>NW_027072037.1:4142134-4674589 GCF_038088225.1 Cyrtonyx montezumae
GCACGGCCAGTGCTCCCCATGCTGCAGCCAGCCCCAGAAGCCCTGGCAGACTTTGTTGTGGTGCTGTAACGTGTGTCCATCTCTGAACTCTCTCCTTTTCTCTTGCAAAGGGGTTTCCTTTCCCCATAAGCATCATATCCCCAGTTCACATCCCATCATGGCTGGCTTAAAGTGAAGCCTGTACTAAGATCAGCAATGAATTGGAGCAACTGGTACAGGTTGCTTCTGCCCCAGCACTTTAAGATCTGTGCCAGAGCCACTGCTCCTGTCTCAACCTGCTGCAAGCTGCTGGAACCAGGACATCAAGCTGGCTCTCCAAAGCTCTCACCAAGCTATTCCTTGAGTTCGTGGCTTGCCAAGACCACTCCTTTCCTCTGAACTGGGAGGAGAGGGCTTAGCACATCCTGCCACTGCTTCTGCAGGGGGTGATGTGTGCATGGCTCTGTGCACAGCACCGCCTGAGAGCCGGGATGGAAGGGCTTCTCTGTGTGCTGAAAGCTGAAGGATGCAGGGACTTGTTCCAGATGATCGCTTTGTTTTGGCTGGTGCAGGACAGCCTTGTGGAGAAGCAGTCCTCACCCACCTGCCCATGCACCTTCCTCTACCTTGAGCCCCTTCCACGTTCCATGGTTGCCCATTAACCAGCACCCATCAGTGGCAGCCGTGCTGCCTTGTCAGCTGCTTCCTGCAGAGCACTGCCCTTCAAAGCATTTTCCATGCCAAGACTTGACCTCCACCGTTCCAAACCCATAGGGCCAAAGAGCAAAGTTAGGTTCACTTTCCTGCAGCAAACCTTACAGCAAACCTGAGGCTCGGTGCCTCCCTGCCTTGCTCATGGGCTGGATGTGGAGCTGCTTGCACTGCTGCAAGTTGTAACCCCCCCATGTCACGCCTATCAGATCTATAGGGAGCCCTGTAAGAGGCACTGTCTGTATTTTCATCTGGACACAATGATTTCACAGGGCAGAGGAGTGCCTGAGTGCACAATGCATAGCAAAATGTCACATGCTTTGGTCTGGGGCCATGCAAAGATCTCCTGCAACCTTCTCAGAAATCCATACCACGCTTTGACTGCAGGACCCTGACAATAACAGAATCATTACCATTGGAAAAAGCTGCTAAGACCACCCAGTACAACCTCCAACCCATCCCCACCATGCTCACTAACCAAAAACCCATAGAAGCAGTAATGGGTCCCTGCACTCTTGAGCAGATATATGGGTGGTTTTTTTTGCCTCCCAAGTGAGAGGCCCATGCTGTGTTATCTCACCTGCAGGGTTTGGCCTCTCCTCTTCCTCCAAGAGCTCTGTAGCCATGAGTTGGGGTGGAAATACCTTTCCAACGTGTCATTTGGTAAATACATCCTTGGCAGAGCCTGTCTCCCCATGCACAATGTTAACCTTGTCCACAGGCACATGGGGTGGCCAAGGGTGAAGCAGGTGGGGGGCCACTGCACTGCCAAACATTGATCTTGCACTCTTCCTCCCAGCACTTGTGATTTCCCCCAGCAGCTCCCTGTGACAATGTCTCCAGTGTCTCAGGCTTGCACTGCGATGCAGAGCAGAGCCTCATCTGCCATTTGTGCATATGGAAAATATCCTGAAACCACAAGGCCTTGGAGCTCTGGGAATATCGAGGCTCAGGATGAATACGTGGGGTCATGCATATGGGAAAATTAGCTGGAACAAGAACATCTCAGATTATGTGCAGTTATGGAAGCCAAGCTATTCTGTTCTACACTAGTACCAAGTTAAACTGCTTGGAAATAATGTTTTCTGCTCTGTAACCCCATGGCATGACTGAAATTAGCAGGAAGAAAAAGTGCCTCCAGCTCAGCACTAAATGAGCCCATGTTTTATGACAAACATTTCCCTTTCTCTCAGCACTCACTGTCCTAAGCTGATGTAACACATATTTCTACGGATTCGGGCTCCTTAAATGCTTACCAGGATTATTTACCACTGTCACAGTGGAGGTGAAAAGGAGCTGGGAGAGACAGCTCAAATGCTGCGTGTGCATGAGCCAGATGAGCCTTACAACCAAAGCAGTGGCAACAGGAAGGACGTGCTTCCCAGGGCTCACATTCATGTAGCTGCAGCCGTGGAGATGGGTTGGAAGAGGAAGACACTCAGCATGAATTTTCAGAATGAGAAATGTAAGGTGGAGGCTGCTGTGGGTTTTGTGAGCCATAACCTGCAGATAAATGGATAGTTTTGCAACTGCAACCATCAAGCCATGAGATCTCTAAAGCGTTCCTCTCAAATATGGGCACACTTGGGCTGAACGAGCAGGTTCAACCTGCACCATGACTGGCAGCTATCGTGATCAGTGGTATGCTGATCTGTACCTAGTGTCACAATTATTTTGGGCACTCATCCCACGACAGGTCCCTCAGACTCGATCTTGAAAACGGTGTTTGTTTAATCTCATTCTTGTATCTGATTTAGCTGATGAGCTCACCCATATCCATTTGCAGTTTATGTGCATTATTCTAAGAAATTAATCATAGAATTGTAGATATCCCGAGTTGGAAGGGACACATAAGGAGCACTGAGTCCAACTCCTGGCTCCACAAAGGACAGCATGGCAGGAGAAACTTGATGGAGGAAAGGAAGGAAAGGACTTGGATGGATCCTAGTCCAGAGAGGCTGTGGAGCATCCATCCTTGAAGATATTCAAAACCCAACTAGGCCCCATCCTGGGAACGGCCCTTTCTGGCATCTCTCTAAACACAATTTTCATTCTAACACCTGAATGCCTGGTGACCTCTTCCTGCTCTTGCAAAAAGGGGAGCAGGGTTGGTGTCCTCATTTCATCGGTGAGCACAGGAGATGGAAGGGATTGATGTTGAGAGGCACGTTTCCCACTGGGAGCCTGGCCTCTGAATTCCTCTGAAAGCCCAGGTCTGAGCAAGCTGCCCAGAAGCACGCAGGATGCTGCCTTGGGCACCCCATGGGCCCTGGTCTCCATGGGCAGAGCCAGGCAGTGACAGCAGGGTAAGAAGTGCCTCAGCTCCTCTCCAGTGAGGGATGTTCCCATCACCAACCAAGAGTGTTTGGGACAGAAAGGCGGTGGCTTTGTCTTCAGGTCACCCACAGCCAGTGGCACCAAGGCAACTTACATGGCTTCGTGTCAGAGCCACCCTCTGTAAGTGCTTTCTTCTTAACAGCGAGCTGCCATACCGCAGTGTATATCCACCCATGTGCTTCCTAGAGCATTACAAGGGTGGAAAAAACGCAGCTTCAGGTACATCATTCCTACCAGGACGGTAGACATGAAGCCCACCTAGTGGGGTTATCTCACACCTCTTCTGAACCACCATTCCCAGCACACAGGAGAGCTGTCAGCTACGAGTGGTGGCTCCTGCAAACGCTGCCAGCTCTTGTGGTGATTTTCTGGTTTATCATTACCTGTCTCTGGGGAGGGCAGCCTGCTTGCACGCTCCAATGCCAGTAACCTTGGTGGCCATCCTCACCCCCAGCTCCTCACTGCCCAGAGGAAGACCCAGTAAGGGTGCATGCCCACAGCATCCCCCTCTTGGGCCACTTTGGCTGCTGAAATTAGGGTCAGACAGAGTCAAGGACTGGGGCTGGGGCACTGGGACCCAAGTGCTGATGTGGCAGCGAGCAGCACCACGCCTGGCTTTGTGTAGCCACAAGAGAGAGAAAAAAACAGCAACACTTCTGCCCTTTCAATCTGGACAAAACAGGTCTCTAATTAAGGCAGCACTTAATCATTAGCGCTGGTGGACGTTTGATGCAAACAGTTGGTCGGAACTCTCCGGTGCCGGCTCCCTCTTTGTCCCTCGGTGAGCCTGGAAATGGGTGTGAGCTGCAGTAGGAGTGTCTGCAGTTAAGTAGAGGATTGAATTACCGAGCACAGCCGTTCCCTGGCTGACAAGGTAGCAGGACAGCAAACAAAAGTGCCTTGAAACGAGCTCACCAGAGAAGAGAAAGTGCTGGGATCGCTGAGGAAGGAGAGCTGCGAGGAGGCCGGGTGCTTTCCAGTAAGGTAAGCAGCTTTTCTGCACCCCTGCTGGCTTTATTCTAAAGCTGTTCCATGATTGCTTTTGCCTGGTGGAGGAGTAAGGAATAGAAATAATAATAATAATAATTTCATAAAATAAAAAGAATGAGCCCCCCAGACCTGCACCCCCAGTGCTGCCTTTGGCACAGGGCAAGCAGCTCTCTCCGCTCGCCGAGGAGCACTTTGCATTGAGATCTCTGCTCAGAGCAGCTTTGATTTCACGCACGGAGTTCTGCTTTGACCTGATTTGTTTCATTCCTTGCTGCCATGGGGATTTGCCCAAAGGACAAGAGGACGCTGTGGGTTCAAGCAGCGACAAAAGCTTCACTGGAAGTTCTGATCCATGGGTCCCGCTGGAGTCTGCTTGACAAAGCTCCTCATGGCTGAGTGCTGCTTGCTCTGCGAGCACAGATTGTTTTCTCCTCTAGTTCATTTGAGATGCAGATCAGACCGATAAAACGCAGTTGTAATGGAGTGGAGCTGCGGGCTTACTTGCCAGTGTTTTTCTTAGGCGTGTCTATTAGGAGCATAAATATTGAGCAGAAAGGAGAAGTGATATGAATTAGCATCTGGGGGAGGTTTGCATTTGTTCAAGGCACCTAGCACAGGTGTAAACAGCTCTTACAGCAGCAAACTGGCCCCACAAGAGTAGCACTTAGCGGGTGAATCATCCAGGTGCTCTTTACACACCGCAGCTAAATGGATAAACGAGAGCCTGCAAAGTGGAAATTGGACAATCAGAGGGCATCAGCCTTTGTTTTGGTG
This sequence comes from Cyrtonyx montezumae, assembly GCF_038088225.1. Lineage (NCBI taxonomy): Eukaryota > Metazoa > Chordata > Aves > Galliformes > Odontophoridae > Cyrtonyx > Cyrtonyx montezumae. Next base: position 4,146,926 of record NW_027072037.1, read on the forward strand.
GGGTTTTACCATGCCTTGCTGTGCTGGAAGGGAGCACAAGGATGGGCATTAGGCCAGGAAAATCGAGGATATGTCTTCTGCCCTCCTCCCCTCACCAGGCTGCCCTTCTCCCCCACCTCCCTTGTCTCGTGATGTGAGTTCCTAGGCAGGACCTTGTGGCAGCAGTTGTCAATGTGTCCCAGCTGGGGGCAAAGGTTTCGTGCCTTGGCCTCAAATAGCATCACCCTGGTCTTCTTGCACCCCCCTGTATCTTGGGGCTCTCGGTGAGGTGGAGAAGTAGATCCCTGCTTTGAATGGGCAAGGATGGTGACAGTCCTTCCAAGCAAAGCCAGTCCATGATGCTATGATTCTTTGACTCTATGCTCGTGGTGTCTCTTGGTCTTTCCCATGGAGCAGCACATGTCTTATCTGTGCAACCTGGTCTAGGGAGCCTGCTTCGGCATGGGGGGTTGGACTCGATGATCTCTAGAGGTCCCTTCCAACCCCTACAATTCTGTGATTCTGTGTCTTTTCTGGACTTTCAAGTGTGGATGTTGTCACCTTCCCTGCTGTGGAGCTGCAGGGAGGTGTGGGACATGTGATACATGAAGGAGATTCACCACGAGCCCAGTGACTCCAGGCTGGGGTATATCCCAGAGCCTGAACCCCCAGCACTGCCCATGATGTGGTTGCTCATCCCCATCCCCACAGCCCAGAGCTACGATGAGACCTTTGTGCCACCTGCCCAGCACCTGGAGAAGGAGTGTGACACCATTAACCTTCATTGAGGGCCCTGTTTGTCACAAGGAATGGCAGCCTCCCTAAACTTGCTCTATGGCTGGCACAAGTCCATGGGCTGGGCTGTGTGTGTCTGCTCTAAAAGCTGCTCTACTGAATACCACATGCCCACCTACGCAAGAAAGGGCTTTCATGTGGACATCCTGCACCCAAAATACCTCTGCTTTGTCTCTTTCTTTATCCCAGATATATTCTCAAGCCTCTGCTGACTGCTCAGATGAACACACACACTCTACAGTCACAGGGGGATACCTGCTCCCAAGGCTCATTTAATCTCTCTTCTGTGCTCTCACTTTCCACATAAAACAGCTCTGGAAACGGGCCTAGTTGTGATTTATCCTGGCTGATTGCTCATTTCCACTGACTGTTCTGAGTGCAAAAGGAAATCAGAAACGATAAATGTTGTCTCTATGTCTTTGGCATTCTCCACTCAGAAAAGTCCTCTCAAGTGCAATGTTGATTTTCAGCATAGGGTTCTGTGCATCTTGCCTTGATTTCCAAGGAGCTTTGCTTGAAAGAGGAGTCCTGCCATTGTTATCTCCCTTTATCTGAGCCTATCCATGCTTACTTGAGGCTAGGACTTGTCATTCCTTCACATCCACGTCAAAGACCTGAGGCACAGGGGACATAAAATTGCATGGTTGAGCTCCATCCCAGCTGTTTCCTGTGGAATGGGCTATTCAGAGCAGCTGATCTCTCCCACCTAAAAACACCCTGTGGCCATGCCCTGCAGTGAAAGAATAGGTTTCTGGATAGCCCTTGATTTAAAACTGCTCCTGCTAAAACAGCTGGGATGGGCAGCACTGGAAGTCATGTTCTTTTTCGGGTGATGCTGTTATTCAGATACCCACTTTCCCTTTGGGAGGCTGCTGGAGCCTGAATCACTGCGCTTTGCTGCCTGAAGTTGCTGCTTGGCTCCGAGCAAATTTCACCCTTCTGATGCCCGATTTCCTCCTCAGTACTCAGACAAAACTCCCATTGGCAGCTCTGGTTGCAAGAGCAGGCCCCGGATGAATGACTCTTTTAAAGCTCTTCGTGGTATTCGCAGGGATGTTTTATTCATTCGGCTCTACCCATCGTGCTGCTGGATGCTGACGTGCTGAATGTCAGGCTCACACCCAGGTCATTTGCAGTCTGAAATGTAAACCTTTTTTAACGGGAAGTCCTGGGTTCCCTGTCCTGAGTTTGACGTGACCGGGGTGAAACTGGGATGCCCCATCCCTGGAGGTGCTCAGGGCCGGGATGGATGGGGCCCTGGGAAGCCTGAGCTGGTGGAGGACAACCTGCCCACAGCAGTGGGTTAGAACTGGATGATCTTTAGGTTCCCTTCCACCCAAACCATTCGATCTTTCTGTGATTGTATGATCCCTTCCTTTCAATAGTTAACACTGGTCTTGCTGCTTTCCACTGGGAGGCCAGTGGGCACAGGTCCAGACCAGCCCTCCTGCTCCCTCACCATCAAACAAAACTCCTGATACCAAGGGCTTATACAATTGCAGTACTTAAACACTGCACCAGGAAAACGTGCTCACTATCTTGTGTGCATTCATGCTCACACAGTAAATATTAAAGATCGTAACCCTAAGACTTGATTTTTAAAAAGGACGGGGTAGGTGAGTGCTGGTGTTTGGGTTTAACTGCAGCCTTTTTTATGGTGTTTGGCTCATCTGGTTCATGGAATCACTAAATCAGTCACTGAATAATTGAATTGTTGAAAGACTTGGGTTCGAAGAGACCTCAGAGATCATCTGGTCCCAACTCCCCTGCTGTGGGCAGGGTTGCCGACCTCCAGATCAAGCACCGGGTCAGGCTGCCCAGGGCCCCATCAGCCCTGGGCACCTCCAGGGATGGGGCAGCCACAGCTTCTCTGGGCTGCCTGTGCCACGGCCTCACCCACAGTCCACGACAACATACCTGGAACAGGATCTCCTGGAGCAGGTTGTTGAGCTTGGAGGACGGGGTTGGGCTCCCATATGCTGCCAGAGGTGAAGGACAGTGTGGGAAGCTCTACATCTGGAGTTTCCCTGTAGGCTGAGCAGAGATTTGCCAGTTCTGTCAAAAGACCCAGAGTTGGGATGGGGGGAACCACCCAGAGAGTCCTCCTTAGACTTCCTGGATGAGAGGTAATGGACTTAAGTTGCACCAGGGGAGGTTCAGGTTGGATTTTATCAGAAACAGTGATGAGGTATTGGCACAGGCTGCCCAGGGGGGTGGTGGAGTCACTGCCCCTGGGGGTGTTCAAGAATCGTGGAGATGTGGCTCTGGGGAATGTGGTTAGCGAGCGTGGTGGGGATGGGTTGGGATTGGACTAGATGATCTTACAGGTCTTTTCCAACCTTAATAATTCTGCAGTTCCTTCAGCACCTCAAACAGATATGCAATTGAGTCTGAATGAATCCCATCCTCTCATCCCCTTTCCTGGCCTTCCTTAAGCTACGGCCTCTTCTGTGTCAGCAGGACAGTGCCTTATTTGTAGGGTCTCTTCTCAGCCATCCATCTGCCTTCCAGTTCCTGCACATTTCTGAAGCTCAGGGGCTCCCTGGGGCCCCAGAAGCCTCTGTACACGTGATGGATCACCCATCCTCCTCCCTCTCATCTCAACTCTTATTTTACTTACCTGCAGTCATGAGGTTTAATAATGCTAAGCATTGGTGTTGGGGAGGATCGTAACTTTCTTCCTGGAGGTGATGAGTAATTAGAAGCTTCTGAGAATGCTTCTAACCCAAACCACTTCCCAGGAAACTAGGAAGAGGAATGAAAATGGCCTCAGCTTTGTTTTCCTCCTGCATACATCTCCTGCCCTTGCTGTGTCATGAAGCCCTGCCTTTGGATGCAGGGCTGGTGCTGAGCCAGAAATCTCTGCCTTTCACCAGGGCAAAGAAGAGCTGAAAGAAAGATTTGTCTGTAATGAATTGGCAGGCTTTTGTGCCTGCTTTCTCCAGGGATGGCTCTGCACTGTGACTGACTCAGTAACCTCACAGTGAGAAGCCAGAGGTGGATACCCCTGGAGCAAGCATGAGTCAAGCTGCTTTTTAGTATTTGAAAATACTGCACCTGGCACTACACCCCGGGCAACGCTGCCACAAGGCACTTGCATGCAGCAGGCTCCTAAAAGCTTCTTGTGAAGCTGTTTTATCTCACAGCCACAGGGTGGTGGGTTTCATAGAACTGTAGACTGGTTTGGGTTGGAAGGGAACTCAAAGCCCACCCAGCCCCAGCCCCCTGCCGTGGGCTGGTTGCCTCCCACCAGATCAGGTTGCCCAGGGCTCCATCCAGCCTGGCCTTGAGCACCTCCAGGGTTGGGACATCCAGGGCTTCTCTCTATTTAGTTACCTCTATGTTGTTACATTGATGAGAAGTTTTCAGGGACAGCATATCTCTTACCAGAGAAAATAGGCGTTAAAATTTTAGCAGGAGGATTCTGAAATAGCAGCAGTTTGGGAAAATCTGCTCCTACAAATCAGTTTCCCAAGGCCATCTGCTTGAAGATCAGACTGCTGGAAAGCTACCAGCAGCCAGATGAACGGGGAGAAGAAAGGAGATGATAAAGGGGGTTGTGGAGAGATGAGGAAGGATTTCTGCATGGAGCAAGGTGATGGGCTGGAATTGATGGCAGGTGGAAAAGTGGCGGCTGGAGAGTCTGCAGTGTCAGAAGAGACAAACCATGCTCTGCCAGTCCTCCTGAATCAGATGTTCTCTAAGGAATTTGAAGAGACAGATGAGGTTCAGGTGAAGGGCTGTGGCAACTAGGAACTGTTTCCCTGTAATGCATTACTCCTTGTGCTCCTCCCTTTTAAGCAAGGAGCAATGGTGTGTCTGGAGAATTAGTGCTAAGCCCACCTGCGTGTAGCTTCCAAGGGACTGAAAGGTAAAGGCTCACAGCATCACTGGTTTTCTGGAAAAGGCTCTGTGTAAGCTACAAAGTAAGTTGGAGATGTCAGGAATGGGCAGAGGGTGAGAGCACAGGTTATAGGGAGAAATGTTGAGGGTCTGCATCTTGATGATGTCCCGAGACAGCGGTTGAAGGTGGGTAAGTTTCCAGGGTTCAAGAGATAACCCTTTCCTGTGGTGTACAGCACTTCCAGTTCGAGAGACTAAGGACGTAAAATCACCTCAGTTGTTCTTCTCTTCATCCCAGGCCCTTAAGTTTTCCCTCTGAACACACTTTAGCAGCTCAGTCCTTGTCATCCCAGCCCTTGCCCCCATGAGCACAGAAGAGCAGTCTCCTATGATGACAGTTAGCAATCGCAGGATGAGTTGACTTGGATGATGGAGTTGACATAGGATGAACCAACTTGAAAGGGTTGGATCTGATGATCTCTAGCAGCCTTTGGTGGAGAAAGGTGCAAACATTCCCATTGAGCTCAGGGGAGGTTCCTTCTCAGCTCCTGATCCAGTGTCCCTGAGAAGGTGAACAATGAGTTTCTTGTAATCATAGCTCACCATGTCCCGCGCGCGCTCTCTGATTCTGACTGGTGGATCAAAAGAGTCTAAGAGCCCTTCAACCCCTTCCATAATCTGTGTAGATGACTTGGTAGGAAGGATAAGGGGTCCTTTTTGGCCCATGGAGGAGGCTGTGAAGCCCTGAAGCGTGAGGGCTGGTCCATGTCATTGCCTTATAGTCAGACCAAGAGGGTGGCACCTGACTGCAGACTGCTGGTTGCAGACCATGAGCATCCGAGCCCAAAGAGCACACCCTGGCCATTCAGCCGTCTCGTTTCAAAGACATAAAGTAAAGGAGAGCCTGCCAGCTTCCCTAATAAGCTGTTCCAATATTTAATTGTCCACCATGATCCGAAATAGCATCTTATTTCAAGGCTTATTTCACATAATTTCAGCTGCCAGGCAACAGCTCTTTCCAGGAGGGCTGGAGTGCTCTCTGTGGTCAGCAGCAGTGTCTGTGCAGAGCCATTTCCTTGGCACACCGAGCTCCAGAGCCTGGACTTCACGGTACACAGAGGAGGAGGTCAGTTGAGCTGTGCTCTTGCCACTTTTGCCACCCCCAAAGCACAGATCCCATTCCCTGCCTCATCACCACATTGGCTGAGATTCAAAGAACTTTTTCTCCTCTCGCACCACGAAAATGAGACAGCTCATGCAGCCTGAGTGCTGTGCTTCTGGCCAGTCCCTTACTAGGGACAGCCGCTCTCTGAAGCAGTGATGCCAAGCAGCAGCTGAGGAGCCATGCATGGTACTCGATGTTGAATTTCATTTCCTGGAGCAAAACAAGTGTTAACTGCTGTCTTTTGTGCAAACAAATGATCATCTAGTCATTAAGGTTCAGAAAGACCTCTAAGATCATCTAGTCCAAGTGTCCACCTACCACCAATATTGCCCACCAACCATGTCCCCATGTTGCACATCTCCATGTTTCTTGAACACCTCCAGGGGCATATCCTTGGGCCCAGATCCTCAGCTATAATGTAAGCAGTTCAGCAGCCCTGGTTTACCTCATCCTGTGCCAGTCCAAGTATTCCCAATAATAAGGGCTTTCAGCCTGGAAAGCTAGAGCCACAGCTGCTTCCTATTTTCCCAAAGCTGTGCAGAGCATTAGTCATTTCACTGGGGTTTTTTTATTGCCATGACTCCAGCACCACCAAAACCCAGACAAGCCAAATCAGACTTAATTCTGAGTGTTCCTCAGGAGTTTGAAATGATCTTCTGTCCCCTCCTGAGTGCTTGTCCTCCCTCCCCACCCAAGCAACCCAAGTCTGACAAGAAAAACGTGCTGCTGCCTCTGCTTCCTCGACACAAACCAGGTTGACTGAAATGAAGCTGTGACTGCTGGCATTTCCACCCCAATTGTTATTTATTAACCAGTCTTTAGGATGACCTTGACACTTAATCAGTCATCTGATCCTTCTTGAAGGCAAAGCTCTTTCTCACACTGCTGGTTGGAGAAGGGTTGGATTTACTAAGCAGGAGCATTGCTCTGATTTTGGCAGTAAGTGTAAAAGAGACCCATCCGCCTTCACCTACCAGCTTTGTTCCTTAGATCAAGTTAGATTCATTATCATAGAATGGCTTAGATTGGAAGGGACATTAAAGAACATTTAGTTCCAACTCTCTGCCATGAGCAGGGCTCTCACCCACCAGGTCAGGCTGCCCAGGGGACCTGGCCTTGGTCCCTCACACTCAGCCAGCAGAAGCATTTGCTCTTTGCAGTTTAAAACATCTTAACCAAGGCAGTGATGGCCCAGCAGAACCCTGTGTCCCTACACCTTGTGTCCCATCCCTACAGAGTGTCTGTAGGAATGAGGTGTCAGGGATGGGGCAGCATGAGTAAAATCACTCGGCTGTGTTACACATAGGACTATTTTTCTATCCCCACCTCTGCACGAAAAAAAAAAAAAAACAACTAAAATTGCCTTCAAAAATTGAACAGCTGTGTGCTGCTGATGTGCATGCAAAGTCCTACAGCTGCTTTAGTGCCTCTTTTCCCCCTTCACAGATAAAACTGTGTTTGTGTAGAAGTAAGGGAATAGGTAAAACAGTGTCTGCGTAGAAGGAAGCAAATTGCCACCATCACCAGCTACTTTCAGTAAATTCCTGCCCCAGAGGTGGCTGACTCACACTCCTTGCTAATCTGCATTTCAACTAGGTCTGGGCAGAACCAGTTTGGGTGAGATAAGAACTGAGCTGGACATCGCTGTTCAAACCCCACGGTGAGCCTCTGCCTCTTTAAAGTCTCTTTTATTTCTTTTTAAATGAGAAAAGTTTCTGCCCTTCCTGGTTTTTGCTCAGATGAGAAGTTTCCACTCCATAAATACTAGATTTTGTGTCGGGGCAGGAGTTGAATTATGGGATCATCAGATTAAAAGCCACATTAAATCTTTAATGAAATGAGCTGTCTGATTATAGAAGTCATATTCCTATTATTTCCAACTTGGCCACCAGCTGAAAGAAGCTGAAACGTCCACAGGAACAGACAGCCTTATCTGTGCTTCACACTGCTCCAATTAATGTCTTCAGGAGGAGAGGAGCAGCTTTCCCCAAAACGATGGGAGCAGAGCCCGTGCCAGAGCCCCGGGATCAGAGGAAACTGAAGATCCCCACTTTGAGTCAAAGACATTTGGGTGGGAAATGGTGAAGTGCAGCTGGCTTCTGGAGGGTTTCGTCCATCACAGTTGTCTGAGCACAAAGGAATTGGAGGATCCTTCGGGTTAACATTTCTGGAGGGGAGGCTGGGACGCTGGGAGGAGCAGGGCTCCAGCTGTGCTCACAGCTGGCCAGCTGCCCGCTTCCTGCGCTGTTAGGAGGCGGTGACGCCTGCTGCCTTCCACTGGGACCAGTATCAGTTTTGTGAAAACTTCACCTCCAGATGCTCTCTCACATACAAACCTCCATACTGACTCCATGTTCAGGTCGTTTTGGTGCTCGACTGGAAGGGAAAATACCTAAATAAATGAAAAAATAGCTGAGGGATGAAGGCTTCACTTGCGTTTTTCTTTGATAGGGACTTTTCAGATGCCATGTTGAAGTGAAAGGACAGAGTTCTGGTTAAAGATCTGAACTGGGGCTGTGCTTCTTTGCAGACATTCAGGCTCTGAGCACCTCATGGAGCTGTAGATGCCCCCATTCATTGCTGGGGAGCTGGACTAGATGGCCTTTAAGAGTCCCTTCCAACTCAAACAGTTCTCTGGTTGTAGCAGTAGATCCTGCCGGCCACAGACTCCACAGTGAGTGAGTGAGGACCCCATTTGGAAAAGTGTCCAGCTCCTCCTTAGAGGCTGAAGTATCTTCCTGGATCTGGCTTTCAGTTCACATGGGATTACCTTTCTGGGACCTGAGATGAAAAATGTCCTTTTCCTTCTTGTCTGGCAGCCATTTGGAGGGAACAGAAGTGTTGCTTAATGCCCTCCTGGTAGATAGGTGAGGCCATGTGGATTCAGTCTTCCGCCATCCTTCAGATCCATCTGTGGCCAAGGAGTGAGCATGGCTGAATCCTGCTGCTCAGGGCTGTGGGTCCTTCACTGCCTATGCAAGGAGCAATGGTCTGACAGCTCTGGGCTATATAATACATTAATACACCAATATTCCTGTATAGAGCAGTAACTTTTGTTCTCTTGGCTTGCAAAATCTTCATCATGACTAATGGTCTAATGGTGATGAGTGCAGCCTATCTCCCCATGCTTTCACGACACAAGTAATAAAGATGCCTTCTGGCATGAGATCATCTGTCTTTTCTCTTTTCTCCCCCAGAAGAAGCTCCCTTCGTGTCTTTGTGCTGAGGCTTCTTTTATTTTTCATCTTATTGTGGCTCAGCTTTGAAGCCAAGCTCATACAAAAATGTCTCTGTTCCTTCTTGCAGACAGTTTTCTGCTTACAGGAGCAGAGGTGCACAGGGTAAGCCAAGCCCTAAAACCAGGAGAGACATTTCATCCGGGGTGGGGGGTGGGTGGGAAGAAAATGCAGTCAATCAAGTTGTTTTTAACACAGTACAATAGTTCAGTCTGCCATAAGCAAATGCAAATCAGGAGAGTGTGCTTGCAGAGCAAATGAATGCAAAACACAGAAATCAGTGAGCCATGCTTTCTCCGAAGGCTGAGCCTTGGTCTGTGTGCAGAACTGACTCATACAGGAACAGCTGATATGGGTTGGGCCCCTACACAATCACAGTCTGTCCTGTGGTCTCTGCAGCTGAGCTGAATTGATCAGGAGGCACCTGTTATGCCAGCCAGCTCTGCTAGGATACAACCCAGTGAGCTCAGACACACTGGTCTGGGGTTTGATCTGCTTCAGAAGCTTTTTCACTAGCAAAACTTCTACCATCCAAGCAGAGGGAGCAGGTGGTTAAGAACAGTTCTTGGTATTTTTCACTGTTGACAAATTGGACAGTGGATGGATTTGGTGGATGGCCCATCTTGTGGTAGGTGCCTTATATCTGGAGGTGTTCAGGGGCAGGCTGGATGGGGCTCTGAGCTCCTGTTGGAGTTGTGGGTGCCCCTGTTCACTGCAGGGGAGTTGGACTGTGTGGCCTTTCAGGGTCCCTTCCAACTCAAATGATTCTTCTATTCTATGGATGGGAGACCTTCACCCATCAAAGTGGCATCTGGAGATACCCAAACCATCTTAAATGTCCTCAGGTAACTTTGTCTGGGCAGTTGAATCCCCTCTGTTCCCCATACAGGCAGTGGAGCCTGTGAGCTGCTTGGCTTCATATAACATAAGTGTTCAAGTCACCTCCTGAATGATGGTGAACAATCACCTCTGCTGACTGTGCTTGCTCCCTTGAGCCTAATGGAGATGGAAACCTGGTGTCCTACCTTGACATACCTTGCAAGTTACTTAACTTAGACCTGAGTCTCCTCCTGAAGTGGAAGGGCTTTATTTCTTAGACCCTTAGTGACTGGGAGCACTTGAGCTGACCTCTGCTGCTTCAGGAGGGCATGGGTCTCCTGGAAGTCCCCACTGTCTCTGCTGTCCCTTGTGCTGCAGTATGAATTGAGCACCACTGATGTTGGGTCCAGCATCCTGCTGAATCCTTCCCATCTATGAAAACAGGGGAAAAACAGTCCTATATCAGACCAATGGTGTCCTATCCAGGCTTTGTTGGGCAGTGATCCCGTAGTTTGCTTTGACCCCCATGAACATGGATGCCCTGGAAATGGGAGTTCAACCCACCTGAGTCTAGATAACTACATCTAAATTGGAATGTGCTTTTTATGGTCAGCAGAGAGACATTTCGAGGTGCAATTATGTTCATTGACTATAAGAGAAACCCAGCTGATGAGCACGCTTACTGTTCTATCTAATTCTGTACTTACTTTACCTTTTTTCCTTCTTTCTTTCCCTTCCAGCTCAGAGTTCAGGATGACAGACGGTGACACAAATCTTCCAACTATCGAGAGAAGGTTGGGTCTGCAGATATGGAGCATAGAGGTATGATAAGGGGGCAGTTATGTTGTATGTCCTCTGTGTGTATGCCTGTGTCAAGAAAGATATTCTCGAACTAATCTGGAAAAAAAGGGTTCTTTCAGGTAAATAAATACAGCAGTGGGAAACAAGCAACTCAGCTTGCCCCTACATTTGTCGTGTTATTGCTTGGTGCTTTTTGTGTTCCTCTGAAAAACAAGGATAATTTTGACTGATGCATTTCTACAGAGATACTGGAACCTGCAGGGGCACCTTCTCCTTGAGGTAGTTTTTGCTTAGGGCTTGGAGCCAAGCTGTGCTCACTTTTTCTTTAATTCTGTTTCAATTCACTGGTGAGGGCAGCCTGGGGAGAAGTGGAAAGAGTCTCCAACACATCTTCAAGCGGTGGTGGCTTTCCACAGATCCCAGCTGTTTTCCACAGTGTCTTTGCCTTAACATTTCTCTCCAAAATATTGTATTAAGTTGCTTTCTAGAGGATCTGTAATTAGAGACGTTTTGGTTCGCAAGGATCAGGTTGGCATGCTGGGAAACAAGTCAAGCCACCAGAAAAATGTACGTCTTGAATTCCAGGGAAGCACAGAGTCTGTTCTTGTCCAGGAGCTGTGTGTGTCCTGGTGGGTGGCACGTCCCACCACCTGCACTGGGCAGCATGGCTGGTTAATTGTGCCTTTGTATGAGATACAATGTGCAATTAGGGTCTAGAGGAGATGGGAGACATCAGTGTCCATTTTTTCCCAGCAGTACTACTTGCTACACTGAAAATTATCCTTGAATTTTACAGGTTTGCCAATTAAAAAACATGGCCCAGAACTAAATCCAGGATAAGGTGTGCTCAGTTCCATCCGTGGCAAATCCACTATAAATGCAAGCTGTAGAGCATCTCAGCATGACCTCTGGGTCTTTTTGCCTAGGTCTGCAGGATTGCATCAGGGAGCATTTAAATAAACATATTTGTTGGTCTGGGCAAGCAGCATTTTCATTTTCACCTTCTGAAGTCATGGTACATTTGGAATTTCTTCCAAAAGTGACTTTTCCAGCCCACAAGCACAGCTTTGATTCTTCTTTATCCAAACCTTCACCGTCACTTAAATGACATCTTCCCCACTGAAGTTCTTGCGATGACCCAAGTGTTTGTTTTCTTACAGAACATGAAGATGGTTTCTGTACCTGAAAAAGCCTATGGGACTTTTTTTGAAGGGGACTGCTATGTAATTCTGCACGTAAGTAAGGTGAATGAACATTGGTCTGTTTGGGAGGATCAACGTTGTTTCTTGGGTTCCAGCTCAGTACTGGGGGCTGAAAGTGGCTGTGTGTGTGTGCCTTCACCATCTAATCACACACCTGAATGCAGCGTGGCTGTTGTAACTGCTCTATGTGTTTGGTAAATCAGAAGTCCTTAAAAACCATTAGCAGTAACTCGTTAAAATGACTGATCCATTGTTTTATGTCCAGATGTGGAAAAATGGCCAGTATGTTCCTGGCGAGCTACATCAAGGCCTGAATTTGTGTAGTGTATGGGAGTACTTTTGGGATGGGATTTTCACAAGATGGTGTGGATCATGGAGGAGCCACTGCTTTGTGTCATACCAACAGTGGATAAAGCTCTGCAGCCCTTCTCCCTCTTTCCCTTCGGAGACCTCTGCTGTCCCACCCAAGTTTGGTCCAGGCTTAATTGCAACCAGTTGAGTTCAAGCAAGGGAGAAGCACTGGCAAATCCACCATACACACCCTGTTACCTTTTGAGCGTTTTTGGAGAATCAGTTTGGCAGCAGCCACCCAAAGACATGCTTAGAGCAGAATGTGAGTGCTCTTGGAGAGAGCTGGCTATAATCACTGTAGGTTTTGATGCTCCCAGGCTCAGTTTGTATTGCAAGAGCTTCCCCAGGTAACAAAGCTCTTAGTCAGTCCACTGCTCTCCTTCCTCCCTGCTTATAAGTGGGTAAAAATACTCATCTGTGCATTCTGCACCTAAACTGGATGCTGTTCAAACAAAGATTGTCCACAGGACAATAGGACTTTGATCATCTTCAGCAACAGTGCATTAAATTGAATGATTTTGCCACAAATTAGTCAGCTGTGCCTCGAGGATCGGTGTTTTATTCAACCTCTACTGTGTTTTTCACTGTAGTATCACTACACAAAGCAAATAAACAGAACTTAGTGTCAAATTGAGTTTATAGAATGTGCTTTTATTATCTTTTCCAGGCATGGATGATAGGATTTAACACAGTAGGTGCTGAAAAATAACTGGCACAACTCGCATAACGATAAGCACACCTGTTCTCAGATCACTCTTCTTTCTGGGCTATTGGGTTCTCTGTAATAAGATGAATCACAGCACGCACACACGGGCTCAGCTTCATTTGGAGTTGTGTCTCTTTTGCAAGTCAGCAGGAGCTCCCACGCTCTTGGTGTTACTACGTAGTGTGATATAAGAAAGAGAAAGGGAGAGAGAATCTTCAGGCAAATAAATAAGAGAGTATCTGGTACGTTTTTTAAAAGTGAACTATAAGAAGGATGTTCTTTGAAGTTTCCATATCAAACTCTGCAAAAGTAGGACAGGTCTAACATATGAGGTTTTGGGCTTCCACAGGTGCCTCATTTTCCTTGATAACACGAGTCACAAAAGCATATACAATGGAAACGTGTCAGTGGAGCATCATTGGAGAGGAAGAAAGGGATGGGCCTTGGGAAAGGGCTCCATGGTCACTTGTTTTTGCCAAGTCTGGCCAGCAGCCTTGTGTGCAGTGCATATATGGGCTGTGTCTTCACCCCGTCGCATCTTTTCCACCTCTTCCAGAGCAAAAGAACCTCTCGTGGCACCGCTGTGGATTTGCATTACTGGATTGGGAAGGATTCATCCCAGGATGAGCAAGGTGCCGCGGCCATGTACGTCACCCAGCTGGATGCTGCACTCAGGGGGAGCCCCGTGCAGCACCGGGAGGTGCAGGGTCATGAGTCTGAGACCTTCCAGAGCTATTTCCGCAACGGCATTATGTGAGTAGGTAGCATCAGGATCTTTGCCTCAGTGCCACTGAGGATCTCTCTGCTTCTCTCTGTCTCGAAGGCTTCAACACTTCTAAAATCTGAAAAGCATGGATCAGCACTGGAGTTGTTCAGACTTTAGACTTCCTATTTTGACAGACTCAGTTGTAGGGATTGAGGCTGGACCCATGTCACTCTGAACTAATGATTGTTTCTCCAAGTGTTAGTTGTAAATGGTTTTTAACTGCCTCTTTGTTCACTGTAGGGTCTTCCTTCCTCTTCGTACACTTTAGATTAATATGCCCACTTAGGTCAATTTAAACCAATATCCTGCTTGCTGAGAATCACAGAATCATTAAGATTGGAAAAGACCACCGAGATCATCTAGTCCAACCATCAACGCATCACCAGCATGCCCACTAAACTGTGTCCCTCAAGAGCCAAGCAGGGTTATACATATCAGACAGAAGACTGAGATACTTCTTTCCAAAGGACTTTGTTACTAATGTTTATTTAGAATTTATTTACTTTTATTTAGATGCCCTGTCCTCTGCTACTGCCAGCAACCACATCTTCATCCCTGTTTACGAGCTAGTCAGCTCCACACTAGAAGTAATTTTCCTGCTGTGAAAGCAAAGCTTCGTTCTCTGAACTAAGCCATTGGAAAGATAGTATTGAATCCAGTCTTGTGGTATGGAGTCTGATCCAGTGGACCTGATTCCCTCTGGGGTCTTTGGAAGGTGACTGTGCTAGCAAGACACCATCCTAAGTGCCTCTCTTTTAGACCACTGCAGAAAGCCCAGATGAAAACCCATCCTCAGACTTGACCCATTCTTGCTTTTGATTTCTCTGTATTGTGCATCTCCACGGCCTCTCACAAGCTTTTTCTGGACTGTTGTGGGACTGAAGAATGTTTTTACCCTCATTTTAAAGATGAGTAAAAGGCCATGAAGGACTAAAATTCAAACTTTCCAAAGCATGTAGGCATAGAATTCTATTTGGAAACCTATCTGCCTCTGAAATCAGTGTGTGTTAGTCTTCATCACAGCCTAAACCACGTACTGAGGTCATACAGGAAGTCTGAGGCTGAATAAGAAACTGAAGCAGGCTGTTTCCCTACCTTGGCAGGTAGAGTATCTCCTGTGGATAGGAAGAACTGTGCCAAACAAGTCTGAATTACTGTGTGAATCACACACTGGCCTGACCATGTTTGCCAGTCTTTTCCAATTATGATAAAATATATTGATTTTCCATGCAGCAGAAATGTAAAAAATCCCAGCAATCATCTCTCTTTCCCACAAATGGTGATTAAATTGCTTCAATCATTACTGTAAGGCATGAAGCACGAATGTGCTGTTCGTTTTCTACAATGATCTAGGTTATGTGGAAAGGGGTTAAGCTTGTCCAAAAAAAAAACCTGTTAAAACATTCCGGGACTTCTTTGGGGGGAATTATGTAATTGTTATCCTGATGTAATTGTGTCCTCCTTGCAAAGTTGTGCAGAAAGGAGGAGATGGCATCACACAGTGAGACAATTACTGTGCAAACAGCAGCTGTTACAAAGCGTGCATCCAAGGATGGAAGGACAACAAAATTAGTAGATTCAATCTGAGAGAAAGACTGTGTCCTGTATTCCCTTATGATAGCGTTTTGTTCCCCTCAGGGGAACAGCTTTCTATCTAGAACAGCTATTTTGAATAAAAACAGATCTCAGCAAAAAAAAAAAAAAAAAAAAAAAAAAAAAGGTATATTTCCTGCAAAATATGGCTCATTTTTATTTGATTGTTTATGGAACGTTTCAGTTCTGAGATGCCACTTCTGTCTTGATGGGATTTTCAATTTGATTGTGGTACATTTCCATTGCTCTCCCTGACCTGCCTGCTCCTCAGCAAGCCTTCTTCCAAGATGCACAACATAACACCCATATCAAGTGGGTGGACACCATGAGGACTGACCAGGGACCAGGAACAGTAGAGTGGGGCCAATTAATGTTCCATTCTTAGGACTCTGAAATTATATTAGCTTCGTATTTGTATTTGTCAACAAAAGCTTGAAATGTCCTCAAAGGATGAAGGGGTTGCTATTTTCTATCCATCTCTAACTTCTTATTCCCTGCTGCCTAACAGCTACAAGAAGGGAGGGGTGGCCTCAGGATTTAAGCATGTGGAGACCAATATGTACAACATCAAACGTCTTCTTCATGTCAAGGGAAAGAAGCACGTGTCAGCCACAGAGGTAAGCAGGGGATGCTTCACTCCCTATGGACCATTCCTTCTTGCTTTCCCTCCTACGTTCATTTCCCACCTGATCTGCCTGCTCGACAGCTCTTTTTATCTTAAGAATAATTTACAAGACCTTGCTTGGGTTTGGTATTGTCCTGAGAGAAGCCGTTTGGCTCAGTGGTGAGTGCTAGAAAAATGAGCCTGTCACTGCATACCAGTTGTTATGTCCCCAGGACAAGTTCTCCATACCCATGGCTTGACTCCTGCAAGCTCTTGTCCCCTCTGTTCACTGAGCCCTTTCCTTATGACAGGTGGCACTTTCCTGGGACAGTTTCAATAAGGGCGATGTGTTCTTGCTGGACCTTGGGAAAGTGCTGATCCAGTGGAATGGGCCCAACTGCAGCATTGCTGAGAAGTCCAGGGTGAGTGTGGACAAAAGGTGCAGAGCACCCCGTGTTTGCAAAGAGAGAAATAGTACTCAGCATTTGCACAGTCACTGGTTGACATTGGTTTTAATCAGAGAGAATATGACTAAAGCCAGGAGCATACCCCTGAATGGAGAAAATCCTCGTAAATATACTTCCCCATGTGATGATATCTGCTGTACCAGAGCGGCATCCAACTCCCTTTGGGGAGATCCATTGGCATCCCTATGTGCTCTTCAGTCTGCATGACGTGGGATTAAAGCTAGTAGTGCTGGTAGATCTACCTGCAATAA
Source organism: Cyrtonyx montezumae (assembly GCF_038088225.1). NCBI lineage: Eukaryota > Metazoa > Chordata > Aves > Galliformes > Odontophoridae > Cyrtonyx > Cyrtonyx montezumae. The sequence continues at coordinate 4,163,504 of NW_027072037.1, forward strand.
CTACCCAGGCGTAGGTGAATTTTAATTTACTTTTTAACTCACAGGGAATTCCAGTTTGGTCAGTATGAGACAAGCAGGAATACATTACGCAGGTTGTGATAAGTCAGATCCATGGTTCTTAAGGCAATTTTCAAAGGAGTTATTTATTACTTTTATGTTACTGATGGAGGATCTGCAATAGAAGGATGTGATAAACCAGATTTACCAACCGGTAATCATCAGAGTTGGTGGCTGAGCTCATAGCCAGTCATTATGCATATTAAAAGGCAGGTGAGGCAGCTCTTTCTGTGGTGACACCTGGAAATCATAGAATGGCTTGGGCTGGAAGGCATCTTAAGGATCATCCAGTTCCAACCCACCTTCTGTGGGCACCGGGTCATGCTGCCCAGGGCCCCATCCAACCCAGCCTTGAGCACCTCCAGGATGGGGCATCCAAAACTCCTCTGTGCATCAGTGCCAGTGCCTCATTGCACTCTGAATAAAGAATTTCTTCCTAGTATCTAACCTAAATTCCCCCTCTTTTTGTTTAAAGCCATTACCCCTTGTTGTGTCACTCCTCTTCCTGTTTATAAGCTTACTTCAAGTACTGTAAGGCCTCAGTGAGGTCTCCTGGGGGCCTTCCCTTCTCCAGACTGAACAAGCCCAGCTCCTTCAGCCTTTCTTCATGGGAGAGATGTTCCAAACATTGAGGCTGGGGAGCTGTCCAGGGCACAACGAGTTGAGGAGATGATCCAACAGAAGGGGAGACAGAGAAGATCTTGGGACACAGGGGAAGAGGGAGCAAAGTAGAGGGAGGACTAGAGGAACAAGCTATAGTTCTTCTCAAGCCTGGTAATCAAACAGATCATTTCCTAGGTCTAACAGAGGTCCCCCTTTCAAATCTGTTGTGTTAAGAGTCTTGGAAAAAAAATTCAGTGAAAAAGGGAAATGACTTTTTTGGCGTTTTGCACTGTTGGTTGTTTTGTGGCTGGTTAGTGTTGTTGTTTGTTTTTGTTTGTTTTGTTTTGTTTTGTTTACAAATATATATATATATATGTATTCATGTTTTCTGAATACTTGAAACATTTCAATGTAAAATGCCACCGTGAGGCATCCAGGGTCCTGCAGCATCCACCCTCATTTTCATCAGCATGCATGTGTCCCTCTCCCAGACCATTTCACAAGGTTATTGTATCTGCTGTACAGTGACAGATGTGCAATACTGCTGTAGTTACGGCATGTCTGTACCCTGAGAGACCTAACACCAGTAATGATGTACTAAGCAGTGGTGTTCTGAGAGTGAGTTAATCATGGAATCGTAGAATGATTTAAGTTGGAAGGAACCCTTAATCCTATCCAGTTTCAACCACTGCCATGAGCTGGCTGCCCCACACCAGCTTAAGCTGCCCAGGGCCCCATCCAGCATGGCTTTGAGCATCTCCAGGAATGGGGCAACCACAGCTTCTCTGAGTAGCCTGTGCCACAGCCTCACCACTCAGGTAATAAGCAAGTCTGATGGTCACATCACCCTTTCCAAACAGCAAAATTTGGAGGACGTTAGCGTCTTCAGAGAGCTGTGGTGATCTGGCTTAGACTACTAGTACTCAGTTGTTGCTTTGGGTCTGAAGCAGTGTTGCTGAATTCACTGTGTGGATTAGGATTAACCCCCTGGTGGTCCTTGTGCAGGGCCTCGCACTGGCTCGTAGCATCAGGGACAGCGAAAGAGGTGGCCGTGCTCAAATCGGCATCATTGACAATGAGAAGGACTCCCCAGACCTCATCAAGATCATGAAGATGGTGCTGGGTGAGAGGCGTGGGGAGCTTCGAGAAGCCATCCCTGACACGAAAGCAGATGAGCTGCAGAAAGCAAACGTCCGCCTCTATCAGTGAGTGAGGGTCTGGGCCCCCATCCCTTATCGTGGTGAGTACTGTGAGGCCTGACCACTTGCTGTCTCTGTCTTTCAGTGTCTATGAGAAGGACAGCGACCTCGTGGTGCAGGAAATAGCCACTCGGCCCCTGACACAGGACCTGCTCCAGCACGAGGTAAAAAGCATTAGACCTTATGGAGAGCAAAGGGTGCTGTGCTTCTCTTTATTTTCAGCTGAGCACCTGCTTCTTTAGGATATCTAATTTCCAGAAAATTATTAGCCCTTCCATCCTTCAAGATTAACAACTGTCTTCTGCAAACAGGACAGCTTAGCCTTTACATACAGCTTCAGTGGCCAGAGGTAGGCAATGGGTTAAAGCTGCAAGATGGCTAAAGATGGCAAACCCACCTTCTCAGCCAAGGGTGTTTTGTTGGATTGAGAGCATCTCTCATGAGGCTATAATGGCTAATTTTGTGCAGTTCCTAGAAAAAATATGTACTTTACTATACTGATGTTCAAGGGCAGCTGCTTCAGCCAGGTGTGGTAGCAAAGTCAATGTACTCAAGAACCCCTGCACCATGGGGTTGGTGGTATCTGTTGATACTGGGCTTAGAACTCTGCAAGGCAAAGAAATGAGCTAGATCTACATCTAAATCTTCAAGATGGATCCAAACTGGGTAGGCTACAAAGGAGGACCTTTGCCTGAGGAGATCTTTTAACGTTTTTTTTTCTGTTTCACTTCAGGACTGCTATATTTTAGACCAAGGTGGCTTTAAGATTTACGTCTGGAGAGGAAAAGCCTCCAACCAGGAGGAGAAGAAAGCAGCCTTCACTCGAGCTGTGGTGAGTGGTAATGTAGTGCCAACAATGTCGTGGGAGGTTAACTAGGCAATAATCTGGATCTGACCACTAATTATGATTAAGTGTGGGTCTTGAGGAACCAGCCTGAGTAATAACCCGCCTGGGGAAGAATTTAAACTTGTAAGGTAGGTGTGATGATGTAATGTAAAATTGTTGTTCAGCAAATCTCACTGAGAGCAGCTGTCACTGAAACTACAAGGAAATTGATTACAGAAAAGAAAATGTAAAAAGGAATACTACATGTGACTCAGTGAGAGGTAGACCTCTGGGATCCACTGCTTCAAGGGGTAGAGGAGGCAGAATGTATCAGCAGGGTTGAGAAGGAATTATATCAATAAACAGATATTAAAGGGAGGAGGCTCTTATAGTCTCCTGTAATCTCCTATAATCTCTGTAACATCCATGATCCCATACTGTGGGTGTAGGGGAGAATGAAGGGATCACGCTGCGGATAGTCACAAGTCTCATGCATGCTTGCATCCCTAATAGCATCTCTCACAGTCCGAGGCAGCACAGACCACTGCTGTGACCCGAAAAGGCATGTCGTGTTCTCAGCTGAGTGTAATACTTCTGAGAAACTGAGTGGGGAATTTGATGACTCAGGCTCTCTGAAAAAAAACAAACAAACAAACAAAAAAAAGCCAGAATGGATGCATGAGTGCTACCAAGGCTAACCCCAAGGTCATAGTATTTTTCACAGCACTGATGGGTTTGGGCCCAGGTTCTACACGTGAATTGGAAACCTGCACAGGGCTCTTCTGCTTGGTAGAAAGAGCTCTGCTACTAACCTGGATCACCTGACCCACAGTGAAACCATGGCTTCTGATAGAGTAGAGCACTCCAGAGTAGCACACTTCTGCAGCTTCTCAGGATCATCTGCCATTTTCTGGTAGAGCACACCTCAACGCTTCCTTTCAGAGCTGGCCTCAAGGGAGCCTGAGTGTGGAAGGCATTTGGTAGTATTTCATGTCACTTGGCATGTGGAAGTGAATAACACTGGGGAGCTTTGTTTTTAATTCATCTATTGACTTATGTGAAGACCAAAAATGGCTTCGTCTTCATTGAGATCTTCCTTGGAGATACTGAACTTCGATGTCCCCACCTTCAATCAGACCTTGCCTGGAGGTGCCCAGCTTCATTGCCAGTTGCACCTATTGTCTCAGAGAATAAAAGCTTAGACAAACATTGACTAAAAACATCTCACAATCCTCTGCCCCTCCTTTCAAAAGCTTAACTCAGCTGCTTTTTATAGGCAATCAGCTCTGCAATTTCTAGCCCTGGGCTACAAATGTAGAACAAAAGATATCTCTTTCTTTCAGTGTGGCAAGTGGGGAGGGATGGGAAGACCATCTGCTCTGCTTTTCCCTGGGGGTAGTATATGACTTTGGTATGTACAGCAGAAGATGAATGCTCAGAAGCCCACACTCAGGCTCCTTCCCAAACCATGGCTGTCAGCACTGTACCTCTGGGTCATCCTGGAGCCTGCTGAGATAAACTTGAGAGCAGTTCTCCAAAAACTAAGCAATGACTTTGACATTGTGACAGAACGCAGATCATTTTCATCATTATCACATTCAATCAGGCATCTCTGTTGAAGCACTAACTCAAAGGATGTTCTATTTCAAGGAAATAATTTGTTTTGAGGAAAAAAAGGGAAAAAAAGAGACTTTTGTAGTTTTATCCCTTCAGAACACGTCGTGCTCTGGGATATTTAACTGCCTGCATTCTTTCCTTGGCATACGTGCTCTCTGTCATGCTAAAGGGAGGACAAGATCCCTGTTTTAGAGAAGGTCTGAGTGCTGGGAGAAAAGCAAACTCAGCTCATGGGGCCCAGTTCATCACTGCTCCCCTTCTCCGGTCCTGGAGCTGCCACCAGAAGCTGTCTGTACAGCTGCATGAGATATTCTCTATCATAATAAGCCTGTTTGTAGACTTATTGAGTGAGACTTTTCAAAAATTAGATGCCATGCAGAGATTTATTTTAGGATGTCATCCAGGTGACTGACCTCATAGGGAACAGCTCTCTAAACACGAATGTAGACCTGAACAGAATGCCTGTAGATACCTTCATGAGTCTGAGTGCAAGTGCTTTCATCTTGGCGTGAATCCTGCCCTTGGTTACGCTGCTGTGCTCAGCTGGTGGAGGTTTGCTTTTGGGTCCCTCGTCCTCCTTCTCGTGCCTACAAGAAGCTTGGTGTGTCTCCACTAACGTCATTTTTCAACCTCCCTAGGGTTTTATCCAAGCCAAAGGCTATTCTCCTTCCACCAACATTGAAGTGATCAATGATGGTGCAGAGTCAGCTATGTTCAAACAGCTCTTCCAAAGGTGGACAGAAAAGGATGAAACACAGGGGCTGGGCAAAGTCTATACTGTTGGCAAAACTGGTAAGTTTGTTTTCAGAGACACAAATTGGTCCTATCATGGACTCTGCTGTACATGATAGGCTAGAGTTGAGAGAATATTGGCTGCCCCCTGTCCTCAGCACTTTGAAAATCCAGCGTGTGTTCTTCCCATGTTCCATACTTTCCACCTTCTTCATTAGAAGCAAAGAAGTTCTTATAAGAACCAAATTGCTGCTTATTCCAAACATAAAGGTTGGCAGATCTCATCTGAAAAAATGCGTGCAAAAAATTCACACTTGAAGAACTTCTTTATTTTCTTCAAATAGAAGCTATAGATGAACCTGATAAGGAAGTGCTGAACAGCATTCTGCTTTCATTTACACTGGCACCCACCCAAGGCCTTCCTGGCATCAGTGGGATCCTTTTAAATTGGTGTAAATGGTGCCCCCATTTATCATGCTGCTGCTGTGAATATTGCAGTGCATTAACTTCAAAGAGCAAACAACACCAAAGAAAGAAATCTTGCTGATGACAGTCAGAAGTGGCAGAGATCCTGACTGTCTCCATCATTAATATCTCTGAAGCTGCAAATATCTCTTTCCTTTGCAGGGTCTCACTTCTCTCTCCCTGCTGTCCATAATTACTGTCTTCACCATGAGCTGGAGAAACATGGTCATTGTATTTCTGAAAGGAATGTTTAAAAATAATGGAAATATTTTTACATTTGTAAAACAATTAGGAATTTTTAGTCAAGAGATAATTTTCACTCACCACTCATCACAGCCTCTCTGGAAAGTGCTGCATGGTCAGCTGCCAGCCAATAGTAGACCGACATTGGAGTGCATGGGCTCTTGCATGTCCCAAAATCCACATTTGCTTACCAGCACAAAACTGGCTTCATGCAACCACAGCCCAGGTTGCTCTTACATGTGTAGTGATTGTGTGTGTGTGTTTGTGCATGAGGGTGATGCAGAGGGGCTGTATGTCACGGTGTATTTACTGAATTATTGCTTCTGCTCTGTCTGTGCATGCAGCCAAGGTGGAGCAGGTGAAGTTTGACACCATTCAGCTCCATGCAAGACCAGAGCTGGCTGCTGAGCAGAGGATGGTGGATGATGCCTCTGGGAACATAGAGGTGAGAGAGCTCTTTTGGCAATTATCAGTGTTTCCAAACCTTTCTACCTTTCCACACACGCAGCAGCTGTATGAGCTGTGAAGGTGTGCCCACCTGTCCTCCCCTGCAAATATATGTGTGCCATTGAGTACCCTGTATTTCTCACACTAGGTGTGGAGAATTGAGGACCTGCAAATGCAGCCAGTGGATCCCAAGACCTATGGGCAGTTCTATGGAGGTGATTGCTACCTGGTCCTGTACACCTACCTCAGATCTGGCCGGCCTCACTATGTCCTCTACATGTGGCAGGTAGGTCAGACTGGAGCAGAAGTGATTGTGCTGTGTCTGCTTGAAGCCTGAAACTGAAGGAAACAGCTGCATACAACAACTCCAAGCTTGAAAATAGCCCAAGCTCTGTTGTGTAGGCAGCATGTATGCTCTGAGCCCACGCTAGCATCAGACTGAGAGCCAGCAATGCCAGACAGAAATGGTAAAGGATTATGGGGCTTACGGTGTTGGTGAGACATTGACACAGGCTGTTCAGGGCTGTGGTGGAGTCACCATCCCTGGAGGTGTTCATTAAAGAGGTAGATGTGGCATTGAGGGATGTGGTCTTATGGTATGATTGAATTAGATGATCTTAGTGGTCCTTCAAACCTTAATGATCCTATGATTATATGCTGACAAACTTTGCAGTCTTGTTGATTGTCCTTTGAGGCTTCAACTCATGAAGATTCAGACTTCCCGAAGAAGTCACACAGTTTTAACTCTCACCTTATGATAGCATACGTAGGACTTTATACCCTTCATCACTTCTCATTGCCAGTGGTATCTCTTCTCCCCAAGGGTCGCCATGCCTCTGTGGATGAAATCACTGCCTGTGCCCTCAATGCCATTGAGCTGGACAAAAAGCATGGGGACGAGGCTGTGCAGGTGCGAGTGACAATGGGCAAGGAGCCAACACACTTCCTGGCCATCTTCAAGGGCAGGCTGATCATTTATGAGGTAACGTGGCTTTGTGCGGGTGGGCGATGGAAGATGAAAGCACCAGTGGTGAAATGGCACTGATCAGGGAAATAGTTCAAAAAATAAATAAAATAAGCTGATATTCAGGAAAGGAGCCTCACGTCTGCATGGGCTGGCAAGTGGAAGTGGTGGAATATTTCTAACTTTCTCTTTGTGGGTGCCTATGGAGCCAGCACTTCTGGATGCATCTACAAAAGCCTTTTCACCCTACAGAGAGAGGCTAATTCCCATTCCCACAGCCCTGAAGAAGTCTCTGGTGGGATGGAAGCAGCACAGGAGCTGCTCTAATAGTGATAGGACAAGGAAGGATGGCTTTAAACTGAAAGAGGAGAAATTTAGTTTAGATGTTAGGAAGAAATGCTTTACTCACAGGGTGATGAGACCCTGGCATGGGCTGCCCAGAGAAACTGTGGATGCCCTATCCCTGAAGCTGCACATGACCCCGGGCAGCCTGACCTGGTGTCTGGCAACCAGCCTGTGTCAGGAGCTGGAGCTGGATGGTCTTTAAGATCCCTTCCGACACAAGCCATTCTATGAGTCTGTGATTCTATGGTCTGTTGCTGTGGGGAGGTTTATGAGCTGCTATGTCTTCGCTCTTGAACCAGCTGCACCCTCACCTCCCAACACTGTCCTTCTATTTCTTTTCAGGGAGGCACAAGCCGGGCCCAGAAAAGCAGCCCCGAGCCAGCGATCCGTCTCTTCCAGGTGAGGGGCACAAACGAGATGAACACCAAGGCCACAGAGGTGCCAGCCCGGGCCTCCTCTCTCAACTCTAACGATGTCTTCCTGCTGGCAACCAACCAAGTCTGCTACCTGTGGTGTGGGAAGGTAAGACCTCTGTAGGTCCAGGACACACAGCCACAGCGAGCTGAAATAGCTGGTGTGGGTCTTGAGTCCCCTAACTTCACTGGGCCATGGAGCTGGTCACAGATTCCAAGTGACCAGCTCAGATGTGACTCTGAGTAACAGCTCTAAAACTCTATGGAGCAGTGGAGTATGATCAAGTTAAGTTTTTCCAGTCTGTCACTAACTCAGCCTCAATCTTATGTCCTGAACTCCAGGGCTGCAGTGGAGATGAGAGGGAGATGGCAAAGATAGTAGCTGACATCGTGTCCAGGAGGGACAAGCACACCATTTTGGAAGGACAAGAGCCAGCAGAATTCTGGGAAGCCCTGGGAGGCAAAGCCCCTTATGCCAATGAAAAGAGGTAATAGTAACCTGGTTGTTCTTCTAGGGTTGGCCAGGCAACATTAAGTACAGAACAAAACCCTCCCAGAAAGATGGGTAAGCACTTTGTGACAAACCAAGTTTTGGGAATATTCTGACCTATTGCTCCCATTGGTGAGGATGTGGAAACAATCAGAAACCACACTAAGGTGTCTCCTGTCTAGGCTTCGGCTCTTGGTTTGGATGGATTTCCCCACAGTAGGTCTACCTTGTATCTGGTCATTAAGGGCTACATGACCCACACAATCCATTTCCAGCCATTACTGGCCTTTTAAGCAGCCTCAATGGCTGATGTGGCAAATGAAATGGCATTTGAATAACTCAAACTTCTCCAACCCTCTGAGCACGAAATGTGTTCCTCTGCAACCAAGTGATTAGTGTGGCTTCCACCTGATTGCAGGCTCCTATGCAAAAGGAGGGAAGCATTCTGCTTTTGGCTTCTTTGGATGGAAAAAGTGTTACCCTTGGAAACTGTTAAAATGGTCCAAGTATCTCATGCAAACCATCATGGCTGAGTTTTAGGCCTACTGATGTGCGTTGCTATGTCCCCACCTCATCCAAGGTGGGCAAGACTAGTAGTGGTAGGGCCTAATGCTAAACCACAAGGGAAAGATGTCCATCTTTCTTGCATTTTCTTTCCCTGTTGTGCATGAGGAAGGTTTCAAGAGCAGATCACACACTACCAACCTCGCCTCTTCGAGTGCTCCAACCAGACGGGTCGGTTCATCATGACAGAGGTGGTGGATTTCTGCCAGGAAGACTTGGATGAAGATGATGTCATGTTACTAGACACTTGGGAAGAGGTCAGCACAGACTCCACCTTCCCTACCCTCCAGACATATTTTCAAACAGGTTATGGCTTAGTTCATCAGAATCCATCATTCAGCATGACTCTGAGGGCAGTATGCCTGGCTCCCCTTTCTCAGTAGTACCCAGTAACTCTGCATGTTCAGATCTAGAAGTCCAATGGGGCATTATCTGCATGACATGCTCTGAGAGAGGAGGCAGCAGACAAGATTACTCTTGCAGACATCTGGTGACCCCTTAATCCTCCCTTATCTGTGCAAGGGTTATGCTGAACAAAATTTGCCTTTACCATCCCACCATAGGAGTAGGAAGGGCAGGTGCCTCAAGAGGACACCAGGTTCATGCCCTGCCCTTAGGCAAGATGAGCTGTGCCTGCATCCATTTTTTGTGGGCTCACACAAGGGGATGGCACCCAGAACACTTTCTCATATGCCAGCACCAATGGTGAGGACTTGCTCCTGGAAAGGGGTTCTGAGGGCTTTGCTTCCTGAGGGCATTCCAGTTTTAGACCGTGCAAGTACTGGGTTTGACTGCCTGGAAACATGTACGAGCTGCTTCCTGAAATATTTATGCTCTGTGCCTACCTCAAAAGCAAAACCTTTATTGGCTGGGAGTAAATCTGAGATAAAAACCCCAGGGGGCTATTGGGAAACAAGAGTTGCAGCCTTCTCTCCACTTCACTTGTCACAAGAGAACGAACAGCTGTGTGTGCACAGGTCCTTCCTGCTCTCTGATGTTCAACACCTCCTCTAATTGCAGATTTTCCTCTGGGTTGGCAAAGCCTCCAACACATACGAGAGGAATGAAGCAGTTGCCTCAGCTAAGGAGTATCTCAAGACCCATCCAGCAGGGAGAGACTTGGCAACTCCAATCATACTGGTCAAACAGGGCTGTGAGCCCCTCAACTTCACAGGGTGGTTCAACGCTTGGGACCCCTACAAATGGAGTGTAAGTTGCTGGAAAAGCAATGTGTGCTCAGCAGTGCTTAAAGGGGGTCACTCAGTGAGCCATGTCCTGTATGGTGTGTGGAGCAAAAGCTCTCTTATGGCATAGAATCATAGAATCACAGATGTCTTGGGTTGGAAGGTACCTTAAAGGCCCACCCAGTTTCAGCTCCTGCCATGGGCTGATTGCATCCCACCAGCTCAGGCTGCCCAGGGTCCCATCCAATCTGCCCTTGAGCACCTCCAGGGATAGGACATGTACAGTTTGTCTGTCCTGAGCTTCACACCTCAGCAGAAAGTACTTGTTTGATGAAAAGGGCTTTTGCAAATAGAAGTGAATGTGCATAAATTCACAGTACCTGTATTTTCATTTTAAAGAGATTAGGTTACAAACTAGATCTGTGATTTTAGCTAAAAATAAAATCTGAGGCTGCTAATAGTAAAGTCAAGTTCAGAATGAAAGCAAAATTTTCCACATCATAAAAGCAACTGAAAAAAAAAAAAGTGTTCATTCTTCAAAATACAGAAGAAAAATATCTGTCCCATCTATAAGGGCAAACTGAAATGTAAGATGTGAGCAGTTGGGTCTTGTCTCCACGTTCACCAACTGCTCATCAGAGCCCCACTCCTGGAGCTACTGAGAGAGCTTTGGTCCCTATGTACAGCCCTTCCTCTCGAAAGCTGATTTACAGACATAGAAATGGAAACCTGGAGGAGCTCCACTGGTTAACAGATCTGAAATAGCACGTGGTTTAGCGGGCATGGTGGCGATGGGTAGATGGTTGGACTAGATGACCTTAGAGGTCTTTTCCAACCTTAATGTTTCTATGATTCAGGGTGGAAGCAGTCCTGCCAGGCTTTGCACCCAAATTCCTGCCACCCGATGGCACTGGTGTGCACAGTTTAGGAAAGGAAAAATTGCTCCCCCCTTCTGTGGTGGGCTGCCACTGGTTGCCCCTTCTCTGCACGGTATTCTGCATCAGCATCGATGTTCAGCTTCTTACCGAGCAGTCTCATCTTCTGGTTACCCAGAGGGCTGTGGATAAGTCCCACACAGGAGCAGGGCAATGGGGTGGAGGTCGTAAGGGAACATTATACAAAGACATGTTCCTCCTGCAGCTGAATTTGCATCATCTTTCTTTGCAGTCAGTGGGGGGGCAGAAAGTCTGTCTTCACAGCATGGGTTTGGACTGATGTTTTCCAGAGCAGAGACCCTTAAAAAAAATGTTGATGCTTAGGACCAAGGTCAAAACTTGATTTTTTTCTTCTGGGGAACTGCTGAAAAAACAAGGAGGCAACTTACAGAATACATGCCTCTAAAAGTATCCCCCATAGGCAGCTTCAGCAACTACAGACCAGCAATCCAGACTGTGAACATGCCAGAAACATCTGGGGTGTGTGTCCATTGCTCCATTTGGGGTCTAAATCTGTTTGTTCTGCAGTGCATATGTTTGTGTTGTTTGCTCTCATTGGGGATCTCTGCTGGATGGTGCTGTTAAGAACTGACATCTCCTGGCTGCTGAGGAAAGCACAGTTATCCACTCACCAATGCATATAATGTGTTCCTTTTTTGGGATATAAGAGAAACTGGTCACACATGGCACTAAAATTTGTTGTTTTTTTTTTTTTTAATTTCACTTGTTATTCATCTGTTTCTTTGTTTTCAAGTGACAGCTCGGAGTCTGTCCATTCCAGGACAGCCCTGTGGTCAGCCCTGGGTGATCTGCTGAGCCCGGAGGTCAGGGCCACATGCTAACTAATGCTGGCATGTGTTTCTCACATTTCTCTTCACTTTCAGGATGGCAAGTCCTATGAGGAGATGAAGAACTGCTTAGGAGATGTGTCAGCTCTATCTGAGATCACGGTGGTGAGTGGATTCTAGACCAGATAGGTGGGAAATACCTGAGCTTAAACATCACCATGCTCTCATGCTTGTTTGCATGAAGGAGAGGCTGTAGTGGTCAGAGTAGGCGTGGGGACCTCAAGCTGTCAGGATCTGGGGTGTTCTCCTCTGTGGAAATCAGAGGGAAATGTCCTTAATAACCCATAAATACAATATGTGCAATTAAAAGTTGCACGAGCAATTTGCAGAGCTGTATCTCCTGAGACACCAGACATGGTGGTCATAAAGGACACAACCCAATGGGGGATCCCACAAAGTGAGCACAGCATCCCAAAGATCCCAAATGTAGCAGTTATGTGGGATCAGTTGTGCCCTGGGCAGGGTAGGCTGGAAGGTAGTGGAAGGGGCTTGGAATGGGAGAGATGGCAGCGTGGGTAGGAGAATGTAGCTAATTTAGAAGTTGTAGACATGGTCATATCTAACCTTCTGTGCTCCCATATGCACCTTTCCCTGCCATTATCCTTGGAAAAATGAGACTACCGTAATCTGTCATTTTTAAGGGCTCTCATCAGGGTTGTGTTTTTAACAGTCCTAACATCTTGATGCAATATTGATGGAAGTACTGGATTGTTGTTCCACTGTTGACTTTCTCCTTGCTGCTTGGCTCTCCAAAGCAGCAGACCAGCAGAGAGCCTGTGCCAGAACTTTCCCTTCATCCCCCACAGAAAGGTGCAGAGGTCGTCCCCAGGTTGCTCTGCAGGATCTGATTCACATGACGTGTTCTCCTCCATTTTGCAGGACCTGAACAACATCAGCCTGAGCAAAAGAACCCTCAGCATGACCAATCTGGCTGGTTCAAGCACATCAGGTGCTTCCCCTGAGTACAAATCACACTTCAACCACGATGACAGCAGCAGCTATGGCAACAGCAGCACCTACAACAACAGCACGGTGCCCAATGGCAAGGGAGTTTACTCCCGAGAGGTGCTGATGAACAAGACTGTGGATGAACTTCCAGAAGGAGTGGATCCCACTAAAAAAGAGGTGACAGCTCTGCTGGTTTTATGCCCTTGTAGCTTAAGCAGGAACTGAGTTGTAGGCTGCATGCGGCAGCGCTTCAGGTTATTTGGTCCTACTTCAGGCTCAGGGGGATGCCAGCTGGATGTAGAGGTCTCGTGAAGAAATGAGAGGAAACTGTGGTAGTTTTACTGGAGTTAAAATATTCCTTTTTTTCATTTTTTTTTTCTAAAGGAAGAAAAGTTAACTTTGCCAACATCTGTAGCTGAGTGCAAGCAAGCTGATGGGAGGGACCCAGGGCTGCTTCCTTATACTCTCTACAACCCATGCCTGACCAGTTTCTTGCCCCAGCTGATCTCCTGGCCGACAGCTGGAGCCAGAGAGCTGATCCCCTACTGGGCCAGCAGCTCTGCTCTGCAGCAGAGCCTGTATGGAAAGGATTGTGTGTCAGCTGGACTATATTAGTCCTTTCCTTTACCTAAAATGACAGAGAAGATTTAACTTCTATGTCCCATGGGGTCTTTCTGTGTCTACAAGATGTTTTGTCTTTACAGCAATGGGAGTGAACATTTCAAGTGGAATACTGGGGAGGGGGGGAAACTAAGCCAAGGAGAGATGCTTTCACTGTGAATTGCTGGCTTGAGAAACCACTCAAAGCAAGCCAACAGAATTTCTCAGAAGCAACATTAATTGCCCTGGCTTGAGTGTGATTAGCAGGGACCAAATTCTGACCAGAGCATGCTAACGTCTCAAAAACAGGGCATCTTCTTGGGCTTTTATTCCTGTGGTGTTCTGGGAAGTGGGATGAGGAACAGCTGCTGGGAAATTGATTTCCTGCCATGAGGACAGACAGCAGGGCAGCAGCTGTTTGCCTTGGGTCAGGACTCAGTTCTGACATGGTGAGGAAGGGATGAGGCTGATGAAGGTGTCCCAGCTTTTGCAGAAGCCAAGGCTGACCTCCCCCTTGCTCTCTTTTCCTGCTGCAGTTCTATCTCTCTGATGCTGATTTCCACGAGATCTTTGGGAAGTCCAAACAAGAGTTCTACCAGATGCCCAAATGGAAGCAGCAGAATGAGAAGAAGCAGTGTGGGCTCTTCTGAGACCACAGGGACCACCCGGCATCCAGTGACTCTAGGGCCAACCCTTGCTCTCTTTGGAGATGCAGGGAAGAACACAGACATTGGCTCAACGAACCCAACCCAACATCTCAATCAGGCCAAGCTCCAGTGCAGTTATTCCAGCAGCCTCTGATCAGGGAAAGGCAAAATGTTTTGCAGGATTGGCTTTGCCTGAAGTTTTTGCCTCTTTTGGACGCTTTATTGCTGATAGACATGAAGACAAGTTGTCATAACTGCATTATAGCTTCTTCTTTCCTCACCCTCCTGCAGTTTGCAACATCTGCAAGATCACGGTCCTCCTCCATTTGTAGAAGTTGAGAATTTGGCAAGACAGTGGCATCTTGCAGCTGTTAGGTAAATTCTGGTTGGGGAGAGAAGGAGAAAGCCCTAGGGGGAACAGAGGGGAAGCCTTGGAGTCAGGAAAAGGTAATGGAGTAGCCAAATGTGTGCTGGGGTAGTCGATGGAGTGCAACTGGCTAGCTCAGTGCCTCCTCACCTTGTAGAAAAGCTACTCACCAAAACCCAATGAGAATCAATTGTAGCTTAATGTGCACAGCCTAACACAGGTAAAAAAACTAAGAGCCTGGGTTGGGGAAAAAAAAAAAGAAAAGCTCATACATATTTAGAATGTATTTATTAGCTGTTCTGTTTCAAAAAGATGAGATTTGAGGCTAGATGCAGCTGTTGATTTTGACTGTCCAACAAAACTCTGCATCTCCAGTCTCACCTGGCCTTGCTGAGCATGACTGGGTGTGGGTAAGCATGAGTGCACCTACCCACAGAACAGAGCCTTGATGAAGCCAGGAGGATTTGGAGAATGACCTGAGGCAGAGTGTGTCCCAGTGGAGGGCTCCATCCCTGTGATGCATATGGGCTGCTGGTTCCACATTGAGCTCAATCAGTTTGGAAAAGGTAGGGGGAAATGTGAGTGAGAAGTGATGAAGGGATGCAGTTATATATGAATGGAGGAAACACGTTTGTTTAAAAACCCAAAAGATGTGGTTTTAAAGCTTTACTCCATTTCCAGCCTGATTGATGATTCCAAATAAACAGCCAGCAGCAGCAATTGGAAGTGTCCTCAATCGATGTGTGGGATTGGATGGTAGTAGAGAAAAGCTCTGCAGAGCCATTATTATTTCAGACACCTGGTCTTTCATGGAATTTGAAGCATTTTTTAGGAGAAAACACAAGGAGGTGAGGCTCTCTTCTGTTCTCAAACAGCACAGTCATAGAAGTACAGAGTCACATGAGCTGGAAGGGACCCTTAAAGGCCAACTAGTCCAACTCCCTTGCAATGAACAGGGACATCCACAGCTCCATCAGGTGCTCAGAGCCCCATCCAGCCTGACCTTGGGGCATCCACCACATCTCTGGGCAACCTATGCCAGCGTCTCACCAGTCAGGACTCCCCATCGTGTGGGGTCTGCTCCTACAGCCTATGGGAGATGAGCACAGCTGGTGGTCGAGGAGCTGAGACCTCTCATGCAGAACCCAGGACCACACTGCAATGCTGAAGTGTCACCATCTGGTCAGACTGGAGGCAGGGACTTCCCAGGTGGTGGGATCTTCTGGGCAGACATTTGCGTTTGAGAACTGGCATCCCATCAAAAGCAACCCGATCATTATCTCCATGCTTCAGCCACCACCTAGGCCCATTTCTGCTCAGGTATCCATCCCAACAGAGGATAAGATCTATCCCATCTTATATGCAGAGTAAGGTAGGAGTCAAGCAGAGACACAAATAATCCAAATTACCTCTGTGATTGCTCATGTTGTGCTCATGGTGGATACAACCACTGCACATTTTCCCTGCCATATCTGGAAGCAGCCATCTGTGCATAGTGTTCATAGCTCCGTGCTGTGGTGTGCTGCTGCCAGCTCCCATAGTAATGAACTGCATGTGCCACTTCTGAGAGCTGTGGGTGCCCCATCCCTGGGGTGCTCAAGGCCAAGCTGGATGGGGCCCTGGGCAGCCTGAGTTGGAGGGGATGTCCACAGCAGATGAGTTGGAGCTCTAGGATCCTTAAGGTCCCTTCCAATTCAAGTCATTCTATGATTCAATGACAAAATGCAGCAATTACACCTATCACATTGCCCGTGGGCCTAATGAGTACCATGTGATGGAATGGAGAGCAGCAGGAATCCAGTCAGATGAAGGAGATGAGGCCGTTTTGCTCTGTGTTGCTTTGGTTCCTGCTGCCATGATGTTCACCAGAATCACAGGATATCCCAAGCTGGAAGGGACCCTTGAGGACCTCAACTGCCCCTCACAGCCCTTTCCTTCAGAGCCTGCATCACTCTAGGACTCCCAGGTCTACCTCAGAGGTCTACTCTTCTCTTGAACTCTTTCAGCCGCTGGTAATTAATTCAATTTCAGACTTTTGGGTGTGGATATAATTCACATTTAATCTGTCAATGGTTTACAACGTCACAGATTATTATAGCGAGGAGCAAAAATCAGTTTGTCCAACAATTACTGCAGCATAACAAACTCCAGGTTGGACTAAAGGAAGCCCCATTTTGCAGCGGGCTCAAAAGATCACTAGATCCACGCTATTTTAGACTCAAAAAGGTGTAGAGTGGAATTTGCTTTAAGGGAAATGAACCACTTCGGTAGCAGCTCACCCTCTCCCAACACCAGGCATGCAAACGCCCAGGAAGACTGACAAAGAGATTGAGTTGGTATGTCTCTAAGACCATGTAAGCCAAAGAGGCAAACAGTGACAAGGAATTGGACTTTTCCAGATTTTTTTTAATAGTCTTATCACAGTGTTAGTAACATCGTTGAACTTCAAAATATATATTATTTCAACAATATTCACTCCGTTAGCTGTGCTAGAAAAAAAATAACACCTTTTGCCATAAATACTGGGTCGTTATTCAAAACTCTTTTGTCTGCTTGTGCTGGGTTACCTCTGCAGTGCAACTGGGACCAAGCTAACATTTAAAACTGCTTCTACCACTGCTTCCTCTGGGTTAAAAAAGAGGTTTTCCTATAAAAACAAAGAAGTTTTACCACAAAAAAAAAAAAAAAAAGCCTTACTGTCAGTTCAGTGTATTTCCACTCTCATCGGCCAAAGGCATTCTCTGAGGTCCCTCTGAGTGGGTTTCACTTTGGGTTAGAGGGAGTTTCGTTCTCCTTCACAGGATGAGATCCAGGCTCCGAATGTGAAGCAACCTGGCTGGAGGCCAGGCACGCAGGCAGAGCAGGGGTCATGTATTTTTTATTATCATACAAAAAGAACGTCAGGTTATATAACACGGCCCTTTGTAGTGCAGCTTTCTTTCTTTAATCTGTAACAGGTAAGAGGATCGTGTCCTCATTTAGGACTTCATACGGTAAAGGATGGCTGACATCTGACATTGCAAGAAGTCACCTGGTATCTCGCCATTGATTTCAGTGGCAAGGTGGGCTTTTCTTGCACAGATATCAGCTGTTTTGTCCAGACGTGTACCCAAACCCAAACCAGGAGCTGTAGTTGGCTAAAAAGAAGTCTCTATTCTCTTGCTAAAAGCAGAATTAAAAAACACACTACATAAAGTGAACTCAAAAACACAGCTGGATTGGTTGGACAGGTACGAAAGGATTAATCTCAGCAGCAGCATTAGGATGTTTCTGACTCGCAGGAGGGAGGGAGTCAATGGCTATTTCACATCAGGGCCCCACGGGCACCGTGTGCTGCTGTGGAGAAGGCACTGGGGATTTGTTGGGACCCTGACATTGACAGACGACACATGCTGAGTTCCTTCTAGGTCTGTAAAAAGGTCCACTGCACTCTGAAAGCTGAGCTGCTAATCGCAGTCCTGGATGTTGACATACACAAAGAGGGTGGAGGAGGAGTAGGGGTCTCCGTTCTTGGTCAGAAGGTGAATGTGGCGGTAACCTGGAAGGAGGACACAGATGGAGAGTGGCCTTTAGTCCTGTCAGAAAGACATTTCCTAGCATTTGCCAAGACCCTGCAATGACATTTCCCTGTCTGTGAAAGCTCTTTGTTCCCCGTGACCCCCAGAATTGGTAGGTCAGAGAAGCAAGGCTTTGGGCATTGGTAACATAATGTGCCCAAAGCCACTGGTGACAAGGGGATCCATTGCCCTGAGCCAGAGTTGAGCAGCTGCTCGATAAGTCATCTGTCACCTTGCCTAGACAGCAGAGCAAGGACAAGTTCCAACCCAAGGTGTGGTGGGCTCTGGACCTCTTGTATAGGACACTGGAGATTCCCAAAGCAGTCTGTGGGTGTGTGTAATGGGGGCAGGGCCTTACCTTGCTTCAGACTGGTGAAGGGAACAGTGTACTGCCCAATGAAGTCATTCTTGGTTGACATATCGAAGTCTTCTACCACAAATCGGACCAGGGCAAGTGCAGGGATCTCTATGTCAAATGTAAACTCTTCATCCCACTTCGGGTTGAAGCCTGAGCAACATAGACAAGGAAGGAGATTAGAGCTTCGCAGAAACTAGGAGGGAGGTAAGGGATTCTCACAAGCAAGGATGTAGGTCAAAGATGGTTGCAAATAAAGGTGGAGACTTTGCCTGACTGCCAACCTAACCTGACTGAGGGTCAGAGATCTCAGGAAGAGCCCAGATTGCTGTTCCCAGTATTTATGAATACACCTGGTATTAATAAATCCTTCAGCTTAGGCTGTTCACTGCCAACCTCAGCACATTCCCAGAAGGGAACAGGAGGGGGGCTGAACTCAGCTCTGCTCCAAAGGCTCACGCTGGCTGATACATGCATCTTAGTTTGCCATTAGACCAGAAGCAACACTTTACTGCCCCAGACCAATCACAGAATCCTAGAATACCCTAAGTTGGCAGGGACCCATAAGGATCACTAAGTCCAACTCCTGGCTGCACAGTGGACCACCCAGTGGAACACGAAGAGGGAGCAGAGAAGCGAACTGTGCCTTTCAGTTATGACAGCTTTCTGGGGCTTTATGCCTCACTGAGTGCTCAAGGTGCACACATCCATCATAACTCGGTGCCCCAGTTTCCCTGTCTGCAGGAAAGGTTAATGAGGAGTGCCTGATTATAATAAGCATCATCAAGTCCATGGACAAAATGCTTTATCTCACTCTGCACAACAGCAGTTTCTGAGACAGCCAGACTAGCCCCACTTCTGTCATGGGCTAGGAGTCTTTGATCCAGACTCGTGAAGAAAACAAAGCCATGACCATCATGTCAGATGAGAGACTAAAAGAAAATGCAATGCTTTCCCTCCAGGTCATTGTGGTTTCTCCCAGCAGTTTCAACAAACCACTCCCCAGAAATAAACAGGAGAAGAGGACATCCTGTTCAAAGCTGCACTGCCATCAGCACAGCCTGTGTGCAGCAGAAGCCCAAGGACAGCAAAACATCAGCTCAAGCCTGCTGGTCATGGAGGGTCTGTGGGTGATGCAGCAGGAGGCAGCCATCTTTCAGCTGGCCCTGAAGGTTCCAGGTGGGTCTGTGAATAGTGCCACAGGAAAATGTGCTGGGCTGCTGCATTTTATTTGGACTTTCATGGTATTAAATCAACTGGACTGTTCAGATAACACACATGTGCTCCTGATCCCACTCATATCCTTGGAAAAAAAAAAGAGTGACTGGTCCCGTGGGAGAAGAACTCACAAAAATGAAAGGGAAGTCATTAGCCTTAGGACAGGAGATTTCTCCTGATATATATTTCTCCTGATGGTATCTGTGGGGGACTTTTAGCACATCCCAGAGCCATAGTGAGACGCCAAGAGCTGCTGAGCCTGCAGATTCTCATCACCTTTGGAGCTCCATGCCTGCACAACTGAGGTTCAACCTGCATCCACAGCACCATCAAACTGGATGTGCTGCTGAAGCATGGTCACAGCCAAGACCTCAGCCCATTTGGAAATGCAAACCCATCTCTGGCCCTTTCCAACACTGATAGTTCACTTCTCACTGGGTAACTCCCACTCCAGAAACCTTCCAGTATCCCTTCTGCCAGCCACAGGCAGGCAGTGGGGCCAAGTGAGTTGAGCAGCCCTCAGGAACAGGCCTGGCCACTCTGTAACGTTCCTCACGCAGCCTCCGCTCGAGACATTATAAAAATGGTTGTAGGCAAAGGAAATGACCATGAGCTTTAGGAACTGGGCCAGACTTAGCCAAACAGGAAAGGAGGAAAAGGGAAACAATGTTAGCAGGGAGGAAAATATTCATTGCCTTTCTAGTTCTTGGCTCTTACTCCATGCTTAAAAGCCATGTCCGTGTTTGTGTTTGTGAGGGCTTATTTCTCAGATTCCTCCTGCCTTGGTTATTCGCACAGAAGAGAGAAGTGAACTTGCCCTCCATCTCTGAAGGCCACAGTATTCAGACCCTCATGGCACGGAGTAAATCCATGGCCATGTTTGACTAATGAGAACAGGTCCAATAGGAGGTGAAATATCTGAGAGCAGAAGGAGCCTGGCTCATTGGATCAGTGGGATTACAGCCTTCTTCCTTCACCTGCTACACTGCTGTGATGTGCATTAATGTAGCATTGGTGACGTTTTGACCAAGAGAATGAGCAGATGCAGTGTCCACGCCTTGTGAGAAGGCTCTGGGCTACAGGAAATGTTCTGCTTTTGCACAAACTACATTATGTATGAGAAGAGGTTGAGAAAGCTCAAGCTCTTCAGCCTGGAAAAAGCTAAGGGAGTTACTATTGCCATCTTCCACTTTCACCTTACAGAGAAGATGGACCCAGACTCTTCTTACACATGCACAGCAAAAGTATGATGGTAAAAGGCACAAACTGCAACAGCTAAAATTCTGATTAGGTAGAGATCTTATTTTATCCTAAGTCAAAGATTGGATCACTCTCCCACAGAGCATGAGCAAAGTCATCCTTGGAGATACTCATCTGAGCAATAATTCATCTGAGCAAACTGAGTTAACTTACAGGTTGATCTTTCTCTGGGCAGGGTTTGGAATGGACAACTCTATAGTCCCTTGCACCTACACTCCTGTGAGTTTGTAGCTCTTTCAGAATAAAATCAGCCACACAAGGGGTCTTCTCTGGGAAGATCTTGAAGGGATCCTGTGTGTCCCAGGCCAGATCCAACTGCAGGAAGGTAAAGAGCACTTCCAAATCTCTATCTCTGCAGGTTTGGCAGCCAATCTCAAAACAACTCAGCTGGCTGATGTTTTCTGCAGGCAGTTTCTGTCCCCAGTCAACTCAGAAATAAGAGATGGAAGAACCCCTGAAACAAATTCCTCATATGGACATCAAACTGTTGTACAACCAGGGCCCCAGCACTGAAGCAGGCCATCATCAGCTACTGTATTTGCTTTGTGTGAGTAAATTTGGGTGTATCTGTGCATGCCACAGGGCAGCAGGTCTTGATGAGGAAGATGCTGCTACATGAAACCGAAGGGCTACAGTCCCAGGGCATCACAGCATGGAAGAAAATCCCTTACCATTGTTTTCAATGACTTTGGTCTGCTTCTTGTTGTTATCCTGCTGGACGCCGTGGATCTCAATTGTTACCCTAGGATCAACGATGGAGTTTTTGCTTCTGTTTACTTTGGGCAGCTGCTGACCAGAGATGATCTGTGGAGGAAACAGAGCCAAAGGTCAGGACTCCAGTAGGAGAGCGTGGTTCACGCTCTGGATGTTTGTCTGTTGTAAATACTGTCAGCTACTTCTCCTGTTGCCAAACATTACACACGTGCATGGAGGATGAGACTTCATGCAGGACTGAGAAGAATATGTTGGCAGTGGGAGATGAGCACTGAGTTAGGAAAACATTTTCTACATGGGACCAGGAAAAGGAGAAGGTACAACCTACATCACCCCCAAAATGGATGCTACTGAGAAAATTTTCAGACTTCTATTCTTACTTTAAGCAGAAGCTTCTTCTTTGTTCCCCATGTTCCTTCTGTGATGGATTTTGGATTGAATTTGGTTTGCTCATCCCGGAGGAATTCCGGCTTTAAGACATACCCAGAAAACCCATTGTCCTGGAACCGGCCCTGGTAGACATCCATTTCTGTGCCTCCTGTCTGGAAATTTAGGGCAACTGCAACATAAATAAGTTCAGTCACTTTCAGATAAATCAATAGGAGTCTTTTTATACCAACTCTATTCACGTGAAATTGCACTCCATGGACATATACATTGACTTTTCCATGCTTCAAAGAGCAGTGATAAGCTCTACCCCTCATAGTCTGCTTGCCCTGAGGATTTCTTCCATTCAGAGATGTTAGAAACAGAAGAAGCCATTGTGGCCATCTCAGACATCCTTCTGCCTACTACAGGATGGCTGTAGTGTTGGAAATGTCCTGCACTGAATTTCTGTTACCTGACTGAGTAACAGCATCCTCCAGATAAACCCATTAATTGCAGTGAAGCCACAAATCCTTCTCAGCTTGTTTATCTACTTAAAATGCAGGAAAGGCCCTCCTAATAGTTACAAGAGATGATCTCTTCCAGTGGCCACTAAGCCTCTCTGCCTGTAAGTGCCTTGGAATTGTACATCTACCTCAGTCAAAGCCCCACTGTGGCCAGGTCATGACTAACACGACCAGGTTAACCCTCCCCAAGCTCCCAGTTGCACCCACCAATCTGGCAGCCGACGTTCCACAGGTCAACAGGATTGTAGTTGGAAGAATCTGTCCTCCAGCCTGCAGGGTAGATCCGGCTCAGGTGCCTGATGTTATGATGAATAAAACTGTTTCCTACCGAATAAATAAATAAATAAAATCGGAAATGTACATTCAGTGATGGGGGCTAGTTTTTTTGGATGCTGCTGTATATACTGCTTCCCTGTCTAGCCTGGCTGAGTGTGAACTGCCTGCATAAAATACCCTTCTTGGTAACAGCCTGTGACATTATGTTATTCCCTCTGTTTCTCATAATGACATGGGTGGTCAAAGAGACCAGGACCTATGGCTTTGGGGTGACTTGTGTTTAATCACCACTAGTTGTCACTTTACGGGGGACTGGGACATAGGATGACCTTCTGCCATAGCAGAACATACATACCAGACTCCTGAGCCAGTTTCAGAGCTTTACTCTCTGTGAACGATGACATCTCATAGAAAGCCCGAGGGTGGTTGGGGTCCTCAAAGCCATTGAAATGAACACTCTTGCAGTAGACAACTGTGTCTGACAGCTCCTTGGCCAGCTTGAGGGTGTCACTCTAAAAAAAGAAGCAAGAGGTTTCTGAGGTGCTCCCGCAGTCCTACTCAAAAGTAATAATGGTGTTTTCTCTACAAACCCTGTGACTGCCCTTTTTCATCAACTGCAGATGGAAAGGATGCCTACCATCAGCACGCAGTGGCACCCCCATGCAGATACAGGGTGGTAAAGGAGAGGACTGCCCTTACTGTGTCCCTTACCCTGCACAGAAAGGGCTAATCCCTCCTCTCAGACCATCATATAGACCAACAAGTTTGCTGTTACTTACTTAAGTAACAGTATGGGCACATTTCACCAGCCATTAGCCTGTCTAATGATACTGCTGACTTCCCAACTGAGGCACATGTTTTGACACTGTTGCATCCCAGACCTTTGGCTTTTTTGTCTTGAACTAGGAAGTTCTCACAATGCTTTGGTGCCAGCTGCTCCACAGCCTTGATCCAAAAGTGAAGCGAGTGTCATCAGCTCCCACCAAATGCAAGAAAAGAAAATTGTATTCTTCAAAATTATACACACTGTTGACTACAGATCAGAGAAAGAAATAAAACCCCCAAAGGGAGAACAAATCAGCAAATTAAAGTATATATATCAGACCAGATTCAGAGGCAATATCAATCAATTTTGCCATCAGTGGACCTGAATTAATTTATGTCATCTATGAACCTGATCCATAAGGAATAAGGCCTTCACAATGAGCTGCGGTCTGGAGAAAACAAATGCCCTCACATTAGGGAGCAAAACACTAATGTGGTGGTAAGCCTTTTTCCCCCAGAAAAAGTCATCCTAATTGCACTGGTAAACTGACACCCCCTCCCCATAGTTCTTTCTGCCACATGGGGTGATCAAAACGTGGCCAGATATGTCCCAAAACATTACCAGAAAACCATCAGCCCCCGGTAACTAACAAGGTGATGATGGATTCATGAGAAACAGGAATCTGGAAATCAGATGGAAGTGGATCAAACATGTATTGTTCCACTGCATCCATAAATCATAGAGTCACCAAGGTTGGAATAGAACTCTAAGACTATCCAGTCCAAACGTTTACCTGTCAGCAATATTTCCCACTAAACCATGTCCTTCAGAATCACATCTAAATATTTCTTGAACACCTCCAGGGATGGTGACTCCACCAATTTCCTGGGCAGCCCATTCCAACACCTGTCACTCTGTGCTAAATGGCTGTCCCAGCTGCTGGGTCCTTCAGCTTCTATTTAGAGAGAGAAGATAACCTGCACAGTCAGATTGCACAAGCAAGATCTCCGTGCTTGTGTTTAGCTGAAAGCATATCTGAAGCATATTTCAATTGCTTTTTATTTTTTCCCAGTCATGGGACAAAGCTCATCTAGAAAGTAGTTCGCCAGCATGAGGCATGGGATCGGCTAACAAGACCAGACTTGCTGATGCAGGATGTCCAAGCATCCTGCAATAGGCAGAGATCTACTTTATAGCTTTTCTGCCTCACCAGGTCTAACCCCGTTTGGGATTCAATTACCTCTTTCACTTACCTTCCCCTTCTGTTGTACCTCTGTCTTCACAGATTCATCTTCTATTTCAGCTGCTTCGTCTTCATCAGAGACATCCTCAGCCTCCAGGTTGTTGTTCCCGTTTGTCCCAGCAGGGTCCTCCTGTCTGCTCAGCTTCTTGCCTTTCACAAGGATCTTCCCTTTCAGTTGCTGCACAAGGAGAAGTAGGCAAAGGTGGTGAGCACACTGTCCCCAAGCCCTGCACCTTTCACTGAAGGCAATGGGAGATTTGTTGCCACATGGATGTGCTTGGCACTGCTGGCTCTGGAGAGTGCTGCTTATTCCAGAAAATCACAATCCCAGATTTAGCCAATACAACCCTATGTAATGTGTCCCCTCATCCTTCAACAACATCCTATATTTGCCTCTTCCACCAAAAGCAAAAAGCCCCACTATTCTCCAATGACAGGACTGTGGAAAACCAAGAATCTTTTTTAAAGCAACACTAATCTCCTTTTGTGGGTGCAAGCAAATTGCATTGTGTCTCTGGAGACAAGCTGAGCTCCTCACTGACTGGCTGAGCGTTGGAAGAAACTTGGTTTGAGCTGAAATTTGGCACTGGCACATGAGGCAGTAGCCAAGAACATTTTTCTTCAGCTACCAGAAATGATCTGTTTACTCTGAGGAACTTACTCTGACACTCAAAAGCTGCACAAAGGCAGCTGGGGGGAGTGTGCTGTGGATGTTCAGAAGCAAAGTCCAAAATTTGGGTGCCTGTCCCTTTACCAAGGTTTTAAATAAGCTGACACACATAGGCACATATACATGCATGCATTTGCTCTATCTGAATTCGTTCCCCTTCATGTGATACTAAGTATTTCTAGCCTGAGGGGAAAGACATTCAGCTCATCAGTTTTGCTCTGTTGAGCAGGCTCCTTGTCTTAGGAAGAAGCATTAGCTGAAATGCTCAATAAATACTCTCCAAGTAGACCATAAAGCTATTCCAGTCGCCTGTGGCAAGCCCAGAGTGGAACATAACTAAGAAAGCAGGAAAAGCTACAAGCATGCTGGGGTCCACTGAGAATAAGTAGCATGGTGGAATTGATGCAATTCTTTCACTTCCTTATGTGCCCTCGTAAATCATATTGCCTTAGGCCTCCAGAAGTGGAGCTCCCCTGCTTTCTCACCTTTTCTGCTGCACACCAAAGCAAGCTCAGCTCTGCACGTGAGATGGTTCTGACACATGGCTTTGCTCCCTTTGGGAGTCTGTGTTCTGGGGCAGGGCACCTGTCTTAAATGAAAGGACTGTTCATTTTATCAGGAACAAAG
This sequence comes from Cyrtonyx montezumae, assembly GCF_038088225.1. Taxonomy (NCBI): domain Eukaryota; kingdom Metazoa; phylum Chordata; class Aves; order Galliformes; family Odontophoridae; genus Cyrtonyx; species Cyrtonyx montezumae. The sequence goes on from NW_027072037.1 coordinate 4,189,577, forward strand.
CTGTTAGGAGCAGGGTACTTTAAAAGGTCTGCACACAAGCATTTATTTTACCTGAAAGCTTCTTGCCTCTATTGGTGACCTGATAACCACTGCCAGGTCTGATTTCCAATGTTCAACTCAGTAGTGCTGCAGTGTTAACAGGAGCCACCTCAACAAACTTTCTGTGCCTTCAACACCTCCTTTAAGAGTCAACAGAGAAAACTAACACCCCTGCCATGTGATTAGACAACCGCCTGGGGGGAGGCAGGCTACACCACCAACTGCCCTGATTATATTAACTAGCTCTCATGAGCAGGCCAAAGTCATGTGCTCAAGAACAAGGGCTAACTGCCACATCGCATCCTGCCCTCAGGATGAAGACACCCATCTCCCCAGATGTCAAAGAAGCTGTAAGGATCAGCACTTTCATTCACTTCCAGGAGGAGATCTGCAGACCAGATGTACTAACTCAAAGCATTGCTCCATCTGCAGATGTCTGCCAGGGCAGCTGAGCTGAGGTATTGCAGGCTTCTACAATGAGCAGCATCAGAAAATTAAAAGTCTCCAAAAAAATGGGGAAGAAACACTTTATCAAGGCAGGTTCTCAGGTCAGTTGTGCTGAGCTCTGCCTTGCTGCTCCTGGAAGTGTTTGCTGAACCACGTGGCTCAAGGTGATGCTGAATCACTGGGCACAGCAATGGGTGTGATCCATAGGATGGCAGAGCTCCAGTCACTGCACTGGGGTTTTGTGGTCCAAAGAGTCACCCAGTAAGGGTGTTCATCCCAAAGCCACCCCCCCGGTGAAGGACATCCAACAGCAAAACATTGGAGGGGTCTGGAATATGCCTGATTTGCTGAATGTTGGCAGCTGGTTTTGTCTCATTCCAAGGCTGGGTTTTTTCATCACTTCTAGCTCATATGCATGGACAGGGGGAAAGAAGCCCAGTAGAGCCCTGTGCAGGTCAGGAGCTAACCAGAAAGCCTTGCAGCAAGCAATTAGCAGCACTGATTGGAGCAGCTCTTCCCTACAGCCCTGGCACTGACCCGAAGCTTTCCCAGAACTTCTTTTGTGGCTTTTGGCTTTTTAAGCCTATAGGTCTTTAATTCACGATCGGGACCTAAAGACAGAAGCTTGACAGAAGTACTTGGACACTATTTGTAGCCCAATACTCCATTCCTAAAAGGAACCTGATAAATGAGATGCCTGCTCCAGGCTGTGTTGGGCATCGGTAGCGTGAATACAAGCTCTGCTGATCTTCCTTTAATTACTGACATTGCCCTGCTAACACACTCTGCTCTGCCTGCTTTTATTTACAGCCTTTCAGGTCTCCTCCCAGTGGTGAATCCTGTATTTTTTTCTAAGAAAAAATATATTACATTCTCTCTGGCTTCCCCACGCCAGCTTCACAGGGAAGTGGAAAATCTAAGGGGTTTCTGCTGTTTTTTTTGCTCTTAGTGCTTCAGCTTCAATGTGTTTTCCACAAACACACTGTTCTAGTTCACATGGCAGGAAAACAGAGGAAAAGCAACGAAGGAAAAAGGATATGTGTTACTACACTGCTATTTTGTCTCCCTTTAAACTAAACGGATCAGTCCCTCCACTGGAGCAGGTCAGCCCAGATCCATTCACTAAAGGTAGATCTGAGCTTTTCTGTTCCAGCTAGGGCCACGTGTCCACCCAGGCAAGCAGAGCAGGAGGTTAGACAAGCACAGGAATGGGAAAAACATCTTTGGGAAGCTGGGGTCATCCCCTTATGCACACGTCATGTATTTCCTTCCCTGGTGTTTCACTTTTCCTTCTTCCTATCATCCCCTGGTCACAAGGAGGTGTTTAGAAAGGCTGTCAGCAGCTTTCCCAATCCTACGCTGAGGAGAAATAACAAGCCAGCATGTCATGCTGAAAACGTTGATTTTCCAACCCAGTCCTGCAGAGACCTGCCTCCATGCTGGGTGTAACCTCGCTGGGGAAGAGTCACTTCTGAAATGGAGGCCTTTTGTCTCTGCCAGTGCAAAGGTCTCGCATTAAGAATTATGATTCATCCCAATTTATTGCACGAGTGCTGAGGGAGCAACCCAGATCAGCTTCCCTCTGTGCCAGGCGTTGTATCAAGTGAGGCACAGCGGTCCCAGACAGAAAGGGGAAGGTCAGAAAGGGAAATGAGGAAAAGAGAGAGGGGGAAAAAGTAGACGAGATATCTGGGGGGGCTCATTTCCCTCCCTCTTCTCCCCTGCTGACTGTCAGCGTTATCCTACCCACAAACTCCTTCCAGCTCTGGCTAGCCCTTCTCCTCCAACTCTTGGCAAATGATTTCTTTAGCAACGAAATATGATACAAAGGGAACTGCAGCTATTCACACAAAAGTCTGGTTCTGAGAAGTGCTTAGGAGGGAAGAAAGAAAGAAAACACAGACACAAAGGGTGGAAACAGATGAACATTTTGGCTTCTTTTTTTGGAAATAAAGTTCTGTCTTTTTTTTTTTTTTCATAAGAAGATTCCATTTCTTTTTCTAATTACCAAATATTCTTGCTGTAGTACACTTATGAGGGCTGTGTATCTCCTTCCCCCTGGTGGGTCCAAGCTCAGCTCACTGTTTCATGGCTGCCATAGTTCATAGGAATCACTGTGGCACCTGTCCTCCAGGCAACCTCCCACCTTCCTACATCCTCCAAGGACTCCTCCATAAGCCTAACCACACAGCCATGCCACCCCAGGCCATTCTCAGTGGAAGGATATCTCATACTTGACCCAGTTTTAGGCCATTTGTGCTGCTTTTCCCCTTGGGTTTCAAGGGACAAGTAATTATAGCTGTCCTTTCAGCCCTCATGACTTTCTCATCAGCAGCCTGGGTTTCCACAGCAACCTGTCTGTGTTTCAGGGGATTGGCCATATTCAGTTTTGGGGTGTGGAAGCAGACCCTCAGGACTCAGCTCCCCTTTCATTTCCTCCTCAAGGGATGAAGGACACTGTCTTGCCTCAGTAAACAGATCAAGAATGTCCTTAGTACCTCAGGGATATCTCCTCCGAGACCTTACACAACAAACAAGGAGCAGTTCATTTTGAAGTTTGATGTGCACAGAGTATTTCTAACAACTATTCCTATTTCTTAATCCACCACTGCCCCCAGGCAAGCTCTACTCATCAGCAAATGTAATTCCCACCAGCTCCCCGTCAGCACTCAGAAACAGTCCTCTCTTGTCCTACCTTCAGAGAGCAGAAAGTGCTAAGAGTGGCCTTGCTCACCTCTGGGGAGGGGAACTGGGATTTGCTTCCATCAACTGGGGTGACCAGGAGCATGTCCTGCAGGATCGTCGTCATGTGCTGAGCCATGACCTTCTGCTGGTCGAGGCTGCAGTGGTTCTCCAGGGAAATGATGACAGGGTATGGTGAAGTCTAGGACAAGACAGTAACATCCATCATAACTGAACTATGAAATTTTACCATCCTATTGCAACTGACAGAAACTCCACTGCTGTTTCCTCTGGAAATGAGCGTGTCAACAGTAGGGATAAAAAAAAATGGACAAACTCAACTGTGCGCTAGCTACTCAGATCTATGCTGATGCCTTCCAGAAATGATGATCCCATGGACAGAACTGCAGGCTGCATAAGGATGCCTTCAGTGGGGCTGTTTGTGAGGCTCCCTGTGCCTCCATTCTTCACTTGCACTGTTGTCAGAGAACCTGCCTAACATAGAGGAATACTGGGAAAGGGAGGCTGGCTCAGATCCTTAAGTGACCTGAATCCCTCCTGCATTCACACACAGGCCTGATCTGGTTCTCTGTGGCCCCCGAGATATTTTGTGTGCTGAAGGCATTGCTACTGTCACTGCTTTATAGCCCCGAAGAAAACTTGGTACTGGTTCTTAAGCTGAGTGCACTGAAGAAAAATGGCAGAAAGCACACCCAAGGATTTTGAAGGCTGTGAGCCCACCATGGCCACAGAAAAATACAGATCTGCTCATTCCTTGTAAAGCAGAGTAGAAGCAGTCCTTTACATCAGTCCCTCTAATACACACACACATAGCTCCTCCAACGTAAGAACAGACCCTGAGCCATCACAGCCAAGTAAATCAAAGGCTTTTTTCCATTTCATACCATGTATGTTCAAGAAATTGGGCACTATTTTCATTGCAATGAGATCCAGTATCTAGCTATGCTGGTACAGACTTAAACTCATCCCCAGGTTGTGCCCTGCCTGACCAGAAACTTCCAGGAATGGATCTGTTCAGAAAGCAGAAATCTGGATACCTGGACAGAAGCACACATCTTCTACCCATAGAAAAGTTAAGGTGAAGCATTCAATTTTAAGCTCTCTGTTGGGAGAGCAGAGATCTGCTATCAGTATAGTATGAGAAAGAGAGTCTCAGGACTCTCATCCTTACTTTGAAAGCATAGTTCTTGATGGCCTTAATGACATCACTGAAGAGGATCTTGGAGGTGAGAGTGTAGCCATGATAAATGATAGGTTCCGAGTTAGGGCCATCCCAGCAGTCCAGTTCCACACAGCGGCAACCTTTGGTGAGAGCTCTGGAAACAAAGAAGGGACCTGGTTGGGTTTTAAACCTTCTGCTCAGGATCAGGCACAGGGATTGCCTGGGAAGAGTGATGGGAAGTTCAGGGTTCGAGGCAGAAAGTGGATCAGCCACAGGTATTGCCTGGGAAGGTTGATGGGTGGTTGAGGGATCAAGGTAGAAAGGAGAGCTTGAAAAAACAGGAGAGCAGATGGAGAAAGGATGGGATCAGGAGAGCTCAGAGTCAACAGAGAGCTTTAGGCTGAGCAAGGAAAGCACAGTGGGATCTGAGAAAAGAGGTCGTGATAGACCAAGCTAAGAGCTATCTGAAGAAAGAGATGTAGCGAGTGTTAGGTGAGGAAGGACATCCATATTTGTGCCCTAAGTCTTTTCCCAAAGATGATGAAGAGAGGAGAAAACCAAGAATGGCTGCACTGGAAGAAAGAAAGACAGTCAGCTATAGAAGCCAGATCATGAAACCTGGATGATGTGCCTTTTCACATAGATCTGAGAAGATCTAAGGGATGAATCCTCCAAGCTGTCAAGGTGGGAGGTGGGGGAACTCAGCTACATCTAGGGAGACTGCTGAGGGCCAGTTTCCCAAATTCAGATAACAGAGTGAATTCCCATTTGAAACTCCATCCACATATCCATACTTCTATTTTCACTTCCTTTCAAATTAAAGTTCCTTATGAAAGACGTGAGTTTCTTAGAGGTCTCTTTCATGTAACTCCCAAAACATTTCAGATAACACAAGTACTTTAAATCACTGCAGTAAGAATCGTGGATTTATTTATTTATTTATTTATTTAGTAAGGACTAAAGATAACTCCATAATTTTAAGATACTGTAAGAGGAATTCAAATAGCTATTTTCAGTAACTTGTACCAGATTTCACCCTCTACTCCCTTAAGCTTGGGACTTGAGATAGTCATTATTCCCTGAGAATAATTATAGTAATCTTTAGATAAGTAATAAAAAAGATGGAACTGAAGCCACTGAACTTGCTCATAAGGAAACACCATCCCACTTGATAAAAGCACAGGTGCCAGCAGAAGTAAGATAAGGTGTTTGTGCAAGCCAACAAAGGCCACTGCAAACATCTGCCCATGCCATGTTGGACATCCGCCACTGTTAAGTACAAAAGTGAGTAACACAATACTCCATCCACAGCATGGTGAGGCACTGCTACTGCTGCCCAGAGAAGCTGTGGGTGCCCCATCCCTGGAGTGCTCAAGGCCATGGTGGATGGGGTCCTGGGCAGCCTGAGCTGGTGGCCAGCAACCAGCCCACAGCTGGGGGTTGGAAATGGATGATCTTAAAGGTCCCTTCCAACACACACTCTTCTAAGATTCTATATTCCAGGACACGTAACAGAACCTCTTAGCGTCATGCTTTGAAAATATTGTGCTAGAGGGCTGCAATTTACTAATCCCATGGTTGCAGATATTTTAGAATGAACCCCCTGTCTGCTTCAAAATGTAGTAATTATATTTTTTACAGTTAGATGAGGCCCAGGAAAAGATTCAATGAAAACAGGGCCATGGCCAACCTGGTTAAGAAACACCCAGATAAGAAAATAGCCAGTACACATTCCCTAACCTGAGGATGAGAGACTGCTTATTAGTTCTCTTGCATCTGGCAGTATAGATGTCTCATAAGATGATTTAAGCACCTTATGTCTTCTATAAAAAAAAACCAACACCTTGCAAGTACTTAAATGCATACATACATAAATACACACACACACATACGTTACCTGATGTAGGCTTCTGTGCTGCTAGGGCCTGTAAGCTGGTCATCCATAAGATAGGTATTGTGTGAGGATGATACAAAGTAGTGACTGAGAGGTTGAGTCATGTCCTGGTAAACTTTACGGTGGGAGGTGTTGAATATATTCCCATCATCAGACAGTAAGTACATCAGGAAACCATCTTTGGTCATGGCGTTACGCTTCTTGGCTGCCAGACGAATAGACAGAAACCCCATGCTCAAAATCTGACACAGTCAGGCTGTGGTGCCATCTTCATCATGATGCCTGCTGATCCCCAGATGGTCTCAAAGGTAAAACATGCTCCCTAGGCACTCAGGTAATAGTACAGAGATTTGTGCTGCTCAGGTGATAGCTTCGTATGTCTGAAAGTACTTTAAAAAACCCCTTCACAAGCCAAATCTTTATGGCACTTACTGTCCTTGATAGGACCTAAAATGTGCTAAACACAACACTTACCTGCTTCTAGAGATCTACAGTACAAAATTGTCCATTTTAGCACTTCAAGACTCCTTCATGCCAACATTGAAATTGTCATGTCTAAACATGGCCAGAAAAAAACTACAATATCCAATGCCTACATAATTTGCATGGGGAAAAACCAAAATAACACTACTTTGGGAGAAAATTTATGTTTCTCTATCTGAGAGAACTGGGACTGAGCTGGACTGCAATTCAACATCTGCAAAGCACTATCCCTCTCCTGAAGCTCGACCAGCCTATGATCTTGCACTGGTTTCTTGAACATGTCTTCCAAGATGCCCAAGACTGTGATTCCTTAATTTCTGAGCAGAACCACAGTTCTGTGATTGCTCTCCTACACAGTTCTCACCTCCTTGCCTATCTACTCAGAGATCTCATCAAGTTATGGGGTTTCAAGTGCCCATGTGCAAAAAAATATTTCTCTTTCCTGCTCTGAAGAACATAAACTGACACATTTTTAACCTTGCAAGCTATGTGATGACTGACATCTGAGTAAGCCATCAGAGTTTCTTCCATAAGAATTCCACGGCCCTCTAACCAACTCTATGTCAACCCCTCTCCAGATGCTTGGAGTACCTAAGAGAAGAATCATGGAATCACAGAGTCATAGAGTCAGAGAATCATAGAAACACAGAATCATAGAATGGCCTGGGTTGTAAGGGACATTGAAGACCATTGAGTTTCAACCCCCTGCCATGGGCAGGGTCACCAACCTCTGAGCAGACTGCCCAGAGCCACATCCAGCCTTGCCTTGAATGCCTCCATGGATGGGAGCCTCTCTGGGCAACCTGTTCCAGTGCATCACCACCCTGTGAGTGAAAAACTTGCTCCTAACATCTAACCCAAGTCTCCGCTATCTTAATTTAAAACCATTCTCCCTTGTCCTATCACTATCAACACATGTACACATTCATTCCCCCTCCTGTTTGTACACTCCTTTCATGTACTAGAAGGCCACAATGAGGAATACCCAGAGCGTTCTCAAAGCTAAAAAATGAAGATAAATATTTCCCAGGGTCTCACTTCCCCTTCTCAAGCTGACGGTGTTCCCATGAAAGACTATGAAACAGTTTAAGAAACAGTTTCAAGAAGAAAACACACAGAGCTGTAGTAACAAGCAACATCAAGGCAATTCAGAGTTCATCAAGACAGCAAGAGTTTGACCGAAACCAACCAGGGTTCCCAACTTACCTCGTTCGCTGGGCTCGTATCTCTGAATTAAGGGAGGGGCAGCAACAACAGCATCTTCTTCTTGCTGCGTCTCATAGAGGAATCTCACCAGGTTCTGGCAAGACATGAGCCCTTCTGCATCTGAGTACTTTTGGAAGATTGTGTCTATTTCCTTTCTTTCTGTCAGTATCTTGTAAAATTCTTCTATCTCATCATCCTCCAGAGCCTCTGTTTTGGACTTGTCACAGTACTGTAAACGTAGAGGGGAGAAGGAGTGAAAACCTTCTTTCCTTCTGGCATATGCCAGCCGTAATCTGCACCAGGGCTACACAACGCAGAACACAAAATAATTGGAAACAGTTACTGGCTAGTGAAAGGAGAAACAAGGTGAGTGGTTCTCACTGATAAGGACACTAGGCACATAATGGTTACAACTATTATTATTTATTCATATTATCAGTATGTTGAAGAGCACCAGGCATGGCTCTGAGCTCCACTGTACTATGTGCTGTACTAGACATGCGTTAAAAGGAAGGCTCCTTATATTCCAAGCAGAAACCAAGGGTCAAGAGAACTGTACCTCTTGATCTCAAGAGGTGGAGCACTATACAGAAACAATTACTGAATCTGATGTGCAATCTGGTAGGTAGAGTGAAAAGAGACCTTTCCCTTGACCCTAGTGAGTCCAAACCCCACTAGGTTTTTCCCTAGTATAATTCCTCGTAGAGAGGTGAATAACTAATATATCTTGTTATCTAGTTTGTAAACCTTTGCAGTAAATATGGCTGAGCAAAACAAGCTGTAATGGAAAGCAGGAACTGATCTCAGAGGAATCGTGGTAGGGAATGTTATACTACTTCAAAGCAGTCAAATCACATCCAGTTAATGCCTTGCAATTATGATGATTCCCTCTCTCCCAATGTCTACAGCGAGCAAACAGATCTCCAGCAGTGGTAAGACAGCCCACTCACATCTTACATTTCAGTTAAATACAAAAAATCAAACTTCTGCCATGAATGCCAAATCTCCAACAGGATATAAAGTGCCTGCAGGATGCGGTTGCCTTACTTGATTTTTGGCCTAACTCTTTTTCTCCATCAGATCTGAACTGGACACACAGCATGTGCTCCAAACCACTCAAAAGGGGCCACAGTGCATTTCGTCTCACCCCTGAAATGGACAACTTGCTACCATGTGGGACGTAGCTGAAATACAGCAAGTAGTCAAACCCAAGGAATTGAATTGCTCTTGATCTTTGATCTCTTATAGAGATAAAGCTATTGACCTGGGTTTTATGAGCAAAATGCACATGTTGGTTTAGCTAATTTTCACACTAATCTCAACCTTACCCTCCCAATGATCCCAGCAATGGCCATAGTGGCTTTGGCAGCTGTCCAAGCAAGATGGTAATAACAGACCACTGGTGTCTTTCACTAACAGTTTATGGCACACTTATAATACCAAACAAAACGATCAGGGCATGTTGCGTTTCACAAACTGAATCAAGAGGAAAAAGTTCAACTTGTTCTGATTTCAGAATCTGTTGGTTAAAAGCTATGGGCTCATCTCAGGGATTGAGCAATCTATGAAACGTTCAACACTACAGACACCTTGAAAATGGGTTTGAGCTGGCCAGGAGCCATCTTTTCCTTGCTGCCTTGCGTGTCTATATGATCTTGTGCTGTGGCTTTGGCAGAACTCAAGCTAAGTTCAGCATGACATTTAGCAGCTGAAAAAAGGAGTATAAAGAGAGAAACTGATGGAGACTGCAGGGATGTTGCAAATGATAGATGTTCTTTAAGACACAATGTAGAAAATAATGATGTGACTCCTGGGAAGTCATTACAGCTAATGTACCTCAGTGGGTTTATTCGTTAGTTGCCATTAAAGGCTGTAATGAGCGAAGTACAAGAGCACTGGCATCACAACCATATTCCAGGGCAGATCAGATACACAGTGTAAAACTGGGCTCCTTCCATTTGGGCTACAAGAGATCTAAATTATATTCTCAACCCAAAAAGCTGTGATTCAGCTCATTTGTATGGATCATGAACAATGACTCTTGAATGAACTTTAGTTTCCCACAAAGAGGCAGAATCTTTCTGATGCACTGGAGTGAGGTGAGCAATTACAGGAGCTCTGCACAGTTTCTGGCTGCACTGCATACATCTCACTTGAATGTGTCTAAAATCTAATCGTGGACACAGAGTTATGCGACAAAAAGCAAGAATAATGTAAGAACGTGCCCTGTGGCTCTCTCTTAAATCTCTTGATTGCCCTTCTTTCCCATGACTAAATGAAGCAAAATTCACTGAGACAGAAAAGATCACCATTTTAATACGCTGTAACGTTTCAGAGTCCATCTAAATTTGGAAATGTAAAATGAAAACATGATTGCTTAAGGATTTGGTGGTCAAGTAGAGTGAGACAGACTCTCCTTAGAGGCAATTCACCACACAGGAGATCTGAATTAACCTTTTGGAGGTTAATTTAGAAGGTTAATTAACATCTTCTCTTTCCCCTGGCTATACAGGAAGCTTAGAACAATTACACGTCTAATAAGGGTACATCCGACTAGCTGCCTGGACTTAGGATGAATGAGGGCTTAGTTACTGCTTGGAGTCCTCAAGCAAAAAAGAGAACTGAACTTAGGTAAGCTTCCACTCCTTCTGCTCCCTTCTAACTGCTGCCATCTCTGATTCAGATCTTTGATGTTTGAACATGTGTACAAGGAGTCATCTTTAGAATTAGGTGAATCACACCCTGGTCTACAATACTGGCTTGATCAGCACTGTTTGCAAAGGGAATATGAAGTGACTACTTCCAGTGTAGGTGCCTGCACTGGGAGACATCTAACTCAACCAGAGGAATTCCAGCCTGTTTTGCTATTCTTCCACATTCTTCCTGAGTAGAGGGAAAAAAAAACCAACACAGAATATGCCAGCCACATTGGGCTGTGTATCTCTAGGATTTTGTAAGGTGAAATTCTTCAAGATCTGCTGGGGACCTTCCCCCAGTTCACAGAATCACAGAATGGCTTAGGTTGGAAGGGACCTTAAAGATCATCAAGCACCAACCCCTGTTGTGGGCAGAGCTGCCAGCCACTACATCAGGTTGCCCAGGGGCCCATCCAATGCATGACCCTCCATAAACCAAAGATTAGGAAACTTGCTCCTCCTTTGGGGGAAGGTCCTAGTGAGACCTTGTCAACCTCCAGCATTATCTGCTTACAGGAAGGAGCAGGAGTAGAGCATGTACCCGCAACCACCCACATGTTTACCACTGATCAGAAAAAAACATTTCTGAAACTGCCCACCATTACTTCAAATCCTGCTTCAGATAAGATGGAAGTTTGGAATTTATCCAGATGTTTTTTCTCATCTCAGGAGGAAGGCTTGTTTAGAGGCACTAAAAGCAGAAGATAAATTTTCATCCTTATCTCCAGGAAGCAGGATCTTGAGAAATTAGAAGTGCACGTCCAAGTGGACTGAACATGCCTTGGGCTACTAGAGCAACCACACCAGCCCAGGTGTAGGTGCAATGTTACATATCTTTCATCATTTTGTTTTTCGTTCCCAGTTCACACTTCATCATTGTTTACACAAATCGATTTAGGAAGCTTAGGCATTAACATATAGTTACAGCATGCAGAACTCCTAAAAATTCTGGGACCCACAGCACTTTGGTTTTTCCTTTTTCTCACAATATCCATGTTTGTGTTCTGTCTTTTCTAAGGCCAGGTAAAACTGAATCTTGATAGTAAAGAAAGAACACCTTAACAGAGCTTCATCAAAAGCACTGTGCTGTCCTAACTCAGCTGTTGGTGGGAATTGATGAGCACTAAAAGCTCTGAGTATTTTCTCAGTACCTGAAAAGATACTACAAGTTCACTTTAGCATAGGTCTGTAACCAAAGCTGAAAGCAATGGGAGACCTTGACCTCAGCCAACAGCCAGTACTTTATCTGCTTGCTCTTGTTACCTGGAAAATCTCTTTGGCATGATAGTCATCAACTTCGATGTTCACTTCTTTCAGGAAGTTCTTGAGCTCTTTAAAGCTCATCTTGTTGTCTTTGTTCTTATCAGCTTTCCGCAGGCAGGTGTGAATCCAACTGCAGGATGATGTAAGGAAACCTTTCCAGGTCAGTGTGGTCTAAATACCACCCCTCTACACAGCACATGGGTAGATAGACATAAATCTCTTGTAAAGATTCTGAACTATCTCTCCCTGCTGCTGTAAATCAGCATGCTCCCACTGAACAGCTTGCATCATCTCACCTTCTGCTCTGAAAGGGCAAAGCAATGCTTTGGCAGAAGCAAAGTGCTCTGTAGTACAAGCAATCATGACCCAGGAAAAGCTTGTCACCATCTGGGCAAGGCTGGATCAGCTCTATTTAACCTGCAGGAGTTTCTAGACACAGCCTCGTCACAAAACAGTCTGATTTATGTTTTGTGGCAGAAAGTGCATCCTCCAGAGGGGAGAGAGGAGAATGAAAAGACCTCACAAGTATGGGCAACTGATCATTAAGGATTTGATTGATAGTGTATCACACTGAACACTTAACAGGGATTCTCCAAAATAAACATGAATAGTCCTCTATTCTATATTCAAGTATTTCTACCTAAATGTCTTAAGAAATTTCATGTAAATAAAACCTGCCATGGTCCTTTAAGTCCCTTGGGAAAATGTCAGGTGGCTGAGAGCTTAAAGTTATAAACAAAATAATAATAATAATAATAATAATAATAAATGATTTTTTTATTTTTTTTTGCATCAAGCCAACTGTATCTCTCTAATTTGCTCTGTCAGGTAGCAAAGGCCATCCAGAAAAGCCTCCTATTTTCCATATTAAAATTATCCAAATAACCATTAGGTCCCATAAATCAAACATTTCACGACTTGCATGGGAAGCATTGCTCCAAACTCATTCTAGAAATGCTATAAATATGGATTTTAGCAAAATAAACTTCAGACAACAGCAAATACCAGCTGGGGCACATAGTGCCATAACATTTTATCTGGTTCTTTTAAAATCACCTCCAAAAAGAGGTGATAAGTGACAGCCTATAGGGGCTGTAGACACAACCCTGAAAGAGGGTACTCACCAACAGCTACCACTGCATTCAGTTATTTCCACACACTTGGAAATACATGTATAGCATTTGGTAGTGCTGTTGGTCTCTTGGAAAGTTGAGCTTTCTGTCTTTAAAAATCTTGGCATACACTAACCAGTGACCTCATGTTGCATCTCTCTTAGCCCGGTAATATTACTATTCATCTTTCATACCCATGGAAATGAAAATAGAGGTTACATTTCCTCTGACTCCCAATGATACTCCAGGGCCCTGAACCGGGCTCTCGCTTGGAGTAGTTCCCTGGAAAACCAAGTTTGAGTCATGAAGCTCAATGTGAAAAAAGCTCCTCCAGGGATGCCCTGCTGAGAGCACAACACCATCCACCCCACCAGCTGTGCTCCAAAGAGTATCGGTCTCCTCAGCCTCTGTCAACACGGTGCCAACAGCAGGATCAGCCATTCCCACCCAACCCATGCACCCAAGCTCCCCATCACAGACTTCCTAAAATAACAGACAGAGGAACGCACAACTTTAGGGAGTCAAGAGGAAACTGATGAAATTCTTCCTATCTGATACAAACACCATTTTGCAGACCAGTTGTAGGTCTTGCTTTCAACTAACACAGTCTATTTGGGCATGGAAAGGCAAGGAAGAAGTGTTCCCATTTCGGTATACCTCCAGTGAGAGCCTGCTTCTTGTTTTTAAAGGATCTGCCAGCTTCAAGACTACCAGCTTTCTATGAGAAACCAAAGAAGGGTGACTGAAACAACCTAGCAGATATCCCATGACTGTGCTTGAAAAAGAAATGCTGTAAAGCTTCTGGTAAGCTTTTTCTAACCGGAAGAAAAGCTCATACATAAATCCCAGAAATGAAGCAGACTGCGCCACGCCACTCAAATGAAAAGCCCCCTGTGTTTTTAGGCCTAAAGTCATCCCTCCACACATACCTGCAGTATTTGCTAAAAGAACCATGCCAACTTGCTGAGGGTTGAAGCTGAGGCTTAATAAAACACTACTGTATGTACGAGAACATCAGAAATACTTTTCAAGCACAGAGGTTTCATCTTATAGGTGTATAGGACTGGAAAGGACACACAACACACAAGTTCTTCTCCACAGGTAGCTTCATTAAATAAGAATGCAAACAAACTCCACCTGCAACAACTGCAGTTTTTGCTTTCAATACTTATTTTCAAAATCTCACTCATTCCTTATCTGCTTTGCAAGGTTTCTAAGGCTGGAAAAGATCCACTGCAAGGCAGTTGTCCAGCGATGGGGGACGGACAGGGGCAACACTTCTCCTCTGCCTCTTCCCTTTCTGCGCTCACAGATGCAGAGAACACTTCTGAGGTTTAAGGAAGATGTGAATAAACCCACGCTGCCAAGCAAACCCAGTGAAGACAGACTAAATTTAAAATCTCAGGCTTTAATTAAACATAATCAAATTTCAAATGAGAAATCATGCTGTTCTGTAATTCCAGGTTACGTTAAACGACCTGAGACAATCCCAGATTGGAAGCCAGCACCGCACAGTAATTACTCTTCCAGAAATACGGCTTGCCTACCAACCCCATTTAGCTCTGATTCTGTTCTCCAAAGTCAGAGAGGTACTTTTCCATGCTGGAAATTTACAGCTTTCTTCCCTTGCAAAAGCCATTGTTAATTCCCCCCTCACACCTTAGCAATCTGATTTCTTCTTACAGGGAAGTTTTTCAGCAATACGGTCAACAGAAGATTCAGGGACAGGTTTCCATGGGCCAGATTTTCCCCACATACCAAGGAGAGAGGGCATCCTTCACACTGGGAGGAAAATTGACAGAGTGTTAACATTTCCAATGGCACTGAAGCTTCAAGATTTCAACTTGTCTGGGAACTGCCCCTGCCACCACGGACACATAACTGCTGGCACAGCCAAGGGATGACCTTAGAGCTTGAAAAAAACCACTGAAAAGATACTCACAGTGCCACAGATAAACACACCATCATGCTCATAATCAGAATTAGTGGAATCTGACTCCTTCAAGGGAGCAGCACTATGGTGTGGTGCAAGTGTTCATTAGACTGAGAATCACAGAATCACTAAGGTTGGAAAAGACAAAGTTCAAGCTGCAAAGTTCATCAAGCCCAACCAACAACCCATCCCTACCATACCCATAAACCACGTCCCTCAGTGCCACAACTTCACACTTCAGAGAATCCACAGAACAGAAAAGCTTGATGAAAGCTCAGCATTTATGTGCCATTTCCCTCATCATCAGCAAATTATTACCCAGCAGGGAAACCACACAAAGTGAAGCCTTGGCTGAGGGCAAGGCCCCCTGGTGCCTGCTCAGATTCAGCCTCAGGCTCCAGTTTTATGATTCTCCCCAGCTGACAACTTCTTATCTCCCCTCCTCTGCACAGATTCTTTGATGTTGAACCAGGCATGAAGCTCTCACAGCCTTCCCTCACTGCAAGCACTATCTGTTTTCCTCTCTGATAGCTGGATGCCTGTTTTTGTGAAGCTTAAAACAGCTTAATATACTATGACCAGCATTGCTCTTTCAAATCAGGGTGAAATCAGCCAACAGGTTCATATGTTATGGTCAGGGCCTCAGACACATAGGAATTGCAGAAAAACCCAGCAAAAACTACACCCACAGACAGTCTGTTTTCACACGCATGCTATTAATTTACTGACTGAAACTCAGCCCTGGGGAAAACTCCCTGTGAACTGAGCAAAGCCAGGATTTCACTCAATAACTAACTCTCCTCACAACTGATCCCTTCCCTTCCCTTCCCTTCCCTTCCCTTCCCTTCCCTTCCCTTCCCTTCCCTTCCCTTCCCTTCCCTTCCCTTCCCTTCCCTTCCCTTCCCTTCCCTTCCCTTCCCTTCCCTTCCCTTCCCTTCCCTTCCCTTCCCTTCCTCTCTGTCTCTAGAATAGCCACAGTCTCTTTCAGGGCAAAACTTCCTCCCATGCTGAGGCAAACAAGAAGTAATTTCACTCAAGTCAGTGGAGCTACCCTGGAGTAAACTTGGCAGACAGAAGAGGAGAATCAGTTCTCGTGCCTTATATTACTGCGAAACACAATAAACAGTATGGGCCTTTCATGCCTTGCCAAAAAGTGCCTGTCCTGGAGTTTACTGCAAAGCAAGTGAAACAGACCCCTGAAGAATGCAAAAAATAATGAGTGTTTTATCTGGAGCACCCTGAAAGGAGCAATTCTTTGCTTAAGGAGCTATGTGAAGCCTGAATCCACTCTTGCATGTATCACTGTAAACAGAAGAACAAAAAAAGCACTGGAAATGAGGGAGTTTGCCCAGGTACAAAATCAGTGTTAAGAGAAAACTCAGTGCCCAGGGCCAGTAGGAAAAAAAGGGGGTTATACTACTATCTCCACCCACAGAGAAGGACAAGTGCATCTTTGTGTGCAATTAATCCCTTTACAAGGCAAAGGATACTGCTGGAGTTTCTGTTTCTGGTTCATGGAGTTGCTGTGGGCTATGATTTTCCCAAGGCCGCAGACCCAGTGGTTGGCATCATCCTCTGAACTTGCAATGAGGTCCAGGTTTTTCCGCTGGTCTTTGAAAATGATGGAAAAGCAGCGATACTCTGGTACATCCTTGGCGTATTTTTCCATACCTTCTGTTTTATGGCCTGACCTCACGTCCCGAATATCTTCAATGGAGACTGTGGAAAGAAAGCAGAGCTCGCTGTCAGCAGGGGTTCACTCATCCTTATCTCTGCTTAGTGATGGATATTAAGAAATTACTCTTTTTCCTTTTTCTCCAATCTCTCCCTCCCACAGCTGGAGGACTCCCTCTATTTTTTCCAACATCCACAAAGTCAATGCTAAAGAAAGCTCAAATTAAAAGTAGCAAAACGTGCAAGAAACGTACAACTAAAACAAAACTTTGTTCTTTTCACATGTCCCATCTTTAACAAAGAAAACAAATTTGCTTGGGTACCATACTGTGTTATCACGCTCATGTCTTTGGCTGCAGTCCTTGGAGCATCTCTGACTTGATCTTTGCCTCTAAAGGACCTAGGATCATGACCAATGGGATCTCACCCTATCGATCAAATAACTATTCTCTATTCAGCTATTCTCCTCCCAGAACTGAAAACAACAAATTCTAAAGGTCCACAGTAAAATGAATCATGTCTCTTCAGTGAGAGCAGGCCAGGGAACGAAATGGTCATTCTCCAATTTGCAAAAAATGAGAAGGTAACATCTAAAACCCAAAATGCTCTTCCCAGTCACACTAGTAAAAACCAGGGAGGAAAAGACCAAAGACTTAGGGCAGTTTGCTGTCAACCATGCTCTATCTACACCTCTGCCAAAGGTCAATTTGATCCTATTTGCTTTAAGAAAACAAAATATGGCTTTGAAATCCATTCCTCCCCATTTCCATCTCTGACCATCATCTAGTGGAAATGAGCCCCAAAGCCACACCAGGTTCACCATGTGCATACACAAGGCAATCCAGAAGGAGTGTTGCTTTCAAGACACACTGTGAAGCAAAAGTGAGTAACTAAAACAATCAGAGTACTGCTGAATTCATGCAAGCTCAGAAACCTAACTCCCCCAGCAACATATACAGCTTCTTGTTGTCCTTCATGGAGTTGATGAACCACTTAATACATCTACAAAAGACTGAGAGGAAAGAGCAGAAAATTCTTGGTCACATTTGATTGCTGAGAAACTTAACACCAAAATAGTGGTGGCACCCTAAACAAACGAGATGGCAAAACTGTTTGTTGATGGTGTGGGGTCTGTAACTGAGAACTCTAGTTGCAATCTCCCTGGGAGGTGACAGCTCAATTAACAGTAGGATTCACCTCAGGGAACACGCAGATATAAAATCACATGAATTTGAAAAAAGTTGGTTTTAAATTATTCCTACCTCAAATTGTAAACTATGGGTGAAAACTATTTCCTATGTCATGGAGGTATGAAACTGATCTTGTGCTTGCCTTTGAGAAGCTTTGTTGAAAAACAGTATGTGAATGTACAATATTGCCACTATTCAGCTGAAAAGGAGAAACTTACAACCCCAAATCCCTTTTATCTGATCCTTCATTTAAATTGGTGCAGTTCCACTGGTACAGTGCTCAGCTCACTCAAAGTCGACGCTGCAGAAATAAACAATTCAGTATTCACCCTGTGCAGTTATAGCATGACTGCCCTGGGACCACCCAAAATTGATCAGATGCTCATTACAGTCTGAAATTCTCCTTTTTTCCTCAGGGAGTCATGAAAACACTCAGCTGATGGGGTAAAAAAAAAAATACCATACACTTACAAAAAAATCTATAATCTTCAATAATTTGTGACTATCCAAAACCAACAATTGACATTTGCTTTAAATTCCCACCATGTGTTGGGGTGGTTTAACATCTTCTGTAATAATTTGTTGACTTGGTTTCCAGGCCAGAACATGCCATGAGACCCCTCCTAGAACTGGCAAAGTTCTGTCTTGATGATGAGCACTTATCTTTGTGTGGTCTTTTATTATCACTTGGTAAAGGCCAACAGTGGATCAGACAGAGGGCAGGGGAGGATAGGGTTAGGTTGGGTTGAGTTGGGATGGGTTGGGAAGGGATGGGATGGGCTGCTGTGGAATTACATTATCTAGCCAACATACTGTAGAGTGAAAGCTTATGGTTTGGAGCACTAAAATTATCTTCTGAAGAAGAGGGCTGCAGTTCTCTTTCTACTGGGCTGCTAGTGGAGAGCCTTGCTGCTGAATTTGCTCATTAACAAGTCAGGCAAATTAAGGAACCGTACCTTAGATAGCACAGTACATCTTAGGCCTTTATTGTAAGGGATGCTATCATGTTCAGTGGGAATCAGTCAAAATATCTAAAGCTCAGGCTCCTTTCCACTAATAGAAAATAAAAAACAAAGGCTTTCAAAACACCAATGCTGTGTCCTATCTAGAAACAAACTTTTTAGGGTGAGAAAAATCAAAGCCTTAATTCATGGCTACAGTGGATCCTTGACCAAAAAGGAAGTTCAGACCGAGCATCTCAAATACAGATGTGTACCATGCAGAGAAACCAAAGTAGGTGATTCTCCTCTACTTCTGGTCTCTCTTGGTTAAGGCAGTGTAAGTGGAAGGATCATCCTGTTGTTCCTCATCACCTGCCAACTGCTCACCAGTGTTTGGCTCATAAAAGTTATTGTCCCTTCAGACTGGCTAGCTAGTCTGCTAGTGCAATCAATTGCTAAACTCTGGGTTGGCAATGACCTAGTGTTTCCAAGACTAGAAAATCTGATGTTAAATATTGGAAATTTAGAATGTATTCTTTGGAAACCTTTATCTGGCAAAGCAAATCTACTGGAAAATATAAAGAGAGCTGTGTGGGAGGGAGAAGAGATTGAAAACCTGTAGCTGGAAGGGCTGCTTTAATCTCCATGGGGTATATTACTGGGGAGAGGATGATGAAGAGCACAGAGCTCCTCCACACAGAAAAGGTATAAGGAAGCCTGAAGAACAAGATCAGTGCTTACTGTAGTCACACAAGAGGTTACCAATGCAGGAACTGTTAAAAAAAAGTAGGGAGGACACTTTTTAAGGCTTTCCACAGTTTGGTCTTGTGTACTGCTTTTGTCTATCAATATAAAAACCAAAGCCAAAGGAGTCAGCCCAAGCCATCTGCAAATGTTACCTCTTTTCTGGAAAATTTTAGCCCACATGAATACATTATCAGCTGCTCCTGGGCCGTGAGCATACTATATTAAGCAGTCCCAAAACAAGGAAAAATTAGAAATAACTGGGGGACAAAGAAGTGTTTTTCAGAAGAGGAGAAGTTACAGCAAACACCAATCAAATTCATCTCTCTGTGACCTCCCCATCCTTCCCAGCACTCCACAGTGGGGGAGGTAACCACCAAAAGAAGGGAATTTGGAAAGTCTGCATCTGCTTCTCCTGGGTGTTTATGTCTGCTGAAAAGGTGCTTTGTGTGAAGCCCAAAACTTGAGGCTTGACACAAGACACTTGTGTCCTTCCTGACCTCCCGACATGGTGTCCAACAGGTTACATCCTGGTCAGCCTTCCTGGCTGCTGCGGGTGCTGACATGATGAGCCACAGCTGATGGCCATAGCTCCCTCCTCACATGAACATACACCAGCATTCCTTGGAGCTGGAGAAATTACTCTCTGTCTCACAGAGATATGAGGTCCAACACAAATGAGTAGCTCTGCCTCCCCCCTCTCCCAGACCCTAGAAGCCATTTTCTCCCCTAGATGGGCCTTTGCATGAAAGGCTCCTCATCTACCTCCAACCAGGACCTGGACTGGCCCCACCACCTTCCATGAAGTGCTCTCAAACCCACCCCAGAGCAAGGTCTGTGGCCCTATGAACCCATGCAGTAGGGTAGGACATTTGTAGCCCATCACCCTAAAAGCAGTACCCAGAGATGTTAGGACTCAGGAATGCACAAGAGCCATATAAGCATGACAAGGTGCCTCATGATTAGAGCATTAGTCTGAAAGATAAGCCCTCACCACTGGCCTCTCCTTCAGAGGCAATGCCCATCTCTTCTCTAGTCATTGCTCAGAAAGACTGCTGGGAGCATGGACAGCAAAACACTTTGGTAATCCCAAATAATACTGAAATAGGAAGAACAGAAGACAAAAGTCTTACAGAAAAGAGATAAGGAACTGAAGCCATATCTCCTCCAAGCTACTAAGCATGCAAAAGACAAGGACAGCAAGTTGCTTTCCTTTCCTTGTACCTCTGCTGACAAAGAGATTAGGGTCAATGAACACTTGGGAGGACATTTGGAGGCACTGTCAAAACAGCTGGCCCCAAGTTACTCATGAGGGGAGGGGGGCAATATTTGTCACTCTGGGGACCCTTCATATCCTTTGCCTTCCTTATCCTACTTTCCTCTCACTAACAAGTGATCTCTGCAATGTGGCATTCAGTCATGCTGAATTACTCCATCCCACTCTAATTGTCTCACTAAGTCACTATTATTTACTGTCAGATGAGAAATGTACTGAGCTGTTCATAGCTCTCTGCGTATTTGCACACAACACTGCTTGTCTACAGAGAGACCAGACCTCCAGCCTAAGCCCAGCCAGAGCTCAGCCAGGTTGGGTCAGCACCTTGCCAAGAACAGACAAAAGTCCTGAATGCACTGCCAGGCTGGGTGGCTGCAGTGAGTACACGGGGTAAACTGGCACTATGTGCTGCTTCTCCCTCTCGTTTTTCCCCAGAAAAATCACTGTAGTTGCTTTTAGTTTCACTGCTGGGGACTGATGCTAGTGGTGGGATAAGGACCTTTGTAATCAGTAGTATCAGGTCCCTGGATTGGTAAAATCAAAGGTTATCCAGCACTCTTAACACTGATGGATGCTTTCATGTAAGGATTCAGCACAGGCCCCACTGTTCTGTGCCCTGAACACATTGCCCACTCTTTTCCCCATGCCTGAATTACCCAAGCTCTCAACTGCTGACTTCTCATCCATTCTCTTCTTTCCCTGACTTGCTCAGCACATTGTTCAACTTGAGATCTGCTCTTACTGCTGGTGTATGTCACCAGCTGACAGCCAGTGATACAGAGCATGGCTGATGTTACAAGCTGTTTGGAAATAACTTTAATAAAACGCCTTTACCCAGGCTTTCTGTATAACCAACAGCCTGGGGCACCAATGTAAATAGAGTGATCTGTATTTACATTCCTTCCAGACATCACAAGCAGGTCCCTACAAACTATTTTTGCAACCAGTTCCTACTTCTCATGACAGTGCTACTAAATTTGGATGGAAATTTCAACGCTTCCACCTTCGCATTTAACATAAGCTGTGGAGAATAAGGTTAGGATTTGCTAGAAGACTTCCTATGTTGAAAACTGCCCCAGAAACTCAAGTGGTGGCCTGATTTTAAATTGAATTAAATTATAATAAATTAAAAAAAAAAAAGAGGCAGTTCTGCAATTGAAGTGACTGGTTTTATGGGTTGAATGATTTTGATAAAAACTAATGAGACCCACAGACAGCCGGTTTTGTTTTCACAGCTGACGGCTGCCTTGCATAACAGATTCACATCAGCAAATATTTTTCCAGGGACAAATACATGTCTGATCGTGAAGCAATGATCAGACCTAGGGAAAGCACCCAACCAACCCCAGGAGGAAGCTGCCAGTGCGGCCAGTTGCCTGCTGTGTGCATACAGGTTGCTGAGAGTTTCTGTTGGCTTTTGGCACTTATCAGATCCACGGGAACAATTCAAACTTTTCACTTCTTGACAGGAGTAAACGCAGAAAAATACCATGTCCTTTCTGCTCTCCTAAAGGCAAGGTCAGGACATTAATTCAACGGGGGCAATCATTCATCCATCCACAAGAATGGCACAGGATGCTTGTCAAGGGGCACGGTAAGGGTGTTACTAAATGTCTCAGGAACTCAGAAATGAAGGAAAAGGTTTTCTGACCAACACTGTTAGTAGGTTATAAATATAAATTGCACTATGTACACTGGACAACAAGGCCAATGGCATCCTGGCTTGTACCAGGAATTGTGTTGCCAGCATAAGCAGGGAAGTAATTGTCCCCCTGCACACAGCACTGTGAGGCCGCACCTCGAGTACTGTGTTCAGTTTTGTGCCCCACACTGCAAGAAGGACATTGAGGCCCTGGAGTGTGTCCAGAGAAGGGCAACAAAGCTGTGAGGGGTCTGAGGCACAGATCTTATGAGGAATGGCTGAGGGAGCTGGGATTGCTTGATCTGCAGAAGAGGAGGGGAGACCTCACTGCTCTCTGTAACTACCTGAAGGGAGCTTGCAGTGAGCTGGGGGTTGGCCTCTTCTCTTTTGTAACTGGTGATAGGATGTGAGGGAATGGCCTCAATTTTTGCACCAGGGGAAATTCAGACTGGATGTTAGGAAACACTTCTCCAAAAGAATGGTCAGGTGCTGGAATGGGGTGCACAGGGAGGTGGTGGAGTCACCGACCCCAGAGGTATTTAAGGAGCATTTAGACATTGTGTTGTGGAGCATAGTTTAGAGAGAACTATTGGTGGTAGGTGGACAGTTGGAATGGATGATCTTGTAGGTCTTTTCCAACCGTGGTGATTCTATGATGATTCTATGTTTAAACCTTACAAAAACTGGAATTGGGAGGAACTGGAACAAATTCAATGCATTTTTAGTACTGTGAATAATTAGTCATTAGATCAAAATATCAATTTCATGCCTTTTTGCAATATTACAATCTTCATTTAAGCAGTTGAGTGACTGAATTTTGCTCAAATCTGTAAACTGAATCATAAAATGGCTTGGGTTGGAAGGGACCTGAAGGATCATCAGGTTCCAACCCCCTGCCACAGGCAGAGCTGCCACTAAATCAAGTACTAGATCAGACTGCCCCATCCAACCTGCCCTTAAACACCTCCAGGGAATTTTCTCCCCAATCTGATTCCTTTAAGCAAAACAGGGGGGAAAAAAATCATTTTAGCTAGAGATTGGAATATTTGAGCCAAAACTCATAAACTTGTTTCTTGATTGCACAGCCCGTGACTCACAAAGCACCCCCAGTGAGTCATCCCCCGCAGTGTGTGATGGTCACTCACAGGAAGCATCATCTCCCTGAGCCTCCAACAGAGAAAGAGGGAGCAGGAGGTACCAAAACCCCTCCTCCTCCTGGGTACTGTTATAATATCCCTGAATCGTACCCACTCATTCAGCCTTTTCCTTGCACCTATCAATACTCTGTTTTTTTCCACCAAACGCTCATAAGGATGTTTCACTGGAAAGTTTTCAACCATCTCTACAAATCCTCAAGTTCAGAGAGTTTTTAAAGGGATTGAGTCTGGCTTAAGGGAGCTTACACTAGGGATTTCAGCTGGTTTAAGAAAAGACTTTCAAAAATCAAGTTCACTGAAAGCACTGCATGGCATTTTGTTCCTTCTCAAGTGGAGGTGAGACCTAATATTTGACCAAGCTAAACAAGGCAGTGCTACTGATGGGTTGCTGCTCTTTGAACACAAACCCCTCTACTCCCTCTGGTTTCCTTTCCTCCCACCATAATGACACTCAGGAGTGATGTGGCACTGATTGCACCAGCCATCTACAAGCCACCTGGCACAAACCTCTTCTATTGCCCCCAGACTGCTAATTCTGCCACTTGAACCCTGTTATTAGAGGCTCAGGGAGAAAACTGCCACAAATCACAGAAACACAGAACTGTAGGTGTTGGAAGGGACCTATAGAGATCATCGAGTCCAACCCCCCTGCCAAAGCAGGCTCCCTACAGCACGATGCACAGGTAGGCATGTAAAAGCCTCATGGGCCAGAGAAGCATCCACCCTGACCATGGCTCTACATGACATGGAGGAAAACAGAGAGCAGCCAGGTATTTGTGGGCCTCTTATGCAGCTCAGCAACCAACATATGCAGGCTCATATGCTCATATGCAACTCAGCAGGCAACAGCAAAAGACAAAGTTCTAAATGAGCTTTTGTCTGGCCCATCCCACCCAGCACTCCTGTGTTTCTGCAACAGTCAGATGGAGGATATGCACTGGGTGTAGTATTTGTTGGACAGCGGGCCACAAGGGCGTTTGGAAAAACTGATCTCTTGGGCCTAAATAGAACATACTGAAAATTAGTGAATTATGGAAAAAAAAGGAATAAATGGATTAAGTTCTGTATGTGTAGCAACCGTGTTGGAATGGCAGCCCATTCCCCAGAAAGCCCTGTGGGTAATAGAGATATCAAGACAGAAGCCAATCTGTATTTCCAGTTGTTTGAAATAAAAGACAACAGAGGAAGGTAATGGCTGTACGCCTTGTACCTCATCCAGGCAACATCTGTGCCTGTGACAGCCCTGATAGGTTGTTTTTTTTTTCTTAAAACTTCATTCAGCTGAGATTCCTCTAACTCTAGAGATCCCAGGTTTTATCTCCTACAGGCACCACCACAATGGTTTACAAACAGCCCTTCTGCCTGATTATGGGAACAGGAATAACAGGAAACTGCCCAAACACAAAAGCATAACCCTTACCCTATCCAGACTTTGCTCTTCTGAGGTGCCTCCATCTTCCTGCTATGAGCTCTGCTGCAGATAAGATTAGACCTGGTGCTCAAATCTCCCAGTTTCCATTTTGCTCATTCTTTTTCCTTCCTAAAAAGGCAGCTTATCATCAGTTTTAAAAAGGCTTTGCACTGAAGTGCAAGGTTGCTGTCTCTTAACAGGGAAAAGCAACCTTCTGGAGAGACTCGCCTTGCAGTCCCTGTTTTTTGAGTATCAAACCAACAATCCTCCACTCCTCTTCTGCCTTTTGACCACCTGCAAATCCCAAACCAAAAGAGAAGGCAGCTGTAGCAACAGAACCTGCCAGAGGTCACAGCTCGAAGCACAGATAATCCCCTCTGTAACTAAATATAATTCAGCCTGGTGAAGTCAGAAGCCCAAGAAACAAGCTCACACACAGCAATCACTCTGAAAATTTGGGGATGGAAAGTCTCAGAGGACCACCAGAGGATGAAGAAATGGGAAAACAGATGGGCTTGGGGCTGTGGCTGGGGGTTGAGCATCAACCCAGTGCTCACATCTCCTGGTCACTTCCAAGTTCAGGCACATCCATAGTGCTTGCTGAAAGCACTCCAAGGTGGCTTCCCAATGCTCCCAAACACTTGCACCACATCTGCCAGCAGAATTGCATGCTCCCCCAGGAGCATGTGGGACTGCCCAAGTGTGGCAATGCTAGCTGTGCCCAGTTAGCAAAGTGTATCTTGAGTGGTGTAAATCCACACCCACGCTGACACACTCCCAGCCTGTGTCCAACGCCCAGCTCAGAGGAACACAGTATATAACAAAGTCATGGTTGGGCCAGTTTTCCTTTTCACTGCCCCAGCAATGGAGAGAATGGGATCAACCAGAGCTTCTCCAAGCAAAACTCAAGGTCCCTGGAGTCATGACACAAAGATCCCTCCCATTCACTTCAGAGAATCGGATGGGATTGGGACTACTGCTGAAGGTGCTCTCAGATCCTATAATTTGGGAATTGCTGGCTCAGAGCACAGAAATTGAAGTTCTGAAGTCACTCTTCTCCATTCACACCCTTGTTTGTTTTGTAGCAAGACATAATCTGACAAAGGACTTTGCTTTTATATAGGACAGAGCTCAATGGCACAGGCGTTCCTTGCAAGCAAATGTTCCCTAAGGCCTTTGCATTAATTGTTGTTATTATGGGTTATTGTATTGGTACCTTAGCAATTCAGCTGAGCACAGGACACATAGTAAGGAACAGTCTCTAATCCAAAGTCTTTTATAGCTAGATTGATGAGCAGAAAGGAAATGCGTGGGGAAGACTGCACCAAGTTAAATGAACTGCCCAAGGTCACTTAAGAAGAGTTTGGTAATAAACCAAACATACTTTGCCTTACTGACTTACTCCTCATTATCATCTGTGGGGTGGGGGGGGCTATTTGGAAGACTCATTCTTCATTTACTCAGTTGTGACTGTCACAAGAACAACTGTGTAAATAGTGCAGACAGAGTCTTTTACATTTCAACACGCTATAAAATATGTTCCACATTATTCATTCACCTCTTGACTTCACCAGACTATGATTATCAGGGACAGAGACATACGCGAGAAAAATACCAACCAGTGTGGAAAACAAAACATATAAATAGATAGAGACTCTGCTTGATCCTATTTTGACATCATGTGGCAAAGCCAGGAGTTCCTGGTCCCAGTTATGGCGCCAAGCTGGTTGATGTTGGTGCAGATATGCTTTCCTGTGCTCATGCACTAGTGACTGTCGTATCTGGACTTCCTGCAATGGGGCAAATTTTGGTTTTCCAATATCAGGATGAGAAAAATTTTTCCTTCCCAAAGATATCTCTTGACAGTCCTTGAATCTCCATATCTCTGTGGCTCCCTTGTGAGACAGAAATACTGATTTGTATCCCCAAAAGGCTGCACAAAGATAAGAGGTGTCCAGACTGACTGCTGAAGTGCACCGTACCACACCATGGATGCTCCAGCTATGTCTCACGCTGAGCATTAGGGCACGGGAGAGTCAAGTACCACCACAGGGTGTGGTGAGTAACCTGAACTTGTGCTGTGGGGAAAAAAACAAGCATGGCAGGGCTGCTAAGCCCAGCATAGACCAGTGTCCCATTGTGATAATCACTCCACACTGCAGTGGGACAGCTGGGTGCCAAATGCAGTTGGCGTGCCCTTCCCTGCACTTCCAGTGTCACACCATGCCACACTATACAGCCACTGTGGTTCCTACCATCCTATTCTGTGATGAGCAGCAGCTGATGAGCTTGGGAAATGTGACCATGCCTGACATGGAAGATTCCTCCCAGCTGTGTTCAGAGCAGTCAGGACAACTCAGTGTGTGATAAAGGACATGTGAAGGATCTGGTCTCATGGTTCCAAGTCATTAAGCTCACTGTGCTATGGTCCTGGTTCTGGTTTACCTCAAAAACCCTTGGTTCTGGTACACAACTGGTCCTGGTTTGCCCCAAGCAGACAGCACCCTATCCCTGTGATGGTGTAAACTTACAGATCTGTGAGTCTGGAGACCTCAGCATCTTCTTTGATTCCTGCCATATGGTTTTGCAGTCCTCCTGGAGCTTGTAAAATCGCTCCTTTCTCCAGGAGCTGGACTTCACTTTTAGCAGCTGGCTGCCTTTCAGGAGGAACTTCAGGTCCTTGTCATCTTTCAGGCCTAAGGAGAAACAGTAGTGGTAATGTCACAAAGGTCAGCAAAAGAAATAATCATAGAGACATAGAATTGTTTGAGTTGGAAGGGACCTTTAAAGGTGAGCTAGTCCAACTTCCCTGCCATGAACAGGGACATCTACAGCTTGATCAGAGTGCTCAGAGCCTGGTCCACCCTCTGTACATATAATAATAATGTCAATAGGTTCTTTACTGCCACAGAACAATTGTGAGAGACAAAAACTGCAGTGCAGCCAGCTCTGGGGAGGACAGCAGAGTAGAGAGACCCAGAAATCTGCCGGGTCACATTCTATGCTCATAAAAGAGACTGTAGCCTTGTAGACTTCTTAGATTGAGTCCCAAGATTTAAGTACAATTCTCAGGTGGTTTACAAGCATAAAATATCTTCCTCCCAGCATATGTAATTAGGATGCAAAAACGATAAAACGAACAATACAGCCAGTAGAAGCAGAGGAAGGAAAGTTGTGTAACTTTTAACTGGAGTATTGTCGTGAGCTTTGAAGAGATTTCAGCTTTATTCTGTCACAGATTTCCTTCATGGAAACAAGATACACACAATGTCTCTCTTCTCTCTCTGAAAAGCAGTTCCCCTCTGATTCAAGGAACTTCAGAGATTAACTTCGGGCTAGGGTTAGATCTTAGACTTGATTCAGGAAGCTACTTAGACACCTGGAGGAGAAACAGCCATCTACTGAGACTTTCAAAACACACATTTGCCATTCTGCATGGTTTTGAAAGTCTCAGCAATATCTGACTTCCACATACCCAAACACCTTGCAGATTCTGTCCCTCAAACCAGCCATTAATTAGAGATCAAGAGTGGGTGAAGTGACGGAGGTGGGCAAGAGAATGAAGCATGAGAACACACCATGGGCTTTCTGTAATAGGTACCCTGCATCTCTGTCATTGCATCAGTCTTTTACTCTAGTATTGTACAAACACATCACAACACAACGTGACTTTTGCTAACCTTATCTTGACAATGCAGATGAGACTCTCATTAATAACTATTTGGTTGCTTGCAGCCACCCAACACTCCCATCACAGGAAATTTCCCAATGCTACATAAACATAAAACAGGACCTCATGAGGCAGAAACCCATGTAAACTGATTTATGCAATAGTATTTACATTGCAATATGGCATTTCTCTATGTCATTGTCTTTATCCCTCTCTGGGGACAGCTGCCTTGAATGGCTGCTATTTGCACAAGGGAAGGCAATAAGCTAGCAAGCATTACTTGAAATACAAAGACCCAAGGTGCCAAACCCCAGGTTCTTGATAATTCATACATGAAACCTAAGTGCCACCAGGGCGAGTCATAATGGTTGCAGCAAAAAGCAGCACTGTGTGTTTGTAGTTAGAACAGCTTGGCCTAAAGAGCTTATTTCAGGCTGGGAAAGAGCCTGACATCTCTGACAGTGACAAATATGAGGGTGTTCTGTGTTTGCTCAGCACAGCTTTG
Source organism: Cyrtonyx montezumae (assembly GCF_038088225.1). Taxonomy (NCBI): domain Eukaryota; kingdom Metazoa; phylum Chordata; class Aves; order Galliformes; family Odontophoridae; genus Cyrtonyx; species Cyrtonyx montezumae. The sequence goes on from NW_027072037.1 coordinate 4,218,725, forward strand.
AGCAGCTCAGGCCACCTCAGTTAGGTTTGCCAACACCAAGGAGCAGGCGTGGGGCTGAGCCCAGCTGAGACATTCAGAATTGAAAGCACCATTGTGGAAGCTGGAGGTCCTTGAAAAGTTGCTGTGACCTCTCTCTCTCCTCTACATTCAATTAGCTGTCTCAGTAATTAAGTGCCTCCACATGCTACAGCCTGTCGGCTCCAGTGTCAGGTTTGGAAGTGCCCAGGAGGAGGATCTGTACACTACCTTTGGAAACTTCATAAAGAAACAGCGAGAAATAAATAAAAATCTTACTCCTGTAAAGCATAGAAGAGTGAAAGATTGACCCCAGCAATAAGATATGGGACACTCTCTTGCATTTGGTGAGGTTTAGACATACCCAGGAGTCTACAAGAGGCCAGACTGCTGAGAAGGACTGACAGCACAAAGGCTCACAAAGCCTTGGTCACCTGAGCAGCAGTGTTGAGGCTTCTTCTCTGAGATGGTCTTTCAAGAATAGAGAAGATATCACAGACTTGAACAGGTTTCTCAGAGAGACAGTGGATGCCCCATCCCTGGAGACATCTAAGGTCAGGCTGGACCAGGCTTTGAGCACCTGATGGAGCTGTAGGTGTTGCTGTTCCTTGCAGGAGAGTTGGACAAGATGTCCTTTAAAGGTCCTTTCCACCTATAATAATTCTAAGGTTCTATGACAAGCTTCTCTAACATTGCCTTGGGAACCCTCACAGTTCCTGCAGAGGGAACAAAGATCCTCCTATGTATTCACCTACAAAATTTCTGTTCTGGCTCCCAGACTCACTCTGTCCTCCCTCAGACCCCAACCATGCCAGGCATCCTTGTGGGACTACAAGGAGGACATGCCATTCTAGGGTAAGCATGAACAGGAAAGCAGGAAAACCACCAATTCCTTTGGGTGCTTAAGTACATAAGCATGTTACCAGAAATTCACTTTAACTGGGACATGTATTGTTACACAGAAACTGAGCATAGTATGTATAACATGTCATGCTACTTGGGAAAAAAAACATATCAATGTCATACAGGCAAATCTGCATGGCCACTAGCAGAAAACAAGGGCAGGTTCGTCTCCTTCAGGATAGATCCACACAGGTAAAACACACGCTGGAGCCAAGTGAGAAGGAAGTGAGAGAAGCCAGGGAGGGATGGAGAAAAGGTGGCTTCCAGAAGATCACAGAATCACAGTCATAGGGGTTGGAAGGGACCTCTAGAAATCCCCCAGTCCAACCCCCTACTAAAGCAGTTCCCTATAGTATGCCATGCAGCAAAACGTCCAGGCAGGTCCTGAATATCTCCAGAGATGAAGACTCTACCACCTTTCTGGGCAGCCTGTGCCAGTGCTCTGTCACCCTCAAAATAAAGAAGTTCTTGGGGTTGGGCAGGGAAGGACAGGACAGCAAGAGGAGTGCCTAAGAGCACCACAGTTCCTTTAATGTGGGAGGCTGTAAATCTTCTAGGGTCTTTCAGGTATAAAGCAGTCACTCACAGATGACATCTGCCAATGGATGGACAGAACCACCCAATGGTGGGCCCACTGTCCAACCAAGTCAACTCAACTAAGTGAGCACAGCTTGCCTCAGGATGGCTCTGGATCTGTCAAATAGCACCTGAGACAGACAAACTGGCCTGGAAAGCAGGTCAGGGGAGGGCCTCCATCTCCTATGCCTGATACTAAGCACTGGCACAGATTCTTTAAATGGCCTCAGGCAAGACACTGAGCTTCTTCATTTCAACCTACGAAGCAGATAACAATGTTCTGTTAGATCAGAGGTGGAGTACAGTATGCTCTGATCTGCTGATACAGGACCACAAACGCACCCTGATGTGTCAGTGAGACATTACTCTCCATAGTTCATTTAAACTGCTTTTCACAAAATAATAAAAATTAAAATAAAATCTTTTCCCAGCAGAGCTTTCCTTCAGTTCAGTTCTTATGCCCGAACAGCCCCTGGGGATTTCTGCCAAATATCCTTAGGGAGCTGATGAGGTTTGCTGTGCAGAACTCTGTCTCACAGCAATGGAAACTTCTGTATGAAAGGAACCAGAGTTGTCATACACACATGTCATTTAAAGCTTCCAAAAACACCATGCAGCAGGACAGGGATATTGGTTTGCTATTATATAACAATGCAGGACATGAGAAAAACAATCATCACGCTGAAATCAATGTCCAAATCCTGCCTGAAATATGTGGCAGGGCTGGATCCTGCTCAGAGCCCTTTGTAAAATACCAGATACACACCTGCCACAGACAACTGCAATATGTGTTTCAGGCCCCAGTCCTCAAAAATACCCATCACATACTTTATAGACAGAATATACTTAGTGTACAGTACAGATTAGAGGGAAAACTGCATTTGAGGAGCCTCGAGTACGCACAGCACTGGAGCAAGCATGAAGTTGATGTCCTGCACTACAAAGGTTTAGACACCAAGAGACCAAAAACATTATTGTATTAAGGATCTCAGGTATCCAGCAAGCAGGGAACACAACAACCCAGCAGCTGTCACAGCAGCAGCATGACTCCAGCTTCACTAAGGAGATCGATAGGATGATGTTTACAGGTGACAGTGACAGTCTGTAGTGCTGCACTCACAAACCTGCTGATCCGACAACATTAATTACAACTGCTATCAAGCAAGCTTCCTCCTCCTGCTCCTCTCTCCCACCTGGTTGATTAGATCCAAACAATTCCAGTGGGAAAATGGCTGTTTCCCATTTCCACCTGCTCTCTCTGCAGCCACGTAAATCAACGACTTGTATCAACACGGGCTGTCCCTCCAGAAAGCAGGAACCAGCCATGATTTCATAGGCACAGAAGTTATGAAACACCCTGGGTTTCCTGTCTCTTTTCATCTGGTGAATGCAAACCTCTGAGTGGCACCACACCACTGAAAAGCTCTACAATTGGGCAGGAAAGGGGCCACCACCATCCTCACGCCAGCAACAGCTCAAAGCCCAGCAAGAAAGGTACGAACCCACCCTTTGCCACAGAGCTCCCACTTTCTTTGATGCCTCAAAGCGGTTTGTACATCTGCAGGGTGGTTACAGGCAAAAGAAAGGGAAGAAAAAAAAAACAACCTCGGGAGTATAAAAATAACCTTGGAATTGCCTTTAGGGTGGAGCATTGCCTCTGCGCAGGGAAAAGAGGCAGAAACGAGGAGGCTGCCAGCGTGTGGATGTGCCGAGGGTCTGGCCAACGTGTCCCTTACCCAGCCTGATGCCATTCAACGCGGCCACTCTGCGGCTCTGCTCCCGCAGGATGTTTTCCTGGGACACGCTGCGCTTGGGCTGCCTTCGGATGCACTGCATGGTCCAGCGTAGGGCTCGGAAGGAGGCACCGAGCGCTGGGAAGGACGAGGGGCCCCGCTGGCCCCGAAGGGATCCCTGCTCATCCAGGAGCCCGAGGCGTGCGCGCCGTCAAGCAAAGCTCCAAGAAGGGAGAGGAGGCAGCGGGACTCAGAGAAGGGCAGAGTCCGGCTGGGAGGTGGGACTGTGGGAAGTCTCCTCCCGCTTGCTCATCGGCCGCGTGTGTTGGATGCGAAATGACACCCATGCGTCTGCCGGCAGCTGCTCCAGGAGGAGCAAGTTTTCCTGCATTCATTCTGCCGCTGGGATTTTGCGCATCGCTTGCAGGGGGCTCAGATATTGCTTGGGGCTCCAAATGAGTGCAAAGATCAGGTCGGCTCAGCCTGCCCACCAGTGCCTGGCTCCACCCTTCCCCTCTGTGCAGAGCTCTCTGTGCTGTTGCCGTGGACATATAGGGAAAAGGAAACTGGAAACACCTTTAGCCAGGGCAGACGTAGCCCAAAAGCTGCTTGGAAAGTGTTGTAACGATTTTTCCACTTAGAGAAGAGCATTTTCCTAAGGCTTTGGAGAATTTCCTCTGTGCCCCCGACTACCTGCGTGACTTGGGTGACTCACTTACCCTGCTTTTCAGCATAGCTGTGGGGTTACTCTTGTAATTCCTATTTACAGGTACAGGATGAGCCCCCAGCAGAGGTTTAACAAGTCACTGATTACACAGAATCACTGAATAATTTAGGCTGGAATGGACCTCTGTGAGATTTCCAGTTGAACCGTCCACACAAAGTGGGATCACCATCCAACACTGATCAGGTTGCTCGTGCCTTGCCCAGGTGAGTTTTGGGTATTTCTAAGGATGGAGGCTACACAGCCAAACTACAGCCTTGTTCAAGAGCTTAGATGTTCTCATAGTGAATAATTTTTTTCCTTATGACCAGTAGAATTTCCTTTACTGGCCCTCATGTCCATTGCCCCTTGCCCCAGAAATGGTTGGGACTAAAATCCATCTCCTCCCTAAGCATGACTCCTCCTGCAGTGAAATGCAGAGCTGTACTTACTAAGCTTTCCTATCCTGGGTGAATTTGCAGACCTTGTCAGGCTTTTTGTCATTGCCTTTGCAGTGCTGCTGCCCTGAAGATATTATTGCAGGGAGATGGAGCCAAGCTGCAGTGAATGCTCCTTACTGCAGAACCAGCATTTGCCCAAGAAACTCAACAGCAAACCATGACTCTGCTGGAGATCCAAGTCCCTCCACCATCAGCCCTCATCATATTCAATTCAGTCTGCATTGGGTTTTAGAAACAGATTCTCATTTCAGGTGTCTGGCACCCCAGTCACCATGACACCCTCCTTTTGGTGCATTCTGAAGCAAGCCCTACCAACATTCAATCCAACACGGATGGCTGGGTGACGTCACCAACACAAGAACATCATCAGAATCATTAACTGTCACCAGATGGTTTGTAAGAAAGTCATAGGGATCAAGGCAGAGCCACTGCATGGCCTTGAGCAACAGTACCAGTAGCACCCTATATACACATTGAACTACCAGTCAGAGAAAGCAAAGAAGAGTGTTTTATGGATGGGATGATGCTGAATGTGTTAGCTAGGCTGTCTGAGGAGACACCATCAGCCTCGTGAGCCCTCTCCACACGGGCTGGATGTTGGAGCTGCAATCAGAAGTGCTCCCCAAGGAGCTTTGCCCTTGGCAAGGAGGATGGCACCATGATGTAATGGCTAGATGATATTTATTAACTAGCAGTCCCTGAGCACTTCCCGTATTTCACATTATGCTGGGGAGGACTGATCTAATTACAGTCATCTCCTGTACTTGCCTTGGCAAAACACTTTGCTTCTGTGCAACTGCTCTCTGGTCCAGCAGCAGCCAGTGTCCCATAGGGGCCAATCTGGGAGCACACTGAGCCCCTCCACTTCATCTTCTCATTAATTCTTAATAAATAGTGCCAGCAACAGCATTGCTCAGAGCCTCTCAGGCTGTGAACGTTTTATTGTATTTATCCCTGAAGTGTGCACATGAGCAAGCAGAGGATCAGCACTCACTGCGTTCAGAACAGCATTGGATAAGTTCTGCTGGCATGAGGACTTTATAATAAAAATGACAACACTGGGCCAGAAGTACTGTGCTTTAGGAAACAACAGAACCAGATGGATTGTGGTCCTGAGGTCATCTAAAGACACTGTCAAATCTCACAGATGAGCTGTGAGGGATGAGAGGCACTGTAGGATACAGAGCATTGCTTATGGATGTTACACAGAGCCGTGTCACATTCTAGCACTGGAGGAAATGATCCTGCAAATGGTTTCAGGATAAATTCTCTGACCCTTATTCATTGCAGGTAACACCTGACTGGGTATGAAGCCTGCGAACGCTCAGCCTGCAATTTCACCCACATGACCAATCCCACTGAAATCAATGGCACTTGTCACATGAGTGAAGTTATTCATGTCCCCATACCCAGGATTGAGGTTTTGCTAATCATCCTATCGATTCCAGCTGGATTGCTCACAGAGCAAGTGGAAATCAATGTGAATGAGAATGTCAGAACATGGTCCCAAAGACAGCAAAGTGCTTTGCTATACAGAAAAAAGGCACTTGTGATAGAAAGGCTGGAGGGTCTGGTAGGAAACAAGCTGTATGTGAGAACTGTTAATTCTGAAGCTGCTCTTCAGGCAGTTCTCCAAAACGAATTAATCTTCATCACATCCCTATACAAAGATGCTAAGGAAGCTCCATTACTGCTTCACCAGGGGAAAAAACAGGTGGTTTGGGGGATGGAGCTGATCACCAACCACTGCTATCCTTGGGCAGCACTAGAAGTGGCACGGCCCTAATACTGATGTCTCTTTATACCACACTGACACAAAAGGCATGACAGAATTCAGCTGCTGATGTGCCCAGGCTTGTGGTAATTTGAGACTGGAATGAAAATACACATGCTGGTGATGACCTCACACTTCCCCATTACATCATGCACATGAGGTATGTTATGCTGCTATGACTAGTAATGCCTCTGGCAGCTACATAACACATACACATCTCATTTTATGGGCAGATTTTCTCACTAATGAGGTCAAAGGTTGTGCCCTGCTCTGTATATGTTACCAAGAAGAAATGAGGTCTATATTACATGATGCTAACTGTAATTTCAGCTTCCCTCCCAGGCTCACCCACATAGCGAATATAATTCATCAGAATTACATTTCAGAGAGTAATAGCACAACTGAAATATCATTGTCTCTGCATTTTCTTAACCCTCACCAAGAGGGAGAGCATCCCAAGTGAACTCAGAATCAATGAGAATTTGGAAAAGTCACGGTTCAGTTGGTCTGTAGTTACACATCAGCTTGCCATCGCTTGTTAATTGTGATGGAGCCTCAGAAGCTGAAGTTTATGGTGAATAAAGGCTGAGGACTGCTTCAGCCAATGGCTCCTCTACACCAGCTGTCCCCTTTTCACTCCCTCTGGAGGTGTGGGGCCAGGGAGAGGGTACTGGGACCAGAAGCATCGGGGCATTTCTGGCCAAACTGCTGCTCCGTATCAGTGGATGCATCTTCGTGCATGTGGTATGTACCAAGTTCCACCTTGTGGTCACACTGAGAATGGGCTTCTTCATGAAGCTGGCAGCATCATCAGAGAATCACTTTCTCTTCCTTTCACTGGCTTTTCTTGCCCACTTCTCTTCTCTTCCAAGGATCCTTGAGAGGTCCTGCTGAGCAGAAGCACGGTGATCCTAAAGCTTCATATAGGAATTGTCCCCATGCATCATACTGCATCTGTCCTTCATATTGTTGCTTAAAACTTTCATCCACTGGCATCAGGAATCCATATGACATACCGGTTTCTGGTGCACTGGAATCAGTGCTGAGACCCTGCCCGATATTTATCAGGCCCACTTCTTCCTGTATCCTTTGAGAGGACAATTCCCCCTTCTCCAGCCCTGCTCTACTCAGTCCTCACAGCCAAGCCACCTTTTCTTTGGGTCTCCCTGCCAGTCTGGGTCATTCAAAGAGAGTCTGGGTCCTCATGCAGTACTGACTGTGACCCAACAGAAGCTGTTGCTTTTTTCTTGCACTTTTGATGAAATCCAATTAAAACTCTTGACTAAAACTCTTCGCACTCAGGAACTCAAAACCAGACTAAAATTTTCATAGAATCATTAAGGTTGGAAAAGACCACTGAGATCACCAAGTCCAACTGTCAACCCACCCCCACCGTGCCCACTGACCACGTCCCTCAGTGCCACATCTCCACAGTTCTTGAACACCTCCAGGGATGGTGACCCCACCACCTCCCTGGGCAGCCCATTCTGTGCCTTACCAGTCTTTCTGAGCAGAAGTTTTTCTCAGCATCATAAAATCATGGAATGGCTTGCATTGGAAGGGATCTCAAAGATCATCTAGTTCCAACCCATCTGCCACGGGGCAGGGTTGCCAGCCACCAGATCAGACTGCCCATCAAGCCTGGCCTTGAACCTCAGGAATGGGGCATCCACAACTTCTGTGGGCAACCTGTTCCAGTGCCTCACCATCCTCCAAGTGAAGAATTTCTTTCTAGCAGCTAACCTAAATCTCCTCTCTTTCAGTTTAAATCCATTCCCCCCCCCCCCCCCTTGTCCTAACACTATCTACCTGATTAACAATTTGGCATCCCTCCTGCTTGTAAGCTTCTTTCAAGTACTGGAAGGCTGCAGTGATGCCTCCTCTGCCTTCTCTTCTCCAAGCTAAACAATCACAACTCCCCAACCTTCCATCATGAAGCTCTCTGATTATCAACCTGAACCTCTCCTGGTGAAGTTTAAGGCCATTACCTCTTGTCTAGTGATGAGAGGTTTGGTCCTTCTAGTAGTCCTTCTATGATGGCACACAAGCAGATCTGGCTACAGAGAGGGACTAAAACCATCACTGTCTTGAAGTAAATTACAGCTTTTCCAGTAGTTTGTGTGAAGAGAGTGGAAGGAAAGTAATTAAAGAGAAGAATGATGACTTGATCAATAGGACCAGCAGCAACAGCTTACTCGTGTAATTCCTAAGTCAAATTTCTCAGTGCACACTGATGAAGATATTCTCTTCATGAAACCAAAGTCAATTGTAGGTGTGTCTGAGCTTCATCTTTTAAGGACACTTAACAGCTTTTCTCAACAGTTTCTTCAGGAGCTGAAATATACTCCATGGCCAAAATGCAGGTCACTCAGATTATTCTGTAGCAGGGCAAAATTTGTGCAATAATTACATTGCAGCACTGAGTTATGCAAAACAAGGGGGAAAAATATCTTTCTACCCCCACCCTTCATGATTTATTTGGAATTCAAACACTCTGTAACTTTGGTTAGAAATAGACAACAAGAATTGCTGTGTGTATGCCAACACAAGGCTTTAAAAGGCACCCGAGTGAGGGGCAGCCCGAAGTGTGCATATTTTGCCACACACATTGTCTAAATTGGCTTATTAAGGTTTGGAAATATCTCAGTTTAGAAGAAACTGTAGCAAATTCTTCTTTACCTGCTTAAAACCCACGGTAAGGACTTGAGGAATGCAGAGGTCTGTCTCACTGCATTGAAATATCAACAGTGGACTGAGCAAAGGGACAGAAGGCTGACCTGCCTACACCCTATAAGCCTGAATTTTCCTCAGACACCTGCATTTAGCCTGCTGAATCTCACCCTGAATGATCATATCAACAAGTACGTATCTGCAGCTTTCCCTATATAACCTGTTTCTATATTTTGATCTCCCTGTGAGGGAAACTATACTTTGCTCCCAAATCATCAACACCTTTGGCTCTCAGAGCTGCCTATCCAGTTGGCCAAGTTTCCTGATCTTGCACAAACGCTTCCCCACACCTCTCTTGCTTTTCCCTTCCTTTTATCTCTACTACCTGCAGCAGTGTTCCAAATGACTGCATTTCCTCTTCCTCCTCTTTCCATTTCCTCTTTAGAATCTCTACTCATCTGCTTTTGGACCTGTTGTTGAGGCTGTAAATGCTAGCAATAGTCTCAGAATCAATTGTGAGCTACCACGGAATCATTAAGGTTGGAAAAGACCACTAAGATGCCCAACCCCAACCTATACCCACTGACCACATCCCTCAGTGTCACATCTCCATGGTTCTTAAGCACCTCAACAGACGTTGAGACCCCACGACCTCCCTGGGCAGCTGTGCCAGCACCCTTCTCTTTCTGAAAATAATTTGTTCCTAATATCCAACCTGAACCTCTCCTGGCACAACTTAAGGCCTTTATCTCTCATCCTATCACTGTTACCTGGGTGAAGAGGCTTACTCCCAAAGCAGTAGTTTTACTAAAAAAGAAAACCATTGCTCACACTGGAAATTTAGCAGATTTTGTATGAGAATAATAATTTTTAAAAGAAGTCATCCTTTACTTGTCCAAAAAGAGAAAAGTTTCATGCTTCATGCACCGAGCAGTGCCGGTATGACAAATTCTCCTGCACTACTAGCAAAGTTACAGCTTGAGAAGCTCCTAAATGACACAACTGGTGTAACCCACACCAAACCGGGTGTGCTGGGCACATCGTTTTTGTAGGAAAGGAGATCAAAGCCACCAGCTGCTTCAGAGCACATCCCAGCTGATCTCAAGCCACACCACCTCCACCCACAGAGACTGAAGCCCAGGAGGAGGGCTCAGCACTCCCATCTAAGAAGGGCAGGTGGAGATGATTCATTTGGAAACTTACATCTAGAAGTTAGTCCAGCTGACAGGCGAAACAAGGAAATGGCCTGTTCTGTAGGATTTTAGAAACCCTTCCCTGCTGACTCTCACCCTGGGCTGTGGCAGGAGGCATTCCCGTAATGGGGCTCTGCCATTTCCCACACAATGTACACAGTGTCTCGTATGAAGAAGTCAGTGTATAAGAATAAGACAGCACAAATTAGCTATTCTACAATCTGTGTGAGCACAAGGACTCCCAGTTGAGAAACATGCCAAGTTCATGAGGCAAAACAAAGGTTATTAATAGCCCCCAGAGCCCAGCAGAGATCCATCGCATAACAAATGTAATATTGAAATGAAATAAAAAACAAGAAGCCCGAACAGCTGAATTAAACACATTCAAAATAAGAGGCACAGACATCACAGAAGCTCTATGCTGGGAGTATGGACAAGGGGAGCACACTCAGTTTCCATTCCAGGACTCAGATCTCCATCCAAACACAGCACAAGCAGCGCTCCACAAACTTTTCAGAAGCTCTCATCATCAGTAATACCCACTTTCACTACTGGAAAATATCTCAGCTCTGGCTGCCAGATATTATACTCAGACAGAACCATGTTCCCATGGTTAATTCTGATGCAGCAAATACAGTTGTATCTCTGCTGGACAGAAATAAATGGGAGTTTCAGCAGACGGCCATAGATAACATGTATAAGTCACAGCATCTGAAACATTTCTAGCAAACTGAGTAGCACAAATCTGATCCTGCTAGCAAACCAACCTGTGAGCAACTTTTCTTGTTAAAGCAGTCTGGCCTGCAGAGCGACTCTGGCACTTGTGCACATACGTGTCAAGGAATTTCAGTAAATAGATTTCTGAAAGTTTGGCTTATCACCACATGTGTACTTTTCTGCCCAAGACAAGAAAATAGAGGATCAGGCACTGAATTCTTCTTGGCCCCTAACCCCAGAAAACAAGTTGTATTCACTGAGAAATGACCCACAGGCCAGAATAGGAAAGATTTTAATAGTTCCAGATGTGTATCTTAGCTTTCTTTCCCCAGTGGTCCTATAATGAATGAGATACCTACAAAAAGTTCAACGTTAACCTCTGTTTCACCTTCCTGTCTGATTTCTGGGATGTGGGATAATCAGAGGGAAGATTTCTTGAGCCTGGGAGAGTTTTCTCTTATTTTACCTGGGAATGCTAACTGATGATGGTCAATCACTGATCGCTCTGTTAATCTATTTTTGTTTATAGTTGCAGTCAGCAGAAAAAAACACCTATCTCATGAGCTAAAAATGAGCATTGTAGATTTTTCCCATTTCAAGCTGCAGCTATCACAGTCATGAGCTGTTGCTGCTCATCAGAATAAGTAAAGCACAAGGAAGGTATAACAAATCAATATATTAAATTCAGCCCAGGGAATAAGAGATGTTCTATTATTCTGTGTACCAAGGCTTCCAGTTTTGGCACTGATTGAGACTTCTCAAATCTCACTTGCAGTCAGGGCAGAGAGGATTTCTTCTTTTTGTAGAAATGTTGTAATTTACTGAGCATTTGCAGAGCCTTGGGGACAAGCTCAGAGCTGAGGGGATTTATCCCAGCTCTGCTGCCTTCCCCAGAGCCCAGGGAGTTGACCCAGAGAGCATCCATCCCACTTTCTGCTTCACAAAAAAAAGGAGGAGGAGATTTGGTACAACTTTTCTGGACTCACACACATTTACCAGCCAAGACTTGTCCTACCAGCACAGCTAACCCTGTTAACAGAGAAAAAATCTGTCATCTCTCTCCTGTAACACTGACTAAACGCTGTGCTACTTCCAAACGAGAGAGCTGCAGAGGCAAAACGAGGAGGGAGGAGAGAGGAGGAGAAAAGAAAGCTCTTGGAGGGCTGAAATGCAAGGACACGTCTACTGACTTACTGTTGCAACCGAGGAAAATGCCATTCGACTCCATGGCCGCCAAAGAAGGCGACGTGCAGCGGCAGAAAGGGCTCCGTGTAACAGCTGTGCCCAGATGTTAGCGAGCTGCGGGTGGAAGCCAGACCCAGCAGGCTCCCTCTGCCCCTGGCTCCAGAGATCCCCAACGTCAGCTCCCTTCCCCTTGGCTGCAAAGATGTCTTCGCTACGACTCCTCATTTATTTCTCTCTCGCATCCGCGCGCCCAATGCGTCGACTGAAGCCAAGCGCTGAGCCCCAGCGCCGTGCTGGCCCTGGCTCCTCCCCATTAAATCTGGCCGTCATCGCTGCCCAGCCTCCTGTTCCTGCTTCTGCAGCTCCGAGGGGTGCCTCTGTTCTGCTGTCGGCTCCAACACGCTCTGCTCCTTTCCTGTATGCCATCCAAAAGACGCCAAGCACCCAAAAATACTCCGCGGTCTGAAAGCCCAAAGGAAGGGCCGAGAGCTGGAGGCAGTGCCTGGGTTTGAGAGGACTTGTGTGCACTGGTGGGGGGTTATTTCGTGACACGACAAACGCAGCAACAGCAAAACACCAGGTCAGAAATTGCCAGCATAGAGCTGTAACCACAAAGACTCGCAGAGCAGGAGCTTAAAGCAAAAGAGAATTTACAGCCTTCTCATTTGAGATCACGAAGCAGAAGCAGAAAAACCTCCTCGCTGCCTTCAGGCTTTTACTGAGCTGCTTTCCTCTGCCCTTTCCCCCTCTCTTCATTTAGATGTTTTTAAAGGGTAAAAGGATAATGCAGGAAAAGAGAGAAGGAGGAAGAAATGGAATCCACAGTGGGAAAGTAAAGCTTCCGTCTACTTGAATGCTAGAGGGAGGTTTTCAATCATTGTTTTGTTACTGTTTATTTTTGTTTCTGGTTGTTTAGGTGACCTCTATGCAATTGGTGCAGCTGTCAGAAGCTTCAAACCCCTTGCTCCTCAGCAGCTGAGAGCCTGGCAGCTCTACTGACAGAAGGGAAGAGCCCCTCTCCGAGTGTGACAGATCTGGGACACACATGGTAACAAATCCTTTAGGACTGTTTGTCCCTCCCTGCCAGGAGTCAGGCTGCTCCTTCAAGAGCCCAGTTTTGCAGCCCACAAACTGCCCTAATATAGCAGAACTCCTCTGTATTAGCACGAGTGCAAGAGCAAGCATGTGGAGAACATATTGACCTTTTGCTTTGTGCTTTTTAAAAGCCCACTCCTCAACACTACAGCCTCCACCATCCCTTCAGACACTTTTGGAAGGACTCCCCTTTTGCAAATACAAGGACAAGGAAATGTTGGCTTGGACAGGGTCAAACATTTTGGCTGGAAGGCAGCTGAAGGCTCCCAAAAAATTCCTTGTGGAATCTTTAAAAAAAAAAATCTTGCTTTAAAAGCCCTGAAGTAGGGGAATTTTCAGAGGACACCACTGAAACCCATCACCCTTCCAGCTGATGGGGAGGAGAGGTGCAGGAGGGACTGTAGGAGAGACCTGTAGATGAGTCAGACAGACTGGAAACTCCGGTAAAGCAGTGGTGGTGAGGGCATGATAGTTTTTAGAAGGGAGGAGAGGTAGAGAAGGGCAGTTTGAAGGTGGTGACGGGAAAGAGTATTACAGCAAAGCCTTTTCCCTTCTCTGTATCCCACACCACAGCCTGGATAGCATCACTTCAGAACAGTGCAGCACTGTAGCAGCTTTCTGCCACCCTAAGCTGAGGTATCACCCCCTTAACTCCCTGGCAGATTTGATGTTTTACGTGTGCTCAGAGCAAGCCTGGCGTTTGCAGACAGCCTTGCATTCCTGGCATTCATCAGAAAGTACAACACTCATCATCAGAGCCAGTGAAACCCTGCAGCAAATGCGCTGAGGCTGAGATCATAGAGCACAGGTCTCATCAGACCCTTGTTCCACAAGGCAGCATTCCTTATGGCTGCATTTCTTCATGCATGCCATGCTTCATTTCCTTTTCCTTTGCATTGCTGAAACCAATATGCATGTAGAATAGCAATGAAACCAAACTGACATGAGGAGCTACTGGGCTCCTGCAAGCTGCAGAAATCCTGCTAATAATATTCTAATAAAAGAGCAATATAAGACTCCCATCAGACTCAAGTCCCTGATGCCCATTTTACATCGCAGCACTTGCTGTTTACCATCCCTGTTGGGTTCTATCTGATCCAGGAGGCTCAGGGTGTTATGGGGGATTGACCTTTTCCCAGTTAAACCTGCATCATGGCTGAGAGGCAAGTTTAATATTGGAGGCAAAATGCAAAATGTCAGTGTTCATCTGGAAGCCCTAAGAAAACATTTGCTTTGTAACAAAATGCATAGATAAGATAGGCTACATCTGGCTGGTCGTATCTTTTGGTTTGTTTTTTAAAAGCTGTCTGAATTTCTGAATGTTTCTTTCCTATTCTGAATACACCTCCTAAGCACCGTCCTCCAACCTCACAACCAGTTCCAGGGCTCTTGATCTTTAAGACCAAACCAGGATTTGAAGGGCAGAGTTCAGTATTACTAAAATTAAATATCACTTCTCTGTGCACATTGTCTCCATTCGCAATCCTGCTGCAAAGGGCTGAAGTTAAATAAACACAATTTATTCTGAGCAGATCCATCATGGCATGTGTAAGGTGCCATTTCAATGCTCCTGTTAAGGCACGGCCAGTTTGTCTTCTCTGCTTTATCTGCTTTAAAAATTAACCTTTACAGTGAAACAATGAGACTGTAATTATCTTTTTGTGGTTGCATACTTTCCTTCTGCCCATGCTGACTTAGCCCTATTTGTCTCTTCATAAATCTCCAGGATTTTACAGTGGGCGAGTTAAGAGGCACTGATTGCTTCACAGGAGGAACACACCTTTTTCAGCAGTAAAGACAAAACCTGACAGAAAAACCTGTTTTTCCGAGTTCCACAAATACACAATAGCTCATGAGGGCTGGATTTATTCTCTCTGGACCCCTACGGGCACCACCCATGAGCAGTGATTTCACTGCTGAGCCCAGCTTTCTTCATGCTGCAGTTTATCATATTTAATGGCACTCCAAGACTTAGAAAGCTGTGTTATATCTCTGCCTTTGTTGTCATGGATTTTAATCCCTAAATCGTCCTACCAGGCTGGAGAGGAATGTGAAAAATCCCTGTCATTGCAGACTTCTCCTGTCCTGCTTCTTTCTGGCCCTCTTTGGAGATGGGATCCTGGCTGCCTGTGGCCGCCTCATTCTCTTCCCAAAAGGATAAAAAAGTGGAATACCAATAAAAATTAAAGCAATAGGATAAGGGTAAGTGAATTAAGGAGAGGAGCAGGCAGCTGTAGAGCTCCTCAGCCTCAGTGCACAGGGTCCTTATTGCACAGGTTGGAGCTGTAGAATGGGAACCATATGCAGAATAATGGGAACGTCTAGAAATTCCCATGGGAGAGGGAGAGTATAGGAAAGGACCCAAAGCCTACATTGCACAATTTTATCAGCATGAGCAGAAAGAAAGCTAGACACAGCAATGACTCAGGAAATAAGAAACAAGCTATTTTTTGTTCCCTTCTCCTCCATCTTTCACTGCCAAGAGAAACACTCCCTTGAGGCTGTGTCAGCCAGGAGGGAGAACACAGCTCCTGCAACCTCCTCTCAGCCCTCCCCTTGCCCAAAGACAAGGACTGTCAGGACTGAAGGGAACAGGAACCCCATTTCTACAGACCACCAGAGAGGGGTGCAGGGAGGATACACTCCTTGAGCCAGGAAGAGACCAGAGCTGCTGTGAGATCCTCCTCAGAGCTTTGGAGATGATGTTCCTAAGATGGGAGGAGGATTGGAGAGGACATATCTCGGTACATGCACCATCCTTCCAGACCATCATAAAAAGCTTCTTCCAACCCCCGAAGTTCAGGCTCGTACCAATAACAATACTGGTATCCCAGAGCTCCTGATTACAGGAGGCATACAGGTTTTACAAAGCCCATTTTCCTCCACAGCTTCTCTAATTTGGTTCTGCCACAGCCCGGAAAAGACAGCACAATGAGCTGTGCCACTCTCAGCTCTTGGTTATGAATGTTTAAGACAGGCCTTCCTTCACACCAATTCCTCTTCCAGCCAGAGAGACTCAACACCAAAGTGAAGAGCAACAGACAAAAGCAATTCCATCCCAAATGAACAGGAAAACCTTCTGTGAGCACTCTGCTCTTTCCTTGTCCATCATTTGCTGAACTCATCAAGAGGCAGAGTCAGGACTTCTCAAAGTCTGCAGACATGCTGTAGAGTCAGCAGGGCCTTCCTAAAGTAGAACTGCTGGACTGTAAGGAGTGCAAAGTCAGGGCTGTAACATTTTAATGAGGGTCAAGACCTAAACCCAAGGCACACCTTGATGTAACCACTTCATCTCTCATTGTGTGAGTATGGAAGAGTTTAACATCAGTGGGAATGTGAGATGGAGGAATGGGCTTCCATGTCCAACCCACCTTTGACAGATGTCCACACGCAGCAGTACTAAAATGGCCAACTGAAATGGGGCTCTGCATGGCCAAATAGAGCTCCTTTCCTCACACACCTATTCCCCTTTGCACTCTCCTTTGTACACACAGCCCATTCCAGGCAGCAAAGAGCTGGTTGCAGAGTTCAAAGCCAAAAGTCATAGAGTCATAGAATGGCCTGGGTTGAGAAGGACCTCAAAGATCATCTAGCTTCAACCCCCCTCCATAGGCATGATCACAAACCACTACAGCAGGTTGCCCAGAGCCACATCCAGCCTTGCCTTGAGTGCCTCCAGGGATGGGGCATCCACAGCCTTTCTGAGCAGCCTGCTCAGTGTGTTCATCACCCTTCTGTCATCCAACCTGAATCTCCCCTATCTTAGTATAAAACCATTCCCCCTTGTCCTATCACTTATCAACCCATGTAAGCAGTTGTTCCCCCTCCTGTTTATACACCCTCTTCAAGTACTGGAAGGAATGTTCATGAGATTCAATTCAACAGTGAACCATAAGCTACAGCAAACTCAAAGCAAGGCAGAACTTCACCTGACTCCACTCTGAAAGAATGACTCAAATGTTTGCTGTACACAGTAAGAGTAGTTTATAATCTCAGAGGAATGCTACACCACCCAGTCACCCAGTATTTCCTATGGAGAAGATACCAACTGGCTCCCTCTGCCTTTCAGATGTCACACACACCCTTCGCATCTCAGAAATGTTCCCAGCTGCCTCTCCCAAAGATAAGAGCTCTGTTTGCTTTGCAAGAGGGATTCCAAGATTTCTGCCACCATAACAAGGCAGGGCTGTAAGAACCATTTGGGGTCATTTGCCCATCAGGGAGCTTATGGAGCAACGTGGGGTTTTCTATCAGCAGAATTACTGAAACCAGAACAGAAAGAAATGTCGTATGAGACAGAGGTCATGTAAACACCAAAGTGGGACCTGAATTTTTCAGACACTTCTGTTACGATCTGGCTGTTCACTGAACTCTTTGTTGCCATCTCTTCCCAATCTGTTTACTGGTTTAGGCCATCACTAGTTTAGCGGGGGTGTCATGCCAACCTCTCTTCATCTGACTGTCACAGAAACACAGAACTGAAGGGGTTGGAAGAGACCTCCAGAGATCATGGGGTCCAACCCCTGCCAGAGCAGCTCCAGCCCAGCTTGCACAGGTAGGCATCCAGGTGGGTCCTGAACGTCTCCAGAGAAGGAGATCCACCACCTCTCTGTGCAGCTCCAGTGCTCCGTCACTGCACTGTGAAGAAGTTCCCACACACATTTATGCAGAACTTCCTATGCTTCAGTTAGTGGCCATTTCCCCTCATCACCATCATGTCAGATGTCAAGACAATAAAGATGAACAGAAAAATGTAAAATTTTCAAATGCCTTTTACGTGTCAAGAGCTGCTCAGGGCTCTTATTACACAGTCTTTGTGTCAATTTGGGTGGCCAACCCCAGTCACCCTTTATGACTCACATTTTGTCATGGTATCATTCCTCTTTTGTTGTCACCACTGTTTTTTCTTTAGGTGTTTCATGCTGATAATATGTTGCATTCCCTGCCTGTGCAAGATTCTGGGATTGGAAGGACTGGTCCTTCCACTCTGTCGGCTCCACCAAAAGTTTACTCTTGGACATTTTCCCAATGCTGCCAGGTCTGCTGGTCTTTCATCTTGCCAGAAAAACACTGCAGCGTGAGGCAGAGCAGCCTCACATCTCCTCAGGACCTGGAGCTGGCAGAGCTCAGTCCCTTTGGAAATCACCTTCCAGTAGGAGATGGAAAAAAATTCAGAAATAGGATTTATGACACTGAAAGAACAGTGAGATTATTTGGTTTGTGAAGGACTTGCTGGACAAAGTAAATCACTGCAGTTTGTAAATTAGACTGAAATGTAATTAACACAATGCAGTACTATAAAGTTCAGAGAATGGGTAGGGCAGCCAGATTCCTTGTTTATCACTTCAAGCAGCTGTGCCAAAATTGCTTCAGACTGAAGGAGGCCGATGCATTTGAACCATTTACTGCAACAGAGTAGTACATGGCCACAGGAAAATGAAGTTACAGATGCTAGGATGTGTCAAGCTGAGTCTTCTCTGGCATAATCCCATACAAGTCCCATTAAAATTAATGAGGTACTGCTGCTTGAGCAGAAGATAAATTTTACTTTCAAAGCCAGAAATATGCCTGTAATCAAACACTGTATATCTTAAGTGTTTGGTGGGTTTCCAGCCCCCTGTGCCCATTTTGTACAAGTAATCAGAACCAGCTCTAACCACCAAATAAAGCAATAACAGAAACAATCAAATAATTGTCTAATAATCTGTTGGTCACAATTAAAGACTTTAAAGAGTTACCAGCTCAGCAAGTCTTACATTGACTTCAGACTGGAAAATGACATGAAAATTGAGTAATAAATAGAAGTATATATGAAATCTGGGGATTACAACCTGAGTTTCTCTCTGGCTATTCCAAACTACTCATTATAACTCCAGGAAATTAAGGAGACGTGTAAGCAATCCTGTGTCTGAACAACAGTACCAGGTATGACACATACACAAAATTAACTTTGCCCTCAGACTAATTGTAATGTGTGATAAAAAAAATATTTCATATATCTTTAATTAATTTGTTTCACTCTGAAATAGATTTATGAATGCCTGAGGGTCACTTCTGTGCATTTCTATGCTTTGACAAATTTAGGTTTAAGTGAGCCCCCTAATGTTGAATTCCCAGACTTCAAATATTTTTATTCCTAGATAATCATAGAATCATAAAGATTGGAAAAGATCACTAAGTCCAACCCCAGCCCACCCCTACCATGCTCAATGACCACATCCCTCAGTGCCACATCTCCATGGTTATTGAGCACCTCCAGAGATGGTGATCTCACCACTCCCTGGGCAGCCTGTGCCAGTGAATAAGCAATCTTTCAGACAATAAATTGTTTCTAATATCCAACCTGAACCTCTTCTGGTACAACTTAAGACCATCACTTCTTGTCTTGTTGCTGTTACCCGGGAGAAGAGGCCAGTCCCCACCTGGCCACAGTCTCCTTTCAGGGAGTTGTAGATAAAATGAACTTGTAGTTGTAATGAAAGCATCCTTATTGGAGAGCTGTACAGAAAAGGACATCTAGTTTTGAATACTTCTTAGCAAGATCTTTTTGAAAGCTATTGAAACCTCATCTATGAACAGTGAATGAGAAGCTCAAAGGAAATGTCATGTATACATTTCATCAACTTCTCAGTTCAGTGCATCAGTAAACAGCACAGACCACACAATGCTCGAGTTACCTACAACATGTACCTGTCTGAATCATTTAGTGAATCTGACCATTCACATGAAGCTAACGTTGCATGAATGAAGAACAATAAGCTAACTGGAGAACCTGGTAATGTACTAGTCACACTGGTGTGAAAATGTTACTTGGAATGATGGTCACTGTCAGGAAAAAGAACAGCGGGATGCTGTTCCCAGGGTCCTGCCACTTTCGTCCATTAATGGCTCCTTCAAATACATCCCAGATTACAACAGAGCTTGACAACCAATAACGACCCGGTCACAAAGTACATTTCTACCTTTTAAATACCGCAGTCGTTAGGCCAAGTCATCTGCTGCCAGGAAAGCTTGACGCAAGTCTTTTCTTCCTTGCACCGTTGCCTCTTCACAACCAATAGCAGCAGGGTATACAAGTTAGGTACAGAGGAGGGTTGATGATTACTGTCATAATGATCCCTTTTCATGTAGTTCAGCTGTCAGCTTAATCCTCTGTATCTGGGATAATCACAATAATTAGATGCAATTGTTCATATCATTAAACCCATTTATTCAGTGTAGCCAGTGCATGTGAATTTTAACTGCATGGAAAATATAGAAAGTCTGAGTTACACTTCCAGTTTAGAAAATCTTATTATGTAAAAGATTGCCAGAAAACACACCAGAGTGTGCAACACAGATAATTGGTGATGTTACAAGTAAGGCATTTTTATTCTGACCCCAAGGAGTTAAAGCTGCAGTTCATACAGGCTCAGTGACATCAGACTTCCCTACACCTCCATCTCAAACATTCATGCAGACTTTGAAAATGTTCTTGAATATGAATTGCTAATATCTCTAGAGCAGATGTTTATACAGAAGGTATACCAGGAATTCCGGTGTCTCTCGGGGTCCTAATGAATAGCCAACGTTGTTATTGCTAATTTATAGGCAGCTTTGTATTTTTCAAAAGCCAGATGTGAGATAGAAAGACACATAATGAAGCTTTGGAGGAGGGGGGGGGGGGGGAGAAGATAGCCTAGGTGACAATTTATTGCTAGATTAATTTTTAGATTAACTTACTTTCCAAGCAAATAAAAGGATGAACTTGTAAAACCTTACTGAGTTAATTGAAAGAGCGTTCACAACGTCTCATTTAGCTACTTTTAATC
Organism: Cyrtonyx montezumae; assembly: GCF_038088225.1. Lineage (NCBI taxonomy): Eukaryota > Metazoa > Chordata > Aves > Galliformes > Odontophoridae > Cyrtonyx > Cyrtonyx montezumae. The sequence continues at coordinate 4,239,561 of NW_027072037.1, forward strand.
TCTCATTTCAGTAAGATGAAAGTGAAGAGCACAGTTCAATAAACAGTCTGGGAAGAGAGAGAAGAGCTTTTGGAAAGGATGAAGAGTACCAAATTAAGATACTGAAGTATCTCAAAACAGGCGGGGTAAATACCATCAGGGACAGAGTGCTGTAAGCCTGAGATCACATGCTGTGTCTTTATTACAACAGGAATAATGAACCTTTGCCACTTCAAGTTTATACATAAAGGTGCGAGTGTTACTTCCAAGATCATCTCTTTAGGTTCCTGACAGATTCAAATGCAGTCACATTCCTCTGGCTGGTGGTGTTATTTGGATTTTTGAAGAGCAAACACCAAGAGGGTAACAGGGCACACTAAGAATTATAAAAGCTGCCCGTTGAGGAAGTATTTTATTGGGCTTTTGGTACCTCCTCATTAGTTCTGCAAGCCCGGTGCAGCCAAAGCAAAGAGCCTGAATGACTCATTTCCTTCCTGCTCCTGCTGTAGGGCACCCAAAGCAGAGAAGTCTTTTGCAGACACGTGTTCCCTCCGTCTGCAGGAGACCTGATTTGTGCAAATGCATGCAGACATGCCTGTGGCAACAATGCACGGAAGCTAGAACATGGAGCTATCCGATTGCTATTAATACACACTAGTGAGATCCCAGCTCAGAGCTCATGGTCCGTATAAAAGCTGGAGAAGAAAAACCTGAAGCTCAGCCTAGCTTTGGGTAAAGTCTCCAGAATACAAGCATTAGGAAACAGCGCTTTCAGATCAAAATTACCACTTCAATTCCACACTGCACTGAGAGTCAGCCCATATTTCAGTTGTCAGCAGTTTGCTGGGTACTCTAAAAGTGTTTCTGTGGGGAACCATCGGTGCTCCTTGAAATTTAGAATTTTAAAGGCAATGTTGGTTGCCTACAAACTGAAAACTCAGTGTCATTTCAGGTCCAGTGGGATTTCCATGCTGGCATTTTGCTTCTGCTCCAGCAAGTTGTCAGTTCCCCGTAGATGCTGTGACAGTATCTCCCAGTCCCTGGCAAATGGATTTTGTTCACTTGGGCATCTTACATGAGAAGCACTTAAATCTGTCCTGATAGCCAGGGCACGAAGGAACATGCTGAGTTTGTAGGCAGGTAACAGCTCTACTAGCTGCTGAAGCCAGCTCCCCCCTCATTCTCTTTGATCCATTGCAGGGCTCACATATGGAAAAGCACATGCAAGCCTGCTGGCTTGGCTGGGCTGGTCCTATCTTTCCCTACCAGGAAAAATGAGGTAATATGCTGAGAAAGTGAGGTGATAACACAGCTGTACATTTTTCCTGATGACGAGCTCTTCATGCCCACAGGACACCACCATCTCTTACATTCTGTCCCACTGGGATGGATTTTCTGTCTTTGATAGCATGTTCCCTTGACTATACTCTAACATACACTATTTCCAGTGAGATTCCTCCCAGGCTGCAGGAGCTAAAGCACAGTTTGAAGCTAATTTGGGAAGCAACAACAGAAAATGAGGACAGAAATCCAAGCCCTCAGGCTGTTTCTCCAGAGGTCAGTGGTCAGACTTCTCTCCAACAGCATAGCCTACGTCCTCTACTTGTACGCCAGCTCTTTGAACCAAGAGACATTGTGTTGCCCATCATTGGTTCACTTGTGTCCCATCCTGTCCTTGAAGATAGCTTTAGCACTTCTGTATTCATGTTGTCCCAAAGTGAACTGTCTTCTGAAAAGATCTTTTAGAACTCTAGCAAGATGTAACTGTTCAGCTACACAGCCCTAACTCAGCTGGCCTTCTGGGCCATTTGTATATGCCTGTGTTCCAAAGGATAAAGGGATAGAAATATATTTAAGCCCGCTTCATTCAACACCCTGAAACACCACAGCCAGGAGAATCTGTTTGGGGTTTGGTCTAAATTAATAAATTAAATTAATCTCCTTCTGACCTAGTCTGACATCTCTATAAGCTATTTCTAGCCCCCAGTGTGTCTACTAAGAGGGAACACTGCATTCACCAGTTTACACTCAGTGTGTTTGAATGGGCCTGTCCAGATTACCATCTGCTTCAAATGCGATTTCACTTACGCTGCTATTAAAGAACCAAGAGCAGAGGACAAATTCAGATGAAAAATCCTTAAAGCTGTGGTGTTTGGGCTTCTTCTCTTTCCAAATTAGGCAGCAGTTCCTAAGGGAAGTAAGGAAGGAACAGATTGCCCAGAGAGGTTGTGTAGTCTCTTTATCTGGAGATATTCAAGACCCACCTGGATGCCTACCTGCGTAACCTGGTCTGGGAGCTGCTTTGTCAGGGGTGTTGGACTTGATGATCTCTGGTGGTCCCTTCCAACCCCTCCAATTGCACCTTAACATACTGGAGGTGTATGGTGGGTCTTTTCCATCTTCTGCTTCAAAGATTCAGATCTAATTCCATCTCAACCAGGGTAAAGCATCAAGACTCTAGGACAGCGAGAGACAGGCCTAAGCCATGGTTTTCTGACAACCAATGCAATCCCAGGATCTGCAGTGTATGATGGGGTATGGACACAGTGATGTCCCTGAAGGGTGAAAGAACACAATTAAGCATCAGTTAAATCTTCTTACTGCACAGTCTTTAAGACCTGGATGAAGAAACTTCAGTCCATCACCTTGTAGACACCATGCCAAGAAATGGATTTATGTACCAAAACTGACACTGAGAAGAACTTTTTGTGACCACACAAAGAAGCCTTTGAGGTGTGAAAGTGCTGGCCTTAGTCTTTAATTTGGGAAACAATGGAACATCCAGAAGCAGAAGACAGATTTGAGGTGAATCTAACTACAGGCTGCTTTTCTTGATAGCTTCCATGGACTCCTCACAAATAATGAGTGGACCCGCAGCTATTCACAGATTTTAACAAAACACATTACTGGGTAAAAATACTGGGAGTTAAATGTAAAAGCTTGTGCCAAAAGGGAGTACTCCTGTAGTCCAGTAATCCTCTCAGCCCCCAGGAGCTGGTGATGTTCACCAGTAGGAGAACGAGACCCTTGTTCTGGGTTCAGTGTTGTACCGGTCCTGCACACTCCAGTTGGATTTTCAGTTGCATAGAGGGATCCAGCTTAATTAGAAAGTGTTGTGTCTGCCCAGACACTGTCAGGAAGGAATGAGTCCTTTGTGGATGCATTTTCCACATGCTTCTCCTACACGTTGGGTGTGTCTGTTTGTAGGATCCCGCGCAGCTTGAGTGAAATTACAGCTTAAGAATTCCAGCAGAAGTACAGCAGTACTCTGAAATGTTTTAGTGAAGGACAGACTTGTAGATACAGGAGAGAGGTGTGGGGAACAGAGTGAAGCTTCAAGTCAAGAAAGGTGTAAACAGGAAGCGAGTGAAATGTCTGACTCACATCAGAAGACAGCCACAAAATAACACCACAAGATGTTCTGGGAGAAAACGGTGGACAGAATATCCAGGTGGAACTGCCAGTCACGGGTTATTTTTAACTGTCTGAAAGAGAATGGGAGATGATCTCAGTATGGCAAGCAAGGCAAGATCAGTAAGAAATGAATGGACTTTAAACTAACTAGGAAATCTGAAGCAACAAAAGAGCAAACAAACCAAAACCAGAGCTTTGTCAGAACTAAAAGTGCCATGGAAGAAACGGAGCTGTTCAGCATTTTTCACCTGAGAGGTTAGCTGCCCATCTTCCACATCTCCAACTTGACTGTGCAAGACAGGCTGTTGATTCTAGTTTCAGTTCCAGATGCACATGGTGACATCCAATGGAGACGTGCATTCCAGTGATGCCTCTGATTGCATTTGGTTCTGCAGTAATTATGGGATAATGCGTGGTTTTGCCAGTGTTGAGAATACACACACCTTACCCAATACACACGTGAGAGACTATGTCAGACTGAGATGACAGAAGTATTTTTGCCTGCCCCGTGGTCTGATCAGAACAAAGATTTGGTACGTTTTTAAAAGCTTTCCTGGTTACACAGATGCCTTAACAAGACCGCTGGAGGGCAGCAATGTCAAAGGGAATCGTTCATCAACGAGGCGGTGGGAATTTTTTTTGTGAAGACCTGAACTCCAAAATGAGGTCTTAATGAGAAGGTAAAAATAATCAGAAATAATTTTTGCTACCTGGATGATAAATATGCAAAATTCCTGTGCAGAAGATATCATTTCTCACACTTACCCACATCTCAGAAATACCATCTGAAGCCTTTATGACTTGTCGTGTTTTCAGAAAATCCTAAAACCATGCACCATTTTTGGAGTCTTGAGGCTCCAAACCCCAATGGATTTGTGTTATTGTTTATTGTTTCCCGTTTAAAAAAAAAAATCAGTATACATCCTAAGGCTATTTTTTTATTTTTTATATTTTTATATTTATTTTTATCTTTTTATATGCATATATCTATATGAATTATATTGACATTTCAGACACATATTTCCAAATGAAAGCCTATAGTTCACAAACAAAATAGGGGCAGCACTTCATGCAGAACTTTGAGTTTTATTTTTAAGTGTGTCTGAGTTTCACGATTTCAAATAAATTTTCCAAATCCTATTATCTACAAAGATAAGTGTATGAACTTTTCTTTAATCTGTTTTGATTTAGTGAAAGGATACTGTTATTAGTCCAATAGTATTTAGATATTTAATGAATATATGTTGACAACTAGTTAAGATTATAGTTGGGCAAGCACTGCTGTTCACTGCTTTAAAGTAGATCAAAAAATATTCTGGCTGACATACAAGCCTGGGTCATAACATCTGTCATGTTGATAAAATATGAGCAAGGTAAATAAAACTGATATGGAACTCGTTGTCTTTGTAAAAATAAAGAAAGCATGGACAAGAGCTGATTGTCTAAAGGTCCTGGTGGGATAACAAGGGATATGTGGAGACCACCTGGGCAGTTTGAACAAAACAAATATAGAAAAGCAATATAAATGTGACAAAATATGAAAAGAGTAGGGAAATTCAGACTTAAGTACTTATATTTCCTTCAATTAAAATGTTGGGTAAAAATCATGCATAGCAGTTACAGAAAGGGTCTATATTTGGACAGATTACACCTGGATACGTAAAGTTTCTATTTTATTGGGGGTTTTTTAAGTCTCTCCTCAGATTTTTGAAGTGTGGTCATAAAGTGGGCGATACATACGCAAATTGTTCTTTATTTTTATAGCATTCATATGGAAAAGTGAATATATAAGTGAATTAAATAGCTTTCCAAAGGAACCGTGGCACACAATTTTTAATTTTATATGAATAAGAGATGACAGCATAAAAACAGATCGAACCAAAAGTGTACCAGCGTCACATGGGAAATGACTGTGTACAGCTCTGGACATATCTTGAGGATCTCTCTTCTGATCCTGCCCTACAGTGCAGAAGGATCTCACCTTCATTTACAGATTCAGTGGTGGGTTTCTGAATTGCAGTTGGAAAGAAAGCATCCAGCTTCAAAACTGAGATGATCTACTTGGCAATTTAACTGAAAAACAGTAAAGGTGAAAGTGCAGAGAGCTTTTGCCATGGTCAGATTTCATATACTTCTCTATACGTATTTTAAACAAAAACATCTGCTTTACTGCCACTGCTCCATGGCTTTCTGAAAGGCTGAGAAGTAATTCCTTAAAAAAATAGTGGATTTTATTAACATTCCAGCTAGCTAACAGATGTTGTAATTAACTGCAGGAGCATGTGATGAGAAAACTTGGAATTCTGATATGGAAACATGTCAAAATAGGGATATTCCGAGCTACTTAGGCAAGGCACACCTACGAGCCACAAACAAGCTGTGAAGGTTTCCCATTTGAAAACACACGGTCCTACCATTGTCAGATGACAGCGATTGCTTTGACTTGCCTTAACCTTTGGAACAGGATATTTCAGACTTGCTGAGCTTTCCCTTGGGAAAGTTTCAGTTTTCACAGGGAACTGAAAACACAGTTTGGCATCGTATTGGCATGGTGAAACGCAGGCTTTGTTGCACTGAGGAACTAACGTTTGTGATATGATGTGGTCACAAAACCATGTGTCGCATGCCTACAAACACCATTCTGGGGCTCGCACCCGAGGCCTCTTGCTGATCTGCTCACGGAGGCACAAATGCTGGCAAATTGTTTTTGTGACGGCCATTTCTGGTGCAAGGCCATCGGAGGGCGGTAGCACACCAGCACAATGCCCACCGCTCTTCCCGTCAAATCTCTGCGCATTCCCTTTGCAGGTATCTTAGAGTCATTAAAGTTGGAAAAGACCACTGAAACCATCAAGTCCAGCTGTCGGCCCACCCCCACCGTGCCCATGGACCGCAACCCTCGGTGCTACTTCTCCACGGTTCTCAAGCACCTCCACAGATGGGGACCCCACCACCTCCCTGGGCAGCCTGCGCCAACGCATTAGAACTCTTTCAGGGAAGAAAATGTTCCTAATACCAACCTGAACCTCCCCTGGTGCAACTCAAGGCCGTCACCTCTCATCCTATCACTGTTACCTGGGCGCCGAGGCCGCCTCCCACCTCACCACCACCTCCTCTCAGGCAGAGGTAGGGAGCAACGGTGTGGTGACTGAAGTGAGGGACACAGGACTCTGTCATTCAGCACATCCAGCTCCAGGCTGCCCTGACAGCGAGGGAGAAGCCCTGTGATCCACCACCACTGGCATCTTTCACTCCCAGCAAGATGCAGGGGGAAGGAAGAACAACAAAGAAAGGAGGCAGAGCAAACACAAAGCGCTGCACCAAGATGGTTTCCAAGGAAACATCAGCCACTCAAGGAGCTGTTGTTAGCAACCAGAATACACAGCCATGGTGACCGTGCAGGCAGGCCAATAGTGAACGAGGCAGAAACAACCCCAAGGGCAGAAGGACTGTATGATTGCCTCGTGGAGGCTGCAGCCCCTGATCAACCACTCTGCTTAACGTGATGCTTAATGAAAACAGCTGCGGCAGTGGTGAGAAGGCTTGGTGAGCAGTGAGGAAAAGCCAGGCCGGTCTGTTGCTCAGCAACAGGCAGTGGAGGTCTCAGGGTGGTGGAGGCCGCCATGGCTCAGCACAGCCCCCCCACCCATTTGCAGGTAACATCTGTCGGGCACACAGAGCTCTCCCTGCACACACATGTGGGGTTTAAACATTCATCTCTTTGCATCCTCTCCTCAGGACGTCTCTCACTTGCTGAGCAGCACCTTTAAGGACCTGCACACTGGTGACGTTATAGGGGCCGACGCAGAGGCAAACGGGACCAAATCTCAAGGAGGTGATGGTGCTCATCACGAGGCCTTTAAAGAGGAGCTGCAGAAGGTACAAGGCAACACCAAGGCAGAGTTTGGAGCTCTGTTTGGGTTGCTTCATGTTACTTTGTGCTGGTTTTGGCTGAATGTATGCTAAAATAGGGGCAATACAGAGGAAGTTAGCATGGCCCCTGTAAAATGACAACATACAAATTTGTGATGGATTGATGGGCTGAGGGAAGTTGTATGAGATGTGGCACAGAGGGACATGGTCAGTAGGCATAGTAGGTGTGGCAGTTGTTGAACTAGATGATCTTTTCCAACACTGATGATTCTACTCTTAATTTCAAGGCCTTCTATAAAATAAAAGAAGGCAAATCTGAATACATCAAATGAATACAAGTGGTCACAGCACATTCTCAGCAATAAACAAAGACCAATTTCTGAAGCTGTCTGCCTGACAAAGATTTATCTCAGCTGACAGCACAGGTCTCCTGTGTGACAGCTAAACTTGTCACCTAAGGCTTTCTTATATTGTCAGAAAATTAAGAAATAAGGCACTTTAGGGCACAACTGGTCTGATCCATTCCATTGACAAGGAGAGAACCCACAATAAGCAGGACAAGAAAAAAAGCATGTAATTTTAGCTGAACACATCCTGACCTTTCTATTAAAATAATAATAATAAATTGGCCAAGTGAGTAAATCTTGTGACATAAAAGCTCAATAGAAAACTCACAAATAGGCTACAAGTGTATATGGTTAACAGAATGAATAATGCTAAATAGTATTGTAGTCAAGATATTTTACAGATGGTTTACAGATGGAGAGACAATCAAAATAAAGTACTCACCCATATCCTAGACTTGCTAAAGGAAACTCCAAAGGTTCAACCTCCAGAGAGAGATCCTTCTCTAATGGTGGTCAGCCCTTAAATGAGGTCTGGGAGAGGTGGAGCCAGACTTCACCCCTTCTGGTCACACAGGTGCATTGCCTTCACCTGTGTTCCCATGGCTGACCCAGTGCTCACCTCAGGTGATCAATCAGTGCTTCAAGCCATGATCCAGCAGTTCCCATACAAAGTGCTCTGACACCAATACGTGGCATTGGTCTGATATGTCCCTATGCTTCTGCTATTATTCTGTCTTTAAAATCTTCTTTGAGGCTGGCTCTTTCTTTTTGAGTTGTGCTTGTGAAGCACCCACCACACTCAGCAATGATCCAAAATGCCTAAGAAGGAAAGTATCATTCTTAGCATATTTTGGAGAAATTCTTAACAACTAGGAGGAAATGTTCACTTCAAGCTTAATTCTACATTTGGAGGCAAAATGTAGTGCAGTAGCTACTGTCCCACAGAAGGTAAATGACACACAGTTATCTTCATCTTTCACACGTTCTTGTTGATACAGGGACTGCTGAATATTGCTTCTTAAAGCAGCTCAAGTTAAATGGAAGAAATGAAGGTGTTTTAGCATGACAATTTATTCTAGTGAATTAATTATGTTTTACCAAGCTCTCTATCTACTGCTCAGGCTAATAGAAAACATTTATCTGTAAGGAGATATTTAATATTTATTTGTGGCAGGTTAAATTACAGTTATTTCCTCTATGTTCACCCTTGCCTATGACAGCTTGTAGCAGAGTATAACCACCGACTGACAGAAGCTGGTATAGTAGAAAAGAACATCATTCAGGCAAAGGCTCGAGCAAAAGCTGAAGAAGAAAGGGCCCTAAATGTGCTGAAGGGGGATGCTAGGAAAGATTTCCACAAAATGGGATTACCACCAGGTGAGGATTCTGGAAATACTGTCTCTCCTGAGTACATGCCTGTAGTACCAGGAGACTAACAACACTGGTCTGAAATCACTGGTGGGACTGACACGAGGCTCGTGTGCTTCTAGTTTGTCTTTACATCAACAGAGCAACTTTGATTTTGTGCAGAGATTTGAGGAGGGTAACATCTGCTTAACACTATTAGAAATTAAATGACCAGGTTGTTTTCAAAGTATTAAACTTACTGTCAATAGCTTACCCACCTAACTTTACTACAAACATATACACCTTGCTATATAGCAACAACTAACAAAGATATGTTTTTTCCTATTGTCTGAATGGTTGAGTTTCAACTGAATTTAGAACTGTAGAGATGCATGTCCACATCCTGGGATTAAAACAATTGATTGTTTAGCTATCCAAAAATATTGCCTGATAGCGAGTTAAAAAGAGCAGAATTGTGGGTTGACTTTCAAGGGCTAAGGTTTAGTGCTTATCTTTGCATTAATCTTTTGCTGTTGTAGTGGCATCTTCTTTTAGGTGGATCGTGGATAATGAACTTCTCAGAAAAAATCATTTAACCTGCCCTGATGATTACATCACTGATAAATTACCTGTTACTAGAGCACCGAAAGGTAACTTTTACAACAGAGAATAATTGTGACTTTGTAGACCAACCTATAAGAACTGAAGCACTGGAGGATGCAGCAGATCTGAGTATATTTTTATGGATAAATATATAAAATATAACTATATAAAAATTCCTTCCATTTTAAAAGAGTGTAAAAGGGCCTAAAGAGTATTAATGGGGCAGTGTCAAAATAAAATTGGTAAATTAAAGTTGTCATCCTCTGGAATTAATAGATTCATGAGTTTAAATGTAATGGTAGTCACACATCTGTTTGCAGTTCAGTATTAATAGTAACTTTTCTGCCTCTACTGAATTTCATTTACATTGAGCTGTAACTATATGTTGTATACAAAGTAGAGAAGAGGTTACATCAAATTAAAAATAATTTTCAACGAGATAAAATTATGTTCTATAGGTTGAGATTTAAATTTTCTGATTAATATTTCAGTTTAATTTTCAAATTAAGACCACTTACAGAAATCTTTGGAACAATGTCAAGACTTCTTCATAGACCTTTCAGACTAACTTATTTAATCACAAATTCCAAGGTTTGGGTTGTTTATCCATTGTAATTCAAAACAAAGCCAATAATCTAAATTGCCTAAGTATCCACCTAAGTTGTCAATTTCATTGTTGAAGAATGGGAGCGTGGATCGAGATGACACATCTTGTTTATGTCAATTTTCTGACTATCATTGGACCATCATATAGAACTGATTGAAAACCCAAGAGGACACTCTAAGTCCCACTTGTAAGACTAATACAAGCTTTCTGACAGTAATATAGCTTTCTTTTCTTTCATTTAACTGTTAATTATAGAAGTCTTGTTATTAAATTACTTTGTTCCATTTGTGCAAAATAAGCTATAAACACAAATGAAATTTGAGAGGATTCAAAGGATACCATTTTACCGTTGACAAGACCAAAATAAATTCATATGCCTATGCTTAGAATAAGTGCTTATAATTCACGTTCTTCTCTTAAAATTCTATTTTCCTTTGAACTGTAGGAAAACCAGAACCTGGCTATGTTAAGGAGACCTTTAGTTTTAAGCAGCACATTTCCTCAGATTCACGTGACCAGATGACTGAACACCTTCAGAAAATATCTGGTCGTCTGTCAAATGTATCTTTATCCACATTAACTCTACCTTCAACTCCAGACTCTAGGCACCAGACCAAAAGGACCAGTAAGGTACATTTTACAGATGTATTGGTTTTCAGGTTTACAGATTTATTGGTGTCAGAACTGTAGGGCCTATTGCTAATCCTGGAACAGAAAGTGAATGTCTGTGCATTATGGATTTAGCTGCAAAATTTCTCCTCTTTGATCTGCTAAGAAAAGATAAATATGTTTTTATTTCAATTTTCAACGCTTTCATAAGTCATGTATGGTTACTTTTTCCATTGTTCTCAGTGTTAAATTCTGCACCATGGTCTCTTTGTTTTTCAAAGAAATCTAGTGCCTCACAGAAGGCAGCATGGAAAGGCAGTAAGGGCAAAGCAGAGAGAGAAGAAGAGCGTGCTTACCTTGCCAGGTTTGAGAAAAGACAGAATTTTCTGAAGAATCCCCGCTTTTTCCCACCAAATGCTCTTCATGGGGGCAAATCTCTTGTCATTTCTCAAGAACAGCTGGAACAAATCATAAGCAGAAGAGTAGCAGAAAGTAATACAGGGTAAGCAGTGTATACCTGTTTTTGCTTCTGAGCTGGAACCCACAGAGAACTCCACTATAGAATTACTTTGGATTTCCACGTGGATAACTTAACTCTTAGGAAACAGAGTATGTTTATACAACATTCTGATTTTTTTTTTCCTAAAGTATACACTTAGAAAATTTTCATTTTATCAATATTTAAAGAACCAGGCAGTAAAATGATGTCATTTTCTTTCCTTTTTTCCATTTTTTTTTTCAGTGATACTTCATTTGTTCCTGTGTTTCTTGCCAATCCACCTACTGTTTTGTTCTCTGATTATGAAGTTGGCCGGGTTTATGAGGTGAGACCTTCTTTGTAGGGAGTTTGTTTGGCCACTGGGAAGCATTTTGTTCTGCCATGATCTATGTATTTCACCCGATCTTTTGGCATCCCACAGTTCAACAGAAATCCGAGTTTCCTCTTTATATTGATTTAACAACCCTTCAGCTGCCCTCAAGATATTCTTTCACACATGCAGCTAACACCAACTAACGAAAGCTTTTTCCAATCCCTGCTTGGTTTTGGTAGCATTTGACTGAGACTTCACTGAATAAATTGAGAAAAATGATCAGTTTCAGATTGTGCAGTATTCTGATTTTTAGACCTGTCTTGGTGATAAATGAGGTATTACTAGCAAAGCAGTAGGGAATTGCAACCATTATAATGAGTGACAATAAACTCAATGTCGTATTATATTTTCTTTTTAAATGAAGGTAACTGTAGAGCTACAGAACATCACTTCAACATGTCACCGTGCAACACTTATTCCTCCCTCTACTTCAGTATTTGCCATTGGGCCAGGTGAGTGTTCTTTTTTTCTGCCTTTAAAATGATAAAACTTAAAAAGATACTTCAGATCTGCTTCAACAGAGGGTTTTCAGAGACTTTATGTCTTGTTCGGATACTCACAGTGCTCTGGATAGCAGACTACAACAATGATCTGCTCAGTTCTTTAGAAACTGAATGTTGTTTTGCATCTCCAGGACCCTTCACATGCAACTCAAAAGCAGATTAAAAAAAACCTAATGAATTATTTGAGAAGATTGATATTTAGATCTTTGAAGTCAAATGGATGTGTATCCATGGAATACCCAGACTGAAGCTTAGCCAAAACTCATCTTAGATGAGTTAGTGTCATGTTAGTTAGTAGTGAACAGACTTAGTGTCCATCAAAACTGTGTGAAGAGAGGCCAAGAAACAGCATACTTAAATTGCAGCAAGGAAGGTTTGGTTGAGGAAGAACAAGAAAAATATCTTTCCTACAATAGTTTAGCCAGGCATGGGATTACACTTCCTGAGGAGATTGTGGTATCATGGTCAAAGCATTGAAGGGATGTTTCGAAGTTAGATGCACACCTGTAAACCTTGCAGTTTTGTGGCAGAGAGGAATTGGGTAACATCTCTACTTTTCTCCTCATTTTATTTCTGCAATTATAAGAAACAGATTTTAGACAAAACGTTTTTCTTCTGAGTTCAGTGAAAGATTGACAAATACACAGATTGCATTGGCAGGTCTTTTGTGGCTTTTATCAGCTTGACCTAGGCAATACATGGGGTGAGGTTACAAGCACCTTTCCAGAGTGACTTATGATCATGAAAACCTATGCCAGCTTTGGGAGGTTGTGATTAAATCTTTACATTTTTTTTTCTAAGGAAAATTACCAGGAAAGGGAGGAATGGTAGCTCCTGGGATGACATGCCAGTATACAGTCCAGTTTGTTCCTGAAAGTCTAGCAGATTATGAAGATCATATATTAGTGGAGACTCAAGTATCAGAACCTCTTCTGATCCCAATTCAAGCTAGAAGACCACCTCCAGTGCTAACATGTCAGTAATGTCCAATTCTTAAGTTTCTCTTATTTTAAATTGATTTTTTTTTAATTTGCCTGTTTCCAATTTTCTGATGCAAAAAAAAAAAACAACAAAAAACAACAACAAAAATGGAAAAACTTGGCAATGCTTTTTCTGCTTTTCAATATGCATCTCATTTTCACTCCTAATAGATTTCTTAGCTATTAAAATGCAATCCTATCAATTTTTTCATCAATTATTTGTACTTGCCACACGGCGCTCATTTTTTTCACTGTATTAGAGAAATGAGCAGGAACAACTCTTCTATGTTTGTATCATGTCAATTCCTAAACTACTAACCATCAATATTAAGGAATCACTTTTTAGTTATAAATATTTACTGCTATTCATTAACATTCATTCTGTTATATTTGCTATATATTGATATGGCATACCTGTAAGAGTTCATCTCTCAAATATTTAACCTCAGCTGAAACAACCAGGACAGCTGTTCCACAACATTGCTTTTGTTTAAATTCAGCTTTCCTGTTGCACTGATCTTTTTGAAAGGTCACCTTTCTTACTGCCACCGTGCGATGGAGTTTTTTTAATAGGAAGCACCATTAAAATGTAAGATAAATGTAGAAATATGCAACTCATATGGTTTAACATTCAAATGGAAAGGCTTTTTAGGATGACATAGTCATGCATAGCAGTGTTGTCTAAAAAGCTGTTTAAGAACTAGCTGACTTTGCCACCTTCACTGTCTGTGCAGCTGATTTTCTGTGTTCCTCATTGCAGTGCCTCGTGTTATAGACTGTGGTTTCTGCCTTGTTGGAGGATTAAAAGTAACAGTGATTGCATGCAGAAATGAGGGATTGAGCACTGGGAAGTTCTGTATAATGCCAAAGAAGGCCTGGCCACCTCCTAATTTCAGGGTGAGTAATGAGAAGAAAAAAATCATAGAATCATGAAGCCAGGGAATTGCTCAGGTTGGAAAAGACCTTCAAGATCATCAAGTCCAACCTCAACCTAACCATACAACTCTCACTAAATCATGGCCCCGAGCACCACCTCCAGACAGTTTTTATACACATTCAGGGATGGTGATTCAACCACCTTCCTGGGGAGCCTATTCCAGTGCTTAACAAGCCTTTCTGTGAAGATTTTCCTGATATTCAACCTAAACCTCTCCTGGCACAATGTGAGGCCACTTCCCCTTCTCCCTGGACATGGTATGGTATAGGTGCCCTGCTGTAAAGACTATCTGAGATAATGATGGTATACTAGCACCGAAGTCTAAAGGCTTTATTGGATGCATCTGTACTGTTGCATTCCTTCAGGGATTCACATTTATTCTCCAGCCCAGGCTGTCCCTGGCTGTCTTCCTCCTCTGGGAGGAGTGGTCAGTTTATTACTCACGAGGGAAACAGAAATACAACCAGTTCTAGCATTGCTTGAGCTGTTTTCTTCTCCACCAAAAATATCTCTTACTAACCTTGCTGCACCTGCAAACCCTAGCAGTCCACTCCAATACTGCTTTCTCTTTAGTTTGCCATCACAAAACAGTGTCTAAGTGATATGGACAAAGAAGAAAATATGTGACTGGTGGATCAGCCTTTCATGTGTTGGAAGAAAAAGCCACTGGAATATCTGATGTGCTAGGTTATCCCTCCTGAAACACTGCAGATCCAGCTCAGAGTCAGAAGCACATAAAAACATAACAGCTCCTGTGTTCAGGCATAACTGGTTTCATAGAATGGCTTAGGTTGGAAAGGACCTTAGAGATCATCAAGCTCCAACTCTCCAAAGCTATAGGTTTCTTCTGCAATTAAGTGAGTTAGAGCTCCTGGCATGAGCATTTGTCTCTGGAGACAGCACCTTCGTTTCTTCTGCTTTCACCAAGGAAAATAGAAAACATGGAGCATTTATTCTAACTAAGCCCTATATTTAAGCCACATACTTCAGAGACGTGTGAAATGGGAGGGAGTAGAACAGTGATGTATACCTCTTATTTTAGGTATTGTGAAAACATCAAGCTGATTTAATTTAATCTTTTTTTTTTCTTCTTTTTTTTTTTTTCTTTTTCCCCTGAAACTCTTAGACTGTTGCCACTGATGGTTCTGCGCTACAGGATCCCTTTAGGATCTATCCTGCTATTTTTGAGCTAGCTCCAGGGCAGAGTATAGCAGTGGAGGTTAGTAAATACTGCTATGGAAAGTATTTGTACTTTACAATACGTTAGGAAAACAGCATCATTTTATGAGGTCTTGTCTGGACCCTGTAAATCTGAATTTGTATGAGAAAAAAACGTCCTTTTGTGGAATGACTCTGGAAGGATTGCAGCTGTGAGCATTACTGAAGGGTCTTTCCTTAGAGCTTCCAACTCTTTCTTACCTACTCAGAGACCAGCCAGATTCTCCCCATTCAAAGAATCCTGTTAGAGAAAACAGGAACCAAAGAACACAAAGTCTTTATTTTGCTCCAGCTGGGACATTAACTCCAAGAAACTTTTCCTTTGTGACCTTTCTTGGAAAGAAATTTTGGAAAGCAAGTGATTTCAGGGTGGAGCAGCAGGTACAAATCTTTCATTTCTTCTCTGCTGTTTACTGATCCTGCAGCGGGCGTGCAGTACTGGCTGCCATCTCTTTCACCAACAGCCACGTTTCATCATTGCTCCCACTATGGGGAGAGGTTGAACGTCACAGGGAGCACAGCCAGCCTCCAGCCCTGCCTTTCTCCAGTACCTCCTGGCTGCTGCTGAAAGCAGTGTGTCATGCAGGTGTGGGTAAAGGAGTTTTTCCTCTTCTCCCCAGCTGCATTGCTTCAGGAGGGCCACACATGTGGAAGAGAAAGAGGAGGTGGATTTAACACATTAGGCTTGCAGGCAGTAATCGGTAACGGAGAAAAACATGGCATGTAGTACCAGAGCCAAAGGTTGCACAGTTTGGGATCTGAATCTATTTTTTTTTAAGTAAAGCTCAGGAAGGGAACACAGTAGCTGTCCCTGCTCACACTGCTGGAGCTTTATAGGCAGCAGTGGCTTTGCTCAAGGAGGACAGAACTGACTGTGAGGGTGCAGTTGGTATGACTAACATAGTAAACTGTCCCCATATCCAGTGACTACAAAGGCAGCCTGTGGTGATCAGCCAGAAACACACATGTAGTTGTCCAGAAGGCACGTACTTCTTTTTTGGTCTATGTTAAGGGAATTTGGCTCTGCCTGTTTCTTGTAAATGTGGGATCATTTATTATTATTGTAAATGTAGGATTATTAAATCATTACTCACGAGGACTGTCTGGTTTTGAGCACTTATAATTTGAAGTGTATGACTTCCTGGAGAAAAGTCAGTTACAGACATTACTATTTCCCTTCTCTCTTTCAGGTAGTGTTTTTCCCTTCTTTGCCAGAATTCTCACAACAGACATACACCATTGCTTGTGACAATTGCAACATCAACGATGTTACAGTGACAGGTTTGTTCCTAATGCCTTTCTAACACTGCCCATCCTCATAATGTGAGCAGTGGTCAATGGACATATGGGTGTGAAGAAATCTGGGGCATTAAGGAGAGATTGGCAGTCTTTGGTTGACTAATGAAACCAGTTTAAATGATTGCAAATGTTACTGCTTATCCTCTGAAGTAATTGTGAGTTCTATGACCTTAGGCTTAACTTCAGATCCATACGATCACCTTACCTCAGGTATTTCATCCAGCAATTTTTAATAATGTTTTTGTTGCTTATTGTTTTTATACTGCTCAGAATGTCTTGGAGCCACATTATTACCAATCATTGCAAACACTCAGCTGTCTTCAGTGAAACAATGCTAATGTAAATGAGCTGAACCTGAGGCTAGGAAATCCAAATCTGTTAAGTTCATAAAGTGAGGATCTCAGCTGATAGATGGTGATAATCAAAACAACGTCAGGAAAATACTGTACTGAGCTCTGAAATTTGAGGAAATGACAGATACAATCAAGATATAATCAGTAATGACCACTGCTGGCATTTTTGTTAATGAGTAATATGAGCAAAGTTAATAGTCAGACAGTAAACAGTAATACCTACTTATTTCTTCAAGGGGTTGGACAGCTGATAGCTCTGGAGCTTTTGCATGTTACGGGTGGAGAAAGCAGCCCTGAACCTGGTGAAGTTACTGATGTAACAGCACAGCACTTCGTACAATTTGACCCCCAAAACCCACATACCACCACAGAGAAGAATTTGGTTATAAGAAACTCTACGTATGTAACCACTATTAATAGCATAACGTTCTGCAGTCAGAACACGCTGGTAGGGATCTCATTTGTGATGCCATGCTCTCTCAGACTGCAAGTTTTCATGCATTTACTGAACTTTGTGTGGAAACTTTGCTTCTTTTTGCTTCACTGTGTAGTAATGAAGGTTCAAGGATATGGCTCTAAGAAGAGGATGATTACAGGAAGTATTTAAGAGAGTTATCCAGATGGGTTTTACCTCATCTAACTTTGTGTGTCCACAAGGTTTTTTTGTACAACAGAACTAAGCACCCTGTGCACCTGTCCTTTCATAGAGCAGGGAAATAGGTGCATTTGAGGATGCAATTCTGAACTGATTGTAGGCACCTCACATAGAACAAGACATAGTGCATCCTGGACTCCACCAGATCTCCTCTATTTAAGAGGGGAACTCAGTGTGATTAGCTAAGGTTAAAATTTTCACTATTCCAAATGTTGTCCCCTAATAGATTTAAATTTAAACTCTACTTGAAGTCAAAGAATATGTTCCTCTGTAATTACACTGTACTGAGCATGGTACAATACCAGTCACTCAAACAATAATAATACATTAATTTTCATGATTCCAATAACTAGAGGCTGCAAACCATCAGGGCAGTGAGAAGCTCAGTGCTGGATACACTAATGAAACTCATTACCTCCTACAGTAAATTTCTGGGATTTTACCTGGCCCGCAAACCAAACGTGCATAGTGCCAGAACAGAATGTTGTCTGGGCATAAGGAAGTATAACTCCTTATGCTGTACCTAACAAAGGATGCGACTTTTCATTGATTTCCATCTCCTGAATTTTCTCTGCTTCACAATTACAGCATTTGCTATGATGTTAGATATGTGTTAAACAGAGCTGGGCAGTCTTAGACTGAGCTCGGTCGAATCAGTAAAGAGAAAACTTTATGATGCTACAGAAAGTGACCCAAGGAATTGTTCAGTTTTATGTCATTATTTTCATTTTGAAACTCCAGTGTCCTTTCTCCACTTTCTAAGGCAAAGTTTTTGAGGTCAAACTGAACCAGGTTTTAAAATCTACAAACTCACTCCCTGGAATATACCTCTGAAGCAATCCAGTTAAGCAACACTTTCTGGATTGCAGCTGTAATCTTTGCTGTGGCCCCAGTTTGTTGACATGTTAAAATCCAGACCTTGCGTTTGGATTAAATTCAGAACGTTATGTAGCTCATTAGCAGGGATCCAAAACAAACACACTGATAGCAGTAGGAATGGTCAAATTCTTGACAAAAGTGGGTTAGAGTTCCTTAAAAGTTGTGTGATGTGATGAAATGCATAAAGTATGAAAGCGTTAAAATCTCTTGCATAAATATATGTACCAAATTTCCATTGATATATTAATTAGCATGTTCTTTGTAGTGCTGATGTACTCGGTGCTGTCTCATCAGCTTGGTAGCTCATCAGCACTGGCAATGTAATCCCCTATGATCCTAAAGAGTGGAATTAGCTACATTTAAAAAAATCACTGAAAGTTTTCTGCCAAAACTCTCTCAGCATCTTTTTTTTTAATGCTAGCTTTCCTCTTTTCTTTGTCCACCTCTTTGTAGCCATGTAGAACTTCCTTTTTACTGGCAGATAATAAAGCCCAACCTGCAACCAATAATGCTGGGAGAAAGTGCACAATCTGTGACCCTGGAATACAACAGAGACACAGAGTCGGCTTTCTCCCTGAGTCCTGAGCAGGGAGTTCTGCTTCCCCATGCTGATCATGACTTTACTCTCACTTACACTCCGCAGGAGGTATGGCTTGTGATTCCTTCCTATCCACAAACTCCAGCTGCGTGTTTTTATGCAAGTCATAAAACCCTTGCTGTGCAACTCTGCCAATTAAATGCAATTAGCTGGTACTATGCTCTAATAAACAGTAATCAAAACACAGAAAGTTAGTAAAAGAAAACATGTTTTGACTGCAAAATATGAGGCAGCTTCTGATCTCATGTGATTTTGTGGTACTGATCGGACACCATTTACTTTACACTGAGACTTTGGACACGGCCTCTTTAGCTGCAGCTGTGCTGGTCAGTAAAGCTGCCTTTTTTTACCACTCTGCCAGCTCCTTCACACTCCCCTGATACTTTGGATCCACACTGAGCTGCTTTGGGGAGCTGCTTTATACCTACCACAGGTAGCAAACTGGTGATTTCAACTCTTTCCAACTGTGGCTTATTTGGGCTGAAAAGGATACAGAGAACGGCTCGTAGTGGCCTTTGTCAGAGGAGTGATGATATGCAGCTGTGGTAGAGGGTGTAGTGATGTTTGAGTGCAGCTGTACTGATGGATGTCTGTCTCCATTTCTGCTCTCTCATCCTTGTAAATAAGGAGTATGAGCTCACTATGTTTAAGGAAACTTGATCCAAAGTAAACCCAAGAGCACGAATATCCCATGTTGTGATGATTGACAGACATAGGCATGCCTCAAGTAAGTGTGGAAGAGAAATTAGTTTATAAAAAAACACTTCAGTGAGTCAATATGAAAATATATTAATGGTATTTTTCAGGATTTTAATTTGTTAACCAGAGCTATTTGGAGTTTACATCTGCACTTAGATAAATTTCTGTGTAAACAAATGAATCCCTCAGATTTAAGGCCAGCCTCTATGGTTGTGTTTCCATTTGAACAGGGGAGGTATCTTCTTATCCCATCAAGGAAAAATAGTGGGATTTTTCAAAATCAAATTGGTGGGCAAGTGAGTTAAATGTCCTGAAGCAGCTCAAGAACCTTATGTTAGCACGGCAATACTAATCTTCATTTGCAGAGTGTTTGCAGATGTTTGTGTGCAGTATGCAATATACTAGGGAGATAATAACTGGCGTGTCAAAAATGAGTGTTTTTCTTGGAACACTATGCCATGAGATCAGAATCTTGGCTTAACGTTCTGCAGTCAAATATGTTTTCTTTTAGCAACTCCAGATTTTGAATATAGTTTATCAGAGTTCAGTATCTCAGTGATGATTGCTCACCATTTAAATGTAAACTCTGTTATCATCTCATTTTTTTTAAATTCTCAACATAGCCAATTACTTGAGAATAAAATCCCTTCTGTATCTGTACAGCTGAAGATTTACCACAGTGTGATACAGCTGGTTCTGAGGGACATCCCACAATCACCTAGGTAAGCTGAGAATCAATACTTTTCAGCCACATTTTAGCAGTTTAACATCACTGGGGTTCTCTATCTTTCTAGTTACAGTGGGCTGACAGTTATAAAGGATTTTAAATGCCCAACTCACAGTGGTACACATAGCATATCTCAATCTTCCCTCGTGTCTGAACACGTGTCTTAGCCCTAGCTGAGGCTGCACCTCTCTTGAAAAGATACTACTGTCATTTGTCTGTTCATTTCCCATATTTCTGCTTAGGTTTCCTTATTACTGTTTGTCACAGCAGTCTATGACTTACATATTTAATCTATGACCATACTGGGACTGAGTATGTTTTAAAAGACCCTCACTGGAATTCTTCCTGTTGTTAATTGCTCCCAACCTGGGCTTACTGCACTCCAGCAGTCTGTACTGGAGAAGCTTCTGCTGATTTTCACTTCTGATCTGGCAATTAAATGATGACACTAAGCTGGAACAGCCATTGAAAATGCTTAATAATTCTACCACATTTCCCCCTGAAGTTTAGTAAAGGAGAGGATTCTCCAAAACATCCCAGAATACATAGCAGAGGATGTAATAGCACTGGACATAGAAGTGAAAGGATTCACAGAACCATTTCAACTTCTTCTGGAGCCGTATGCCATTATCGTCCCCGGAGAAAGCTTTCTTGGTGTAGATGTCAGAAGAAGGTTCAAGGTTTGTTTGCTCCTTACTCCATTTATATCAAAGCAACTCATTTAAAAGCAACTGTGACTCTGGCTACCATAGGTGTTGTTAGAAGATATCAGATGATCCGTGTGATTTTAGTTTTCCATAAATATTTTTAAAGGAGGCCATGACTACCGTGCTGAAATGCCCTCACAGGCCTCCCTAGCCCTGTATCCCAGGCAGAAGGCTTTGTTTTGTTTTCATCTCTGAGGCTCAATATTGCAGAGTATTACACTTGTAAGTGCTTTTCTGGGTCACAAGCCAGTTGCTTATCCATCTGTCCATCCGGTGGTGCAAGATTTTTCCAGCTGGGAGGAATTAGTGCACGGATGATTAAATTGCTTTGTAACAGAGGCACTGTTTGTTTAAAGGACTACAGCAGGCACAGGAAAGCTACAGAAATCTCTCCTGCCGAAGCTTATTAGACCCCATTCTGCGCCTGCAGATTCTGATAATTTCTGCTTGACTGTTATGGGATCAGCTTCTGCTGTGATCCATTCATTCAGCATTCATCTCACTGTAGATCAGGGTCCTTTTGATTCTAGTTTCACCTGGGAAAAATAGATCTATCAGCCACAGCCAGGCAAGAAGATGCTTCCCAGTTAATGATCTTTGCATTTTTTCTTAAAGCAGTAATCAGTGTTTAGCATTGTGCTCACATTTCCCACAGGTTCTTTTCTAATTCAAGGCAGCTGCTTCATGCTTTATGGTAATGCAGTACAGTTACACAAGGGGCATAGGTAATTAAGCCACTTAATAATATGACATTCTGGAGTTATTCTTTTTTTTCTTCCCTGTTGTTCTTAAGAAATGATTTGAGCTCTGCTTAGAGATGTCTGGGCTACATAGAAAAACATACCAGGCTGTAATTAAAGAGAACCATCTGAATAGATCTGAAGATCAAGCCAAAGATTGCAGGAGCTTACATCTCCCTCACAAACAGGCCCTGGCAGAGAGGACTGCTCTCAGAAGAAGGGTTTGAAGCTTAAGCTTTGAAGTTCTGTTACATTTTTGAAAAAATGTAAAAGGCTTCAAATACAATAACATCCTGGAAAAGTCAGTGGATTTTCTTCAAATTTCAGAAAACACCAAATCCCAGTGTGAAGGTGGCTGCTGAATTCATCTGGTTAAACACAGCACTTTGGGCATAGGGCTCCACCTCTGAGCTACCTGCTCTCAGCTTTCCCTATAATCCTTGGACACCTAGGGGGTGCCTCCTAATATCCCCCAGGATAAAATAATTTGGAGGTACTGCTGCCAGCACTGTCTAATTGGTGATATTTTCTATGAAGAGCCCTAGAAGATGAGGTTGGATGTGGAGTGCTCAGCTGCTTTGAAGACAACTGAAATCCAGCCAGCCAAATCCTGCTTCTTGTCTTTGCTTTACATGACAGAGGGAAGGTGACAGGATGTGGTGAAAATAGTGCACAGCACTGGATTGGTAGTGCTCAAGTCACAGATTAAATGTTCCATGCCTTTCCACTTAATTCAGTTTATGCCAAGATTCAGGTGAAGATAAAAGCCCACTAGAGCCAGACTCAAACTATTTTAGAGGTGCTAACATTTATTAGTGATCAGGATATCCTTGCAGTTTGCAAGATAAGTGTGTGATGTGAGACTTGCAGTACCTAGTTTGCAGTGCGTCGCTGCTCTCAGCAAGCTCAAGGTGTGTTAATTGACTTGTTAATTTTAATTGTTTTAGATGTGGAATAACAGCAGATCACTAATCAAGTACACATGGGAGAGAATCACATCCTTTGCCATTATGGAAGTTGAACCTCTTACCGGTGTCATAGGTAAAGTTTCTGTGCCTTCCAAGTATCAGTAAATGATAGAAATAGTTAAAGTGGAAGAGAAAAGTTATGGAACATTATGATGCAAGATGTCAGACAGGGCTGATGCCCAATCTGCTGGAACCAGCAGGAGGCTTCATTTAGTTGCAAGAGCTTCAGTACCAGGCTTACAGCAGCTTATTTCAGTTCAAGGGGGTGAGACACGACTTAGATTATATATATATATATATATATATATATGTTTTTCTTTCCTAGATAGGAATAGATGCTGTGAATTTGAACTGATGATGACCGGAATCAGACCGGGCTGTGTCAGCCATAACCTGCAGTGTCAAATAGAGCACTCTCCAGAGCCAGTTGTGCTGCATGTTGAAGCTGCTTTTAAGGTGAGACCTGGCCTGCTGTTGCAGGGCCAGGCTGTTGGCTCTGTAAAGCTTTTTCTTCTCAAAGACCTGACAGATCTAGGGCAGTTACAAACAGGAGGCGTTTTTGCTGTTAGTTACAACTAACTAAATGTAGATATTCCCACAACAGTAAGAATTGTTGCTGTATTACATGCAAGGCATTTGCTTTCTGCTCTTCTCTATGAAGTGGAATGCTAATCTTAGCTACTGTATGCTTTTAATTAAGGAGTTTTGGCAGAAAAGTCAATTTTGCCATTTGTTTTCTGGTGTTTTAGGGTCCTCTTCTTCGTATCAGTGTTCCATCACTCCGCTTAGGTTTGATTAAGCCAGGTGAGATTGTGGTAGGAACCTTTGAGATTCAAAATCTGTGCCAGCTGCCAGCACGGTGGAGAATGCAAGAAAGCCAGGTGTGTCTAGCAGAAAGGAGTGAAGGGGTAAGTTAC
The DNA here is from genome assembly GCF_038088225.1 of Cyrtonyx montezumae. NCBI lineage: Eukaryota > Metazoa > Chordata > Aves > Galliformes > Odontophoridae > Cyrtonyx > Cyrtonyx montezumae. The sequence continues at coordinate 4,263,392 of NW_027072037.1, forward strand.
TGCTATAGTTTGCCACGCTCCTTTAGCTGTCTCTTCCTCAGGCTTAGCAAGTGCACTTTTCATTCCAGATACACGAAGTTTTGATTTCTGCAGGTCCTTATGCAGCTGGTTCTGCACGGTTACCTAAGGCCAGGTGGGATGGGGGTGCAAGCAACCCAGTCTATGGGAAGGTCACCCCCTAGCAGGGGGTTGGAACTGGATGAATTTAAAGGTCCCTTCCAACTTGAACCATTCTATGACTCTATGAAGTGCACTGGTTCTTTAGAAATTAAATGCAGGTGAAGTTTGCTTTTTTTTTTTTAAAGTTCTGTTAATTTCAAATGCCCTGCCAGCATGATTGAAAAAGCCATCCTCTGCGACAAGAATTTAGGCTGCAGTAATGGCTGTAAGGGAGTATGCCCTTATCATTCTGATAGGGCTGCTCAGCACTCTTCCCACACCCACATCAGCATAGTGTACAGGAATGTCAATACCTACTGAGTCAAACCTTCAGCTTTAAACAATGGCTTTGAAACAGGCAGGCACGTCTCAAAATTACTTCTTAGCACAGTGAATGCTAACACTGCTCTTCAGTATTATCTAGACTGTGATACATCAAATATAGTCCAGTCCTTGACTTCAGAGCTCGTGCTGCCATTTCATAAGAAATAACCACAGCAGCTTGGAGGTGATATTGCTAGCAAAGAATTGAGTGAGAGCTACTATCTGCAGACCATCATGTGTTCCTGAAATGTAAAATAATAATAGAAAGATTTATTTCTAGGACACAGTGGGCTGTTAGCTGGATTTCTACTTGGTGACAGGCATTAAAGGGAAGGGACTACATCTGGACTTAAGGATGAGTTCTTTCTCTAGTAATAAAACCCAAACTCTGCTTGCAGATCTCTTTATGTGACTGACCATACAGGGAATCATTTGCAAAATTGATCTGAACAGTACTCAGAAGTTTTGTTTTCCTGGACAGCTTGTGTCAGTTCTGCACTGAAGGAGGAGTTTTCTGTTGGTTGTCTCAGGAGATGGAAGGCTGTGGGAAGTTGCTCTCTAATTCCATGAGTTCTTCAGCTTTGGATTATTTTTTTTCCTTATATATATTGCAGATGTGCCACCAAATTTGGTCAAAATTTGATGGAAAAGGATAAGGATTTATGAGAGGTGGCTATGGGAGCTTTGCAAAGCGATTGTGTGTGTGCTTGTCCCCAGAACAACTACAATCAGAGGTGCCAGAATCAGGATATGCTCCTCACAGTCCTCAAACCCTTCCTTCTCACTTCATTATTCCTTTGTTCCCTGCATTCTTAACACTTCCCAGGACCTCAGAGGTTGTAGAGGCTTGATCTGTTGACTTTATCATTCCAGAGCCCATTTGTATCGCAGCAAAGATCACAGATCAAGTTCTTGCTTCCTCCTGCATAAAAGCTGCCTCTTTCCTTTTCCTGAATCTCCAGCCCCTGTCCCACAGTGGTGCTTTTTCTGTTTATTTCTGCTCTTCCAACGTTTCTCTTTTTGACTCTGTCTAAGAATCTCCCCTTGGCACCTTGCATAGCTACTGTTCGACCTCTCTGGAAGCAGACAGCACTACTAGTGCTGATTGCTTTGCACACAAGCATCCTTTTTAAGCCCTTGGCTTTCACTGCCCTTCTCTTAAATCATGGCAGTTTTACGAGCTGTCCCCACAGATGCCAAGTCTGTCCTCCATGTCTAGCCAGGTTTTCACAAAGCTGTCATAGCACTTAGTGAAATCTACCCAGATGGGACTTTGGGAGCAGAGAAACATGACATGTCTGAACACAAATGAATCTCAATTGAAACGCAGGAGTGCAGCATTTTACACTCATTTTGTGCACGTCCAAAACGTTTCTATTCCCTCTCTCCTCTCATAGGTATCTCCCTTTACCATTCAACCATCCGCTGGAGAAATACCTCCTTTGGGGGTCTGCAGTGTGTCAGTTCAGTACACGTCGCTGCTGTGCCAGCGTCTCCGTACGGTATTAGAACTAAAGGTGGAAAATGGAGAAAGGAGGTAAGGGGAAAAAGTCACATTCTGCTTTATCTTTTTTCCTGACATTCTCATGTGGTTTTCAGCGTAGGTGGGTTTGTCTCCTAAAGCAAAAATATGCAGCAAAAACTCAGACTGGGCTTGTGTGACCTATCAACAATCTACCTAATCACTAATATTGCTAAGGAAACATAATCATCGTTCTTTCCAGCGTGCTGTTGTGTGTCTAGCACATCTCATTAACAATAACAATAGGCCATCTGTGTGTTTACTTCCAGTTACCTTCCTGTTTCTGTTGAAGTTCAGACCCCCCAGGCTTGCCTGATATCTAGTAACCTAGTGTTCACTGAAATTTATACTGGAATTCCTGTCAAAGCAACAAGCAAGCTTTTTAACCAGACACGGCTGCCAGCAAAATACTCGTGGGGAAAGGTAAGTGTGTTTCTAATGTATGGAGAAGAAAGCAAGGCTGGAAATTGGAATTTCTATCAAAATTCAAACAATAATTAAAAGCTCTTCCGATGTCTCCTTTGACTAGTGATTCCTTTATGCTGTTTGTGAGCAGGACTTCAGCTTGAGACCAGACTTTATGAATAGATTCTACCCATTGATGCTAATATGTAGTTACTGAGTGCTGGTCACTTCTTGGAAGGTGGTGTGGGCAAAGCAGGAGGGGAAAACAGGATGAAAGCTGTATTACACGAAGTACTGCAACTGTTCAGGTTTTCATTTAGTTCAGTGGAGCAAAGCAGCAGCATTGTGTTTGAACTGTGACTAAAATTCTACATCCCAGATGGGTTTGAGCTCACAGATTAGGATTCCTAAATTTAATGTCAGTAGTTGGGTTACTGTCTGAACTTCCTTTTCAGTGATGGAAGATCTGGGCAGGAGGTCAGTTACCAGAATATAGCTGTTTAGTGTCATTCTGAGTGCTCTAGAATGTTATTCAGGACCTCCATGTGGTCTCCTGTAAGTCCTGTTGTGCTGGCCAGCCACTGCTCTATGGACCTGTGTTTAGGCAACCAAATCCTAATGTGTTCGTACTGTTGATGGAATCCAGAGCACTGTTCAGCTCACTCTGAGATGAACACCTGATTTACTGTGCAGAATGACCTCTAGAACGTACTGAATGTTGGCTATGGTGGTAGTTTTGACACTCCCTACACATATGCTTAGGTAGCTTAACCTGTAAAGTGAGTCATCATTGCCTTAGTCATACAGATCCACTCTGACATCCAAGACTTGGCTCAGTTGCCTACCTAAAAGCATTCAGTGCCATCAGTTCTCATGTGCCTGAGGTATTCTACCAGTGCATGTGGGTGATGCAGGACCCATGGAAAAACCCTCTGGAGTTAGCTGGAGCCTGGGAGGGATACCCACAGCACTTTGCATAGTACCTGGTGTTTGTGTTTGAGCAGCTGAGGTGAACCTCTTAGTTCATGTCAGTCACATAGGCCAATCCATCTCTATAGACCTCCTCTGTAGTTTGCTGGAGAGCCCTGTGGCAGTTTGAGGATGTTTTTCCAATATCAGGTGGGCTGACCTAGCCCTGGAAAGGCCTGTGACTGTGAAAGGGCGTACAGCAACTCTGCTCCCAGTACAGATTGCTCAGTTGAGCACCTGAAGTCCTTTGAAATGAATCTAGGTAGGAGAATCTTAGCAGCCAGGGAATTGCAAAGTAAGCCTCATCTCAACAAGCTGTATGTATTGCTATGAGAAAGCATCCTAAACCTTAGAATAACTCTTTTTATAGCTCTGTAACATCAGAAGAAAAAATCTGAAAGATAGAGAGTTACTGAAACAACAGATTAACTGAGTGCTTGTCCCCTCTGCTCAGCAGCTCATTGGATGTCAGGCAGCTTTATGCTCTGCCACCATCTCTCCAGCCAGTGGCATTTTAGACCCAAATGAAGAAAAAGAATTCTGCATAGAGCTGACAGCTAACATCGTGGTAAGTTTCAAGTCTGGTGCTTATCAAAGAGTGGTGCTCTCACCTCGCCTCCTTCCGACAGAGGGAAGGACTTCTGTACACAGAATGTGATGTTCTTATTTTGGGTACAGTATCTCTGAAATTGCTTTGCTTTAGAGGGAACCATGGTTTAAGGCAGATTTTAAAGAGGTCTACACAGTGTGAAATTTTCTTCCCTGCCTTTTGGTTTCTCAGCTCTTCTTGTTTTATTCCTTTTCTAAATACCTATTCAGTTACTCTTACTTACTCCATGCTTACGACTGAACAAAATAAAACACAGCAGACTGGCATATATAGTACATGTGTGGTATTCTGAGCAGAGGTGGGATCACTTAGTATTTGGAAACTTAGATTGAAAGAGTCTGAAAGACTGCAAAACTGAAGGATCCTGTAGGGTGTAGACTGCAGAGTTTACTAATTTTATGAAACTTTATTGGAGGCATTCAAAAAACATGATTTAAGGCATCTAAATAAAGGAACTCCCTATACCTGGGTGTATGAGTTCCCATTGCAGAATCTGGAAGCTCACCAGGGCACACTGGGCATCTGAAATGATTCTTCTGTTTATGGTGGGGAACTGAATCCCAGCTGAGCCACCCAGAAGGACTGTGTTGTGAGTAGCAAGGTGAATGAGTGGAGATACAGGACTCACATTTGGAGTTCACCTTTATAGATGAGTTGAAGGTCTCCCATTTAGAAACCTGTATTTAGAAGCCTGAGCCTTGAGCTGAATCCCAGTCTTTTATGCAGGTTGCACTGATTCATGTATTGGTAGAGCCCAAAAGGATGGCAGTACTGAATTAACTAGAGTGCCGGTGTCACTAGACCACGTTTCGTCCTGCAAGTCCTGCTTTAGACCCATGTAGAAATAAAACCTTGCTTTTTGAACATTATTTTAGTGTGCATGAAAGCGTCTAATGCTTAGAGCTTCAAAGTTTGCAATACAGAAGGCATGTCAAAAATCAGCAGAGGAGCTGTGTTAGGCTTACAGACTGGTATGGATACAAAGGGCTGGAACAGCCATGAAATGTTACCTTGTTCACAGAATCACAGAATTGTAGGGGTTGGAAGGGACCTCTAGAGATCATCGAGTCCAACCCCCCTGCCAAAGCAGCTCCCTTCACCAGGTTTCTTCCTTCTTAGCAAATCTGTTAGCAGGTAGAGCCATTCAAGCAATCCAGTGACACTTTTCAGTATACTGCTGTAGTTCTGGTTTGTTCAGTGAGGTTTAAATGCATTTCCTCAATGTATTTCTTAATGAAGCTGCCTGTCTTCTGTGATCTCTGCTCCATTCACAAGCAAATCTGTTTCTTCTCCTATCAGGGTGAGCTGAAAGGTCTTGCCCTTTCCTGTAGCATAGAAGACATGGCTGAACCCCTCGTTCTGAGCCTTTCTGGAGAAGTAAAAGGACTGCATGTTGCCTACTCAGTACCTTGTGAAGGAGGAGATGCCAGGTAGGCATTATTAAAATCATCAAATGGTTCCATTTCTTTTTGTGGAACGGTGCTAATAGACAAAAAGCTCTCATCTGTAGAATGCTCACTTATACCAAAGTGTGTGGTAATACTAAAAAACATCCAAAGAATGTCACGGCAAACATAAAGCTTGATACATTCACCTCCACAGTTTTATTGTAGCCAGATATAATGTGAATCAGCTTTCTATCACCAAAGACAGTGTTTAAAAAGCAAGTCTTTTAAGAGTAGATTGAAGATGTTAAACCTTGTAATTTAAATACTCTTGTCAAGGTGCTGTCTTCTCAGAAACTGGGAAATCTCCATAGCACCAAGCCTGAAGGCACGTTGCAATGACACAGACAAACTCTATTTCCCAACAAAACATTCTGGCTTGTGAGTGCAGTACGTGGCTTTGCAGTCCTACCCTACAAAACTCAACATCTTTTTGGATCTTGGGTTCCCAGATTAACTGGAAAAAAAAAATGAGATGAACCAAAGCAAATGAAACAAACATTTTGCATTAAAGAAGGAATGGATAATAAATTGGTGTGAAATGAGCAGTTTGTTTGCAGTAGAACTCATGGTTATGTTTTGTCTGGTCCCACTTGTGCTCCTGGAACTTGCAGTCTGCCAGCTTTTGGTGTGTAGAGAGCATGAGATCTACCTTTGTCACTGCTAACCAGAGCATGGGGCTCCTGCAGTCCATAACACGTGAGGAACAGCATCTTCTGCAATGCCAAAGTGTGCCAATTCAGTTCCTGCTGAATTACTGAGATGGACCATTCCATTTTCGTGCTGCACTGACAAACACAATCTCAAAGAAAGGATAGTAGGCTTCTCTTTGACTCCGTATATCTGACTGCTTTCATTTATTTTTATATGTGTCACGATTACTCTCTTTTGGAATATGCTCATCTTTATACATTTTTAATGTAAGTAAAAATGGCTTTGATTTGGTAGGTTTACACATCATACACCATCGGCTCTCTATCCCAAATAAATCCTTTCTAGGTGAGAAGTGGAAAAAAATGAAAAGCAGTGAATGCTGATGACAAAACCTCAACTGCTTGGCCCACATACACCGTTTTTCACAGCCACATTGTATACTGCACATTTTAAATCTCTTGTAGTCATCTGTGGCTTAAGAAAACAACACTAAAGCTTTAATTGATTTGATTTGATTTTTCTGACAGCGATGAAAGGAAAATGTTACAAAGCCCACGTGATCTTCTTTTGGACTTCGGATCTGAAGTTGCATTGAAAGACACAGTGAAGCGTCAGCTGATCCTTACCAATCACACTGCAATCAGTGCACAGTTCAAACTAGAAGCTGCGTATTTTACTGGCTCTTCACCTACTCCAGAGCAATCTATCTGCCTGTAAGTCTTGCCTTTCTGCACAATGCCTCAAATACTTAAGGAGGTCAGGATTAAAGCTGAAATCAGGATAGCGTGCTATTTCCTCTGTCACAAGGTGCACTTTCTGCAATGTTACAGTGTTTGGGTTTTTTGGTTCTTGCTTTTAAGCTCTTTGTGGTAATGAAAGTGACTGACAAATTTTTCTGCAGAAACTGATAACTTCTGCTTTTGCTTCTCAAGTTGAAGAAATGTTTTGATGTGGAACTGAGGGATGTGGTTTAGTAGGAATTATTGCTGATAGGTGGATGGGTAGGACTGGGTGATCTTGGAGATCTTTTCCAGCCTTGGTGACTCTGATTTAGCTGGTACAAGTGACAAAATACTACTGTTGCCAGTAGACTTAGGCTGGTTTGCACCTGCTAAGGCTCTGTTGTGTTGGGTCGTACACAGAGCCTTGCAGCTCTTCAGTTAACTCATTCCTAAAGATGTTACTTTCCAAAAGTACTGTGCAGGTAGTCCTGCATTAAGTTATAATGAGCACTGATACAGGAGTCAGGTAGAGTTGTGACATTAGCAGAGAAATAGCAGAGAAATGCTCGTTTCACGTAAGTGTTATGATGCTTTGTTATTCCTTTTCAAGCTCATCGGGGTACCTGGTGAAAAGGAGAGGGCCCATGGCGAAACATGCAGCCAAAAGAGCACAGTCAGGTACAAGAATAATGCCCTCTGTGGAGAGAAGGCAAAAATAACTATCACCTTCAGCATGAAATGTGCCACTCAGGCACATGATTTTGTAGTTGGAGTACTTTGCTAAATTGACACCAATTAAATAACATAGCTCCTTGCTTCATTCTTGAGTCTGCAACTCCACATTGCATAAGCATTAGGTCACTCTTATTTTCTTTTTTTTTCACCCCCAAAGATGGGTGGTTCTGCTCATAGTTCATTCCCAGCACAGAGTATGGATGTGTAACGTTTGGCCGTTTCATTCCCAGGCAGTCTTCTGATACCATTGTAGCAGGCTTTCCTCCTTCAAACCCTTTAATTATGTTATTTCCCCAGTGCAGGAAAGCTGCCCCCATCACATCCATCATTTCTCATGCTTTGTACTGAAAACAATAATACTTAGAGCCACAAGGGACCCAGGGAGGGGGGAAGTGAGAGCAAAATGCCATGAAATGTGGATGTGTCTTGTGTATCCAAAATAAAACTTGGATACATTGGTAGCCTGCCATAGTGTTCAGTATCTCCTACAAAGACAAAGCTTTTCAGCTGTTGAATTAGTCCTTAGGATTGGGAAAATGCTGTTCTGACAGATTCCATGGAAGCCTATTGATTTGGAAGGCAGGGTAACTCAGAACGTGGAAAGCCTCTCTGCTCTTTATAATTCACATTCTTTGTACTGAGCAGCACACAGATGTAAACAGGCAGCTGCCAACAGAATGATAACCATTTAGCACAAATTCCAGCTTAATTTTCTAAAGCTGAGGGTGTGTTTTTATGTAACCAATCACTGCTTTGCACATCCCAAAGAGTCCTGGAACAGGTTGTCCGAAGTCAGTCCATCCATGAAATAATCTCTGCAAGAACTGACTCATTAAATACAAACCAAACAGATTAATGCCCACTGCAAAAGGGGACTGGAGTGTTTTAAATATGGGCTGGTGTAAGCAGCCCCAGTTCTTCTGAAGCCATTGAAGTTAGCCTGATTGACACGGGCTAATAATCTGCTCCTGTGTTTTCTTTGAAAGACTGAAGTAGTTCAATTTCCTCAGAGCTTATTAAATGCTTCTTTGCTGTGCTCCTTTAGAGTTTGCAGCAGCGATGCTGTCTCATGGGAAGGGAGTAGCTTTCCATATACAACCTTCCTCAGGAACTCTGCAAGCCTTCCAGCAGCTAATCATAGAAATAACAGCTTACAACAACATGTGGGGAGAGTACAGTGATGATCTTGTCTGTAAGGTAGGTGGGGCTTGGTTTCAAGTGAAATACTGCTGTGGGAGATTTGTCACCAATTCTATTTCCCAGATTCCTTTCTGTTATAAATGCATTTTCTGTTTATTAGGATGTCTGTAAGAATTCAGGGCAGATACTGCTAGCTCCAGCAACATGCAAGGAACAACAGCTTGCTCTTGCAGTGCTTGGTTTGTTTTGGGGGAATGTCTATCCCTTGGGAGTTTTCCATGTGTCTTTAAAGTGACTGGAGCAGTTTTGATGTATAAAATCTGTTTGGTAACTGACCGGTGTGCGACTCTGCTCTACCAATACAGAATGTTATGTTGCATGGAAAGGCTGCAGGGAAGTTCATTTGTGTATGAGCCATTGCACCCTCCTGCTGAGGAAAGCTGTTCTTTAGGTGCTTTCAAAAGATATCACTCAAAATGTATGAAAATCAGAACCAGTTATCAAAATGTAATCTTGATACCCAGATGCTAGTTATATCTTGATTCTAATGGCAAAAAAAAAACCATTTTTTAATAGGTGGGAGACTTACAACCTACATTAATTCCTATGCAAATGACTGTGAAGGGCTGTCCCATCTTCCTGCAGATGACAGGACCTCAAACACAGCGACCCATAATCAGGTACAGCCCAAACTACTTTCAGAGGAGTCAGACCATTAAATACCACCAGACAACAGCCAACATTTCCATCCTGTGGTTGGATGATTAAAGAAAATTACGTTGTATTTGGCAGTTTCAGCCACACCTTACCCAAAAGCCCCTCTTAACAGGCTGCCAGCACAGCCATATCCTTTCCACTTATGAACGGATCTTTAATTCAAGTTTGTTTCAGACATTCTCTCATTTTCTGCGTGTTCTAACAGTGGGTTTCCCCCTCAGGTTTGGTGCTCATGTCTCTGGAGGTTGTCCTGTCTTTCGGAGTGTCCAGCTCAACAATCCGACTCCCTTTGGTAAGAAGAATGTTGGCACAGCAAACACCAACACTTGCATTGCACTGCATGCAACAATGCCAATAGAACGAGCAGTTAACATGTTAACTGGCCTTCTTGTTTCCTCACTGAGATCGTTTCTGTGAAGTCTATAAGAGGATTGTCTAAGCAGTTTTCTAACGGCTCATAGAGAAGAACAGTACTTGTCAGATCTTTAGCCACATGCATGTACTTGTTATGGTATTGCTGCCATGAATATTAGCTTGCTTTTTGCAGCAGTGAAGCAAGTGAGCTTCACTTTAAGCTTTAACAAAATGCTCATCATTAATTCTAATGTTAACAGAAGCATTGTTTGAGACCTAGGGAGTGGCCATTGGGTTCATTTCCCATATGCACACATGCATACTTGCTTTCAAATCAATTTAGTTGTTTCAGAGCAACCATGGCAAAGCTTAAGATATTCTCTAATACAGATCCAGTTGCAAGGCAACAAATTCTTCATTGGATCTGGTTCTCCAGTACCAGCTAAGCTATGACTCTTCTGAACGACCAGGAGTAACTGTCCTTTCTCCTTTTCCATTCAGACATCCGCCTGGACTGCGAAACTTACAACCAAGAGAAAGATGATAAAAAGCTGGTGGACCTGCTGATGTTCTTTGGAGACCCTTTTCCTCCTAAAGACGTGGCAAAAAATGAGACTGCATCAACTGATTACAGCTCGAAGATCGTGTCAGGATTGGATCAGCCCTCCATTCCCTGTGGAAGCATTTATCCTGCTCTGCAAACCACAGATGAGGTCAGCTGTTAGTCTGTTTTTTGTGCTGCTGCTGAGATAGATGATGGGTTTCTTGGCACGGAAGGTTGAAAACAATAACAGACAGTGTTTAACTAAGAGCTGGATTATGAAATGTCAGCTTCTCTCACAGTCAAACAGCAATACATCAGTAGGTGGCTGTAGGTATCAGCAATCAGTTTCCAGAAGGGAGCTATAAGCAAACAGGTCTTCAGCTTCTCTTATAGTTGTTGGAGGGGCTGGTCAGATACTTTTTAAAAGACTGTCACTGATAAATAATGCCTTTTTTTCTTAACATAGAATTGTTAAGATAACCAAAACTCTTCAATTTGGTCTCACGGGTGCTTTATGTGCTGATGTCAGGAAGAGGAGTATAATCTGAGAAGTTCAAATGACAGCTATTGTTCTGGAGGTATTTGACCTAGTGCCAGACTACCCTGGTACTGTCAGATGTCACCACTTTACAGCAGAATATTGCGTGTAAAATTTGATCACAATATGGAGACTTAATGCCTCGAAGGACTGGGAGTGATGGGGAAGGTGGAATGCAGGATCCAGCAAAAGCTTTGCAGAAAAGACATGAAGAGCACCTTTTCTCTGTTTCGGCTCTGAAAGCATAGTTGTTTGGAATACACCTCCTACCCTCCTCATGCAACAAGGCAGAGTTGTCCTACGGTGCTGGTTTATGTCAAGGACCCAAGATGTTTTGGTTGAGTGCTTCTCTTTGCTGAACATGCATGTACGCTTTCCCAGCAGCCTGGGGACAGATTTTGGAGAGCAAACCTATGCATGAAAAAATTTGTGTACAGGACGCATCCAAGTGTCCAGTTTTTGTGTCAGAAAGAATGAAACTGAAGCTGGCCATATTTATGGACAGTCAGTTCCCTGTACACATCACTTACATTCCTGTACACGTTGCTTACATTCCTCCTTTGCAACGTAATGGTTTTAACTATTCCCCACCCTTTTGTCCCTGCAGTGTTCAAACACAGAGAGTGAAGAGAAAGAAATAATCACTCAAGAACCTACAACAAAGAAAATTGTTTCTGTACTTATACGGCCTCATGAAGGGGTTCCTGCTGACAACCCCTACTCCATCACTCCAAGACAGATTGTAAGCTGTACATTACCTTAGTGTTCAGAATTAACGTGTTTCCTGGGAGATAGGAGGGGCAAAGGAAAAGGAGGAAGCTCTTCTGGATGAACAGAAGCGTAACTGCTGCAAATAGGGATCACTGTGCCACTGTTCCTTAGAAATAAAGCCCTGGAGGGACACTCTTTCCACTGTTGCTCCAGGGAGGTCTGTTAGCTCAGGTGTTGAGCAGTGCACAGCCCAGGCCTGGCTCAGGTCTGTGTCTGTGTCCGACCACAGGCCCTATGGGATGTGGCAGAGATACCAGTTCCAGCTCTGCTGTGGCCTTACTGGGCCTCGGGCAGAACTTTCTTCTGCACCTCAGAGCTCTGAGCAGACAAATGCAGTGCAAGGATTGCTGAGCTGATTGCTTCATTTGAATACAGCTCACCCTGCTGTCGCATGAAATCAGGGCAGCTGCTTCTGCACAGCACTTTGATCAGGTTTTAGCTGTTACCTGCTTCAGGCACTTAAGGGAAGCAGAGCCTCTGCAATCCACACATCACCAAAAATCCACTGCAGCTGGCTAGCGTACTTGATTACATTCTCTGCTGACATGTAAAGGAAAAAATGGTCAGGAGGGAGCAAACAGAACTGTAAAATTCTCAGCTCATGCTTGTAAACATTCAGAAAAGGTTTCTTGTGTCTCTGAATGCTGTCAGCTGTGTGAGACCCAGCATAGTTAGCCATGGGGTGAGAGTGGGAAGAACTGGGCACAAGTGTTTCCAGAAACAAACAGGTGTGTATCTACGTCTGCGTGCTTAGGGGAGATGTTCTCTGGCAGTACTTAAACTCTGTTGATGTTAAAGAGTGTCTGCACTGATATTTGCAGCTGAAACACGCTGACATCTCAGTGCATTCCCTGAGCATCCCCAGGAGATTTCAGGCTGCTCGTACAACGCAGCTGGAGGAGCACAGCACTGGGGATGCTTGAGCAATCCCAGGCAGCTGCCCGCGGTGCTCAGCAGGCAGCTCTCATTGCAGGTGGTTCCGGGAGGAGGCAGCACCTCCGTTTGCATCTCCTTCACCCCTCAAGTCCTTCCAGAGCCCGTGGCTGAAGTGCTGTGTGAAGGGTTTGTGCTGGGATACATAAGTCTGGATGATAAGGTAAGATGAGCATCACAGCAAGGCTAAAGATGACAGGAAAGTCAGAGATTGCTATCCTGTGTTTTCATGTCCAGGCTGCAAAGGCAGTGCCTGACAAAGTCCATCGCAGACATGGTTATGACGTTGCACCGTTACGGATTGACGTGCATGCTTCTGTAAGGCAAGCTCTGTAAGTGCAGCACTGACAGCTCGCAGAGTAAACCTGGAGGGAAGGGCTCTGACCAGCTCCCATTCTTTACACTCAGGTTGAAAGTGGACACGGATCATGACGGAGGAATGGTGTTTTATTCGATGGCAAGCGACCTCATACCCCATCAGCCTCTGTTAGGAGTGAGTACCCCGTGCACTGATGTGTTCAGCTGGTTTGTGCTGTTGGGAACATTCACAGCTATACCCACGTGCTTTTTAAAACACATCTTTATCACCACTATCAGCATGCTGCAGTCTTTAGGGCTGCACGTAACAAGATATGTAAACCAAAAGGAGTGAGAGCACTTTTCTTAAGCAGAAAAATAAGTGCTTAAGGGCTTGTTTTTATGACATAAAAGTCTGATAGGAGAATGAGACTTAGAGCAGCGTGGTCAGTTCCTGCAACCTTTGTCATTAGAAGACTTTCACCTTATTACGTTATTTGTATTTGTAGTATTTACTCTAGACACTTTGAAAACATTGGGCTTCTTTGGGACAGAGCCCTTCGGATCCCTGGTGCTGCTGAAAGCACAAAGCTCTCAAGGGAATGGAAACTAACCAGTGTGAATCATGTCTCTACCAGGTTTTGACAGATTCAGTGCTGACTCAGAGCTTGAAACTCATCAATTGCACTAAGGTTCCTCTGTACTTCAGGCTCCTCCTGTCTGCACCCTTCAGCCTGGCCAGCACAGATCTCAAGAAGAGCACCAAAACATCCCACAGTGAGGGGGAAGAAACAGAACAGCAGCCACAGCTTGTGCTTTACCCACAGCAAAACATGCTGGTAGGCTCAAAAATAATAATCCTCAGCCAGAATAGATAGTTCAGTAATTGGTGTGTTAGCAAAGCCCAGATGAACAACAGGGAAAAACAACCAGCATTGACATCTTCCAGTGTCAGGGGAAATAGTGCTGTTAGCAAATGGTAATTACAGCAATTTAGCCTGCTACATTGCAGGTACGAAATGTGTTTCCACTGTGGCCTTGCTGTGCTTTTCTCATCAATTCTGACCCTGCTGCCTTGCAGAGAACTGTGTGGTTTCTGGACCTCACCTAAATCCATAGCCAAATGCATGCTGAATTAATTAAAAGACTTCCAAAACCTATGTCCTCTCATTTCCTTAATTAGATGCAGACAGTGCAAAGAGGGGGGGGGAAATATGATTAGCTTGGGGTGTATGCAGCAACATTAAAGGAAGCAAAATCCTGGATTAAAGAATGACCTCGGGTGCAAGGAATGAACGACCCTCAGCTGCATTTTGAAGCATGCTTCTCATTTTCAGAGCTCACCCTGACTTAAAAGGCACACAGGTCTTAATTCTGCGTGTGTCAGGAGAAAGAAAACATCACATTTTTAATATCTTTGGGAATATGGTATTTGTAAGCTCAGGAATTGAACACCTTTGACTTGCTAGTGAATGTTTCTCTGTCGTGGTTCAGCAATTAGCTGTTCACCTTTTACCTTTACACTCTGTACTGTTTTCATAGGAAATAGCTGTGCTTCTTTTTTTTTTTTCCTTTAATGTCCATTAAAGTACTTCATTCCTGTGGGAATTTGGTTGCTGGCATGACACCTTTGTGTCCCAGTGGGAAAACATGTATTCAGGCCTTTGGGAACTGTTTCCTTTGGATTTCCTGCACGTGGTGCTGTCTTATGTGACAGCCATCTGAATTCCTCTTCCCGCAGGTGAAAGTGTCATTCCACACGACGCTGGAGTTGCTCATGTATCAGCACTTGCCAGATACCCAAATATTTCCTGGATTCCAGGTGCTCCAGTATGAGAGTGGAGAGAGAAAGCTGAAGTTCAGTCAGAATCTGATCATTGAATACAGTAACAGCAGCACCCAGGTAAGATGAGGCTGGGGCTGTGTTTTGTCAGCATCTTTGATTCAGAATGAGCCTTCCCAGGGCACTGCAGGGAGCAGAAGTGTCTCTGTGAGCACACCTCCAAGCACTGCCTCCTGCAGCACTCAGGTCCTTGAAAATCCCATCCGTGCAGCTCGCGTGGTGCAGTCACAGCCCACCTGTGTTTACAGACTGATCTCTTCCAGATGTGAAGCCATAAAGCTCCCAAATCATCAGCTGCTGCAATACACTGCAGGCTTTTTTTTGTGTGTGTGTGTGTCACACCAGCTAATTCTGAGGTCTGTAAGATCCAAGCACCACAACTAAGATACAGCCAACTTAATATTCGTGGGCAATCTGCACAAACTGATGACTCACAGTGGGCTGTATACAGTCCTCAGGGATGGCAGGATGTTGTAACGTCTGCATCCCCACAGAAAATCCTAAAAACAGACTGGAACGTTCTGTGTTTGTTGAGAGCACGGTGTCTGGTCTGAAAACCTGCCCTGAAACAGTAAAACCAGCAACAATTTAATACACTCAAAAGTTGTGGAATGGGGAATAGACCCTATGGCAAAAGAGTGCAGAATCTAAGTACTCCTGATGTAGTGCTTGAGGTAAAAATGACCCAGCTGGAACAGACAGAAAACAATACAAAAACAAGGTGCTCTGTTGTTTTCTTTCCCTTTTCTCTCTTCTCTAGCTGGTCCCACTGACTGCATACCTTACTGTTCCAGTTCTGGAGCTGTCTTGCACCATGATTGATTTCAAGACCTGCTTTGTTGCACAGACCAAGACTGAACATGTCTTCCTGTGTAACAGGAGTGGCTGCAGAACTTACTGGACTGCTTTGCTAGGTATTTGGGTTTTGCAATTGGATCTCCTTGCTACGTGGTGTTCACTCAACCTCTGGCCAATATGCAGTGACCACGTTCACTCCCAACATTCTGGGTCTGTTTCTGTTCCTGCTTACGTGGGATTTTTGTTGTTTCAGTTTTACATCAGCGTATCTCTACCGATTTCAGCCTTTACTCCAGATTTAACCAAACGATCAAATCACAACCATCAGAGGACATGTTCATTTATGACACAATCCCAGGAGGCATCGGGGAGCAGCAGCAGCTCCTTGCGAGGGCTTCTTTGTGCCTAATAGGATTAACGACAGATTGACTTCATAGGAGAGAAGATCAGGGCCTTGTTACTCAGAGCACACTGCCTTTGGTGAAAGGATGAAAATACAAACTGGCCACTTGCATAGATATTGTGACAATGCAAGAAGTGATGCATTTATTAGTCGGCAGGCAAGGAGGTGTATTGTTTTGAGTGCTATATGCTGTACCAACCTATATAAGAGATTTTGTTGTGTTGTTTGCTGTTTGCCTTCATTCAGATCAACAAGAAAGACATGATGACCTGGAAGTATTTTCTGTCTCCCCTGCTAATGGCATCCTGAAGGCACGTGAAGGGGAGCAACCCACCAAAGACATGCTGCTCATCACCTTTACTGCAAGGTACGGTGAGCAGAACTGAAATCCTGCTGTCAGTCCCTGAGAAGCCCAGAGCTGCACTGTGAGAAGTCACCGAAAGCAGACAGGAGTGCTGCTGTGTCCTTGTGTCATCAGCTTCTGACAGTTGCTAATCCTGTGTTTCCAGCTGCTACTTTCTCCATAGAACCTCATTCCCTGTCCTGCTCCCACGTACAGGATTTCTTTTAGACTTCTCACCCCGAGTTTCAGACGTGCTGTGACAACAGCTGGTATGACATCCTGTATGACTGGATTAAATCCCCACCCATTGGGTGATATCTTCAATGGAGTGCAAATCTCAGGCCTGTAGTTCAGGGCAGAGGCTGATACAACAGTTAACTGCTTTATGCATCCAGCACCTTGCAGAGATTAAGGGAAAAATGTGCCCAGAGTAGTTCAGGATTCCAGTAAGATACGTGCTTGTCTTGCCTGAAGGGGTGAACATGACATTAGTAAATAATTACATGTGAGGTGATTTCAACGAGTGTTCTTCCTGCAGGGGAATTTTGTATGGGGAGGACAAATAAATGCTGGCCTTTACAACAGCAATCTCTTGGAAGATGAGAACTACCTCAGATGGACAATGTCACAGCTGTTGGTTATCACTAGCCTTAAGCAGATCATGCTCTAAGGCCTCCACTTGGCACTAGTGCTGACAGTACACTTGCCAGGAGCTTTTTGATGTTCACTAACAACCTGGACTCAGTTGACTGCTGACTCCAGAAAGACAAGGGATTAACTTTTCAAGTTTGTCTGTCACAGGAAGGCATCATCACATCAAAGCAGTGCAGGCATTTGCTCCCAAACAATGCCAACCCCTCAGGAGAGCTTCATGTTATTTCTTTAATTCAGATTGACTTCCACAGCTAGGAACACCAACAAGTTCTTCTTTCAATGGTGAAAGCAATAACCCAGTGTCTTTAGTTGAGGTAGAGACCAGCATTGTTTAAAACACTCCGTGTAGCCAGAGGATACGAAACTGAAGCCAGATTACTATCCCAGACTTGACACTGATAGAAAGTGTCAGTGACAGTGAGCAGTTTGCACCTTACAGTGCTGTTCTCCCGTTTCTTCTGTACAGAAACTAATCTCATCACCCATCTCTAACAGAACTGTCTTATCCTCCCTCTCTTTTTAGGAGTAACATTGAATACGAAGCAATCCTGACAGTTACTGGGATGCTGGGAGAGAAGCCTTGCAAGCTACAGATCAGGGGAGAAGGAACATACGATGGGAAGTATGAAGACATGTATTTGATTTAAGCAAGACAATGGGGGGCAAATGTCAAGGTAACAAATCAGCTGCAAAGACAGTGTCAGCTGAGCCTGCACTTTTGTTTGTTTCAGCTGTTTTACATGGACTGAAACTTTAGCAGAATAAAACATTAAGTTATGAGGAGGAAAAAAACAACAACACTCGTGGTACTTTGAAAAGTCATAATCCTATCCTGTGCCGTGAGGTGTATTGCTGTGATAAGCTGATCATTAGTTGCAGGGCCAGAATGATGTTTCAAGCTGCAAAGCAGCCATGGTAACTGTTAGGCCAAAGCTCTGTTGCATAGCAAAGCGTGCTGCAAACTGCAGTTGAAACTACTGCTTTAAAAAGATTTTTGCTTTACCTTTTTTTTTTTTTTTTTTGGGGGGGGGGGAATAGGGAACATCGTTTGACATTAAAAACTAAAACATAATAAAAGCAGGAATTAGTGAATAGGGCAGCATTCCCAGGCTGTTTTCTCAGCACCTTACATGAATACGAGCAGAGCCAGACAGACCGAGGTCTCTGGCCTATTTCATCACGCTTGGGTACTGAGAAGAGCCCCTTCAGCTGCTGGAAAGGAGAAACCCTTCTTCCTTTTAATTCCACTCACTTACACATCTCTTCAAATGTTTTCAGTACTACTTTAGCTAAAGATCACTGAAATTCCCACTTCTGAGGTTGTTAAGTTTTCTACTCCCATTGTGTAGAAAGGGGCTGCAATCCACACTGGAAAAGAACAAAAGATGGCATCTCCCTTCTGCCTGTTTTAAAGCAGAACTTATTTCATGAATAGGAAGGAACCTTAGTGCTCACAAAAGACTCTGAAACTACTACTGCCTCTCTACTTCTTCTAAATCATTCCATCTTTGAGGTCTAAATACATGTGAGGCTGTTGGGTGAGACTGGCTCTAGCCAATCACGACCTTCAAATAACAAAATAAAAAGAATACAAACACAGTGCAGGAAACCATTTGTATTATTAAGTGCAAAAACAAGAGCCAGGACAAAGAACCTCAGTCTATTACAGACTTAAACCTTCTAACATGACAAAGATGATGACTGCATTTCTTTTTCAATCCATTAGCTGAGAATTTCAACGATGTTTTTGTTTCTAAGAGGGAGAACAGATAAGATTTTACAAGACAAAATCAGTATTAGCACTGAAGTACTCAGATGCTGAAGTTGGTGTAGTGCTGAAATCTGCTTTATATTAAAAAACAACTCATTAGACCTAAGCTCATCTTTTAATTAGAGTCATACAAGCTCACAGTTAGAAATACACTGTAAAAGCTGAACAGCCACTTTCAAACTCCTGATTTCTATCCAACTCTTCAGTACCTTTGCACGCAGGCACCCCGACAGCCTGTTTGTACCTTGCTCCCCTGTAAATGACTTTCTGGCCCTTCCACTCTGCCCCCACGGGACGTTTGAGAGCAGCAGTGGTTTAATAAAAATATACAAAGCTGAAGCACATCGGGGGCTTTAAGACACTAGCCAACTTGTGGCAGATTGGGCAGGTGTAGTTAGGTTAGCAAGGAAATGTTAATTAATGAGAGCCATTTCCTCTGCAATAACCTTTTCATGTGATGTGGTGGTTTTAGAAGATCTGCCATACGAAGAAAGGGTACAGTGAACTGCACTCCAATAATATTCAGATAAAGGGATGAATTAGATTGGAAGTATTCTTTAGTATTTCATCACCATAGGGCCTGAACTTCAGCTGGACTCATTCCTTTTCTCACATTAGGTTGCTTTTCAGCTCTGAAGCAAGAGCTGGTTTTCATTCTCCCACCTGTTTATTAGACCCATATGATTCATTCTACTTCATGCTTTGAAATTAGTATACTTAATAACAAAAACTTGAATCCACTTGATTTCACAGTGCAAATCATTTGCTAGTCCTGGAGAAGGCAGAGAATGAGCTGCTGCGATGGGCTGGAGTTTAGTTCCCTGGATACTCAAATACTGCTGCAGCTCCCATGCCAGTTCCAATGCACATTGACACAACACCATATGCTCTGAAAGAATACATGGAATTAGGAAAAACACCAGACTTGTAGCACCTGGCAGGACAAAAATCCATCAGTTTTCAGCTATCCACTGCTCCCCAGCGTCACCATAAAATTCTCACTCCACATTCAAAGCTATCAGAGGGACGGGAAAAGAGCAAAACCCAAACTGCTGGTTACTTCCGTGCCTAAATTACCTTTGGAGACATTTAAGGCCACTGCTGCTGTTCAGTGCTCACCTTTTCCCTCTACGCTTCAACTCGTTGAGCAAAGTGACAACTTGACGAGCGCCAGTGCAGCCCAGGGGGTGCCCCAGTGCTATTGCTCCTCCCAGGGGGTTGACCTTCTCCATGGGAATGCCCAGCTTCTCAACGCAGTACACAGCCTGGAAAGACAGGGAACTGGTTCATGGAGATGCTCTCACCTGTTAGTTCTCAGCTCTCCTGCAACTGAGAACTCAAGAGGGCTGCAGAGCAGACTGGAGATCTCCCATACACAAAGGGGTCAGCACGGAGCTGGGCAGATGGCTGTAGGCAGGTCTAGGTGCTTCCAAAGATCTGTGCTCCAAAGGAATTTAGCTCAGTGATGTTTTGACATAAAACCCACACCACTGTGTCAGCTGCTCTGAAAGGATTTTAGTACTAAACAGTTAGGATTTAGAGGCCTGACTTCAGCTCGACTCTGTTTGCCACTGGAAAGCAGGTGGCTACGTTACAAAGCCACATGAAGGAAGCTGAATCTATCAACTTTATCTCAAGCCAAGCCCACAGACTTTCAACATGCAAGTCACACACTTGTGGAAGACACGAGTGAAGTTTCTTCATTGTGGATGCTCAAACTGCAACACACTGACATCACGCAGTAACAAATCACAGCTCTTGTGAAACAGCAACTGCCCAAGTTGGTGTAAGGATACAACCAATAGGCTCACACTCCTGCTTGGTGGAGAGTTCTCTGTTTTATGGGTTTGTTTGTTTTTTTTGCTACAAACAATCTTAAGCTATGTAGACAGTGCCCTGCTTATTTTCACTTGAAGAAAATGAAAGTAGTCTGCACGTGCTCTTAACATTTGGCCAGAAGAAATGTAACAGGTGGAACAAGTTCAAATCTGAACTTTGAGACCAAACTGAAGTACGATGATTCAAAACAACGTTAACAACTTGAACAGAATGATGAGGACCACTCACCTGGCTTGCAAAGGCTTCATTGATTTCATATATATCAATGTCATTCAGAGTCAGACCTACGGTTCAGAGAAGTAATGATTTAGAAGATATTTCTGCCTTATCACTGCATCAAAGGGAATAACTCAAAGTCTTCATTTATGAGTTCTACTCCACAAACAGCAAAAAGAGAGGACCCAGGCTCCTGGTGGGAGGTTCATATGCACGTTTATGTATAACAGTACCTAAAGACTGCAAAACATCATAGTCCTTGGTGTCCTATCACTGAGTTTGAGAAGTTTGCAGAGAGGTTAAAGATTGAACGGTATTTTGAGACAGAAAGATGAAAGTATAGCCAAGCCTGTGACCACAGTGATGACAGGGAGACACAACAATAATCACCAGCTATTTAACCCCGTGAGTATGGTAACAACCCTGGGGAAAGCCTGTTCCCCTGGGGCAGTCTGCTTAGCCCCGTGTGAACAGGTGAGTGATGATCGGTTCCTTACCCGCCTTCTGCACAGCAACTGGGATGGCGTAGGCCGGCCCTATGCCCATCACATCCGGGGGCACTCCAACCACAGCAAAGGACCTGAGCACTCCCAGGATGGGCAGTCCCAGCTGCACGGCTTTGGAGCGCTTTGCCAGCAGGACGGCGGCCGCTCCATCGCTCACCTGGCTGGCATTACCTGATGGAAGAAATGTATGAGCACCTCCTGAGCACACGGTATGGCAAGGCAGGCAAGCCAGGGGAACGACAGCAGCCTAACAGAGCTGACCTGCTGTAGTGCTGCCATTCTCCTTGAAGGCAGGCTTCAGCTTTGCCAGACCTTCCAGGGTTGTAGAGGGCCTGACCCCTTCATCCTGGTGCACAGTGATTGCTTTTTGGTTACCCTCGTTATCTAGAACAGTGGTCTTCACTGGAACAATCTCAGCTTTAAACAGCCCCATCTGCTGAGCTTTTGCTGCTCTGTTAAAAGAAAAGCACAGAAGGTTAAAGTAACTTCTGAGCGAGATCCCATTTCCATTTTAATTCATAAAAGGTAAATATAAGCACCTTTAATATTTAGTATTTCCAAATAAGGGGGATTAAGAGCTGAAAGACAGTCAGTAACCTCACAGGCATCCTGAGCCAAAGGCCACAAAACTGCTCCTTCCTCAGGTGAGAGGTGAGGATCGTGTTCACATACCCTTTTGTGCTCTCAGTTCAATGTCAGTTAGAACACCTGGCATGCCAAGTTCCTTAGAAGCAGGGCCATAATTTAAAGGTTCACTGGCCTGAGCAGTGGCTTCCTGTATTAGACAAATAATTGGACCGGGACGATGCTCAAACAGAATTCTGAAAGTCAGATTAACTCTCTGATGCCATCAGCTTTAGCATCTCACCCACCTCCACAAGCCCCAGGGACTCCAGGGGTCCGCTTACTTTGGCAATAGTTTAAGCCAAGAGAAAGGTTATTATAGGCAGAATTGAACCCAATCAAAGCCAAACAGCTGCAGCACAGCGAAACCTCTCGAATCAGCTCAGCAGTTCTCCACACACAGCTGTTCCCAAATATTTCCTCTCAGGAAGGATTCCTTCTGCTGTGGCACTCATGTTCAAATTAAAATGACACCGAGCCAAAGCTGCTATGAAAATACTGAACTACACAGTTGTATCCTTTACATTCTGATAAACACAGGTGCACTCAGTGCTCCAACTTGTATGCCCAGGGCAGCTCTGGGCTCCTTAGCACACAACCCCAGATATGCAATGGTTGAATGAGAAGATCTTAGTGGTCCTTTCCAACCTCAATGATTCCATGGCCTCAAGCTTCTTGATCCACTGCTAAGTTTTGAAAGCCAAGATGAAGTTTGCACTTAACTACCCATGGAAGGAGCAATGTTTTATTGTTGCCACTGTGTGTTTTTTTTTTCCTCTCTCTTATTTATTTCTTCACCAAAAGGTAAAAAAATAATCAAAGTAAAAGGCACTTACTTCTGCTGGGAGGCCAAGGCAAAGGCATCCTGCTTCTTCCGGGAAATTCCAAACTTCTCTGCCACGTTTTCTGAGGTTATTCTGGGCAAAACAACATCAGCAAAGTCAATCCAATGACACATCTAATGAAGCTGCAGTTGGCTTCTGCCAGAACATCCCGAGCTGCAGGCAGTGTGGCTCCAGTCACCTACCCCATAGGAATAAGGCAATCACGGGCTTTGCTGTTCTCCATCATGCTGGAGCTGATATCACCAGGATTATTTCCACTTCTGAGGGACATTGTTTCCACACTAAACACAGGAAAGACTGGAAGTTACTACCACTGCTTCCATTTCTAATGACTGTCCAATTGTGACTGATCAAAAAGTTACTCAGCAGCATTCCTCCCTATAGAAACACAGCAAGTGAAAACTGCCTGAGGCAGAAGCTCTTCAAGCAACAATATACAGTTAGCACTAAAACTAAAACTAAACTGGTCCTCCTTTCTTTATAATAGGGTATTAATGTCAACAGTTAATTTCTCATGTTCTACAGCAAGGAAGGAACTGCTGACCATACTGTCACTTCTGTCTTCAGATGTTCTAAGAACCCTAAGGTTCACCAACTGCTTGAAAGGAGGTTGTGGTGAGGTGGGGGTCAGCCTCTTCTCTGAGGTAACAGCAATAGGATGAGAGGAAATGGCCTCAAAATATGCCAGGCAAGGTTCAGGTTGGACAACAGGAAAATCTTCCCCAAAAGAGTGGTCAGGCACTGGCACAAGCTGCCCAGGGAGATGGCTGAGTCACCACACCTGGAGATGGACAAGAAACACGGGAATGTGGGACTTAGGGACATGATTTAATAGGCAATATGGTGGTTGGTAGGCGGACGGTCAGTCTAGATGATCTTACAAGTCTTTCCCAACCTTAATGATTCAATGATTCTAGGACAGCCAGGAAAAGGCCACGTACAACTTGAGAACTAGTTGCAGTATAACAGCGTGGAGCAGTAGGCAACCCATGACAAAGAGATTTGAGTGAGCTGGGCCATTTGCATTTTGCAACACAAAGAATTTCAGACATGGATCCCAGAGGCTGCAGCCTTTGACCTACAAGCCATTAAGCAGACTGAAAATACCCAATATTACTTTGTAAATATAAAGCCACTGTTTAGACTAGCATGCTCTTGTACAGTTAATCCAGACTGTGAAGACTAAGATGGGAAGAGAATTTGAATTCTACTCTGTGCCACATAAATAAACAAAGAGGAAGAAGCAACGAAAATATCCCTGGAAAATGAAAGATATCCTTGAGCAGAGGTTGGACCAGGTGACTTCCAGAGGTCCATTCTGTGAAGGAAAGCACCTTTGTCCTGGGAGGAGCACAGATCTGCTTGGAAGGGATCTCTAGCTCCTCATACATGAGCAGAAGCACAAAGCACTACTTTCACAAAGCCTATGTAAGTGCCATAAAAAGGTATTCTTACCCACAGGCCATGCCAATATCATACGACCCATTTCGGATGCCACCTGTAACAGCAGTGCACAAACACTCTTAATATCTTCAGGAGCAAAACCACTTTCAGTTCGGCTGTGGATCTGGAAACGCTGACACACCCCCTACACCTGAATGGGGCATTCCCTCCATGCTCCTGACTGCCATGTCAAGAGGTGATGTGGCTCAAGATCACTCACAGCCTGACCTGCATCTAGCTGTAGGTGTCCCTGATGGAGCTGTAAACATCCCTGTTCACTGCAGGGAAGCTGGACTAGATGGCTTTTAAGGGTCCCTTCTTCTCTGCTCCTATGATACTATGTCGAGGCCAGGACCAACCCTTCTAGATGTGGAATTTATGGCAGATATCATCTTCAGGAGACCAAGTCACATCTGGGAGGTTAAACTCAACCTCACAGGGATATGAAAGCATTCCACTGACAATCCACGGAGAACTCACAACAGCAGAAGACATTATCACTGCTTTTACTGCTCAGAGAGACTGGAAGACAAATCAACAGGATACGTGAGCACTTGGGGAGGGTCTCCAGCCCAAGGGCCCATAATACTCCACGAACTTACCAGCTATATTGATAATGGCCTGTAACCCAGAGGAGCACTGTCGGTTCACACTTGAGCAAGGCACCGTCTCTGGGATACCACTAGAACACAAGATAAAGACTCAGCATTGCGAAGAACACAACAAAGCAAACCCCTCGAGAGAACGTTGAGCCACCTGATTAAACTTTAACCCTCTCTCTGCTCAAGCCAGATCCCATTATGCATTCATTCGTTGACCTACTTGGCCCTGCACCAAGAGAAAGCAAAGTTCATCGATGATTTCCAAACTTGATTTGCAAGCAGCGCTGTGCCAGTTTCCCCAGGTCTACCTTCAGAAAGCGCTCTGTAAGCACTCCCTCTCCCCACGTCAGCCTGGTCACTGGCACTGCTGCTTGACAGAAGTCTGATTAGTGGGCAAAAGGTGATGTGCCTCATCGCAACCTCTGACCCAGTGCTGCTCCGTAACCAAGACCCAAGAAGGAACCTCAACGAGGTGAGGGTTTACCTTAGGAACTGTGCAACTCTCGCAATCAAAGCGCCAGCTCCCGGCTGCAGCACGTTTCCTGGGTGCAAAGACACGGGCCCGGTCAGTCGGTTGCATTGCCCTCACCACGCAGAGGGATGCTGAAGGGATGTTAACATCACCATGTCGGTGGTCAGGTGCCATAGGGCACGAGGTGAGAGCCCAACCCCTCGATGGGACACGAGGATGTCCTGATTTCATAGCGCTGGTGGGTACCGTGGGACTGATGCCAAGAAATCCAACTAAGTAACTTGACACACCAATGAAGTATGTCAAGCAGGTATTCCCTTCATTACAGCGCTGGGTGCACGTCGGATCTCTCCACCAAACATGCACACCAAAGAGAGAAACGAATACATATGTAAAGGTATAGCACATGCATATTCATCACATTCCAACCATCTAGATGATCTGCAGTTGTCTTTACTATAGAGAAGCTGTTCTCATGGCTCAGGAGCCACCAGCAGCTCCACAGCACCCGCACTCACCAACGCAGATGTCACCCAGCACCTCGGGCCGCAGGTGGACGTCCTGCAGGACAGCAGACATGACAGCGGACAGCAGCTCGTCGGGTGTGGTATCCTACAAGCACAAAACCACAGACCTGAAGGGTTAGAAAGGACCTCCAGAGATCATGGAGTCCAACCCCACTGCCAAAGCAGCTCCCAGCCCAGCTCGCACAGGCAGGCATCAGGCGGGTCCTGAACGTCTCCAGAGGAGATCCGCCACCTCTGCGAGCAGCTCCGCTGCCATACCTTGAATCCTCCTCGCTTGGCGCGGCCGATGGCGGTCCTCCTGCCGTGCACCACCACCACATCCTCGGGGCTGGTGGCCGCGGCTCTGCTCCCACACGGGGCGGCCCTCACGGCGCCCGCACCGGCGCCCGCCAGGTGCCCCAGCACCGCCCGGACGCGCCGCGCCGCCCCTCCGCCCGGCTGCGCCGCCGCCATCTTGTCCGCCTCAGCCAGCCCGCCCCGCGTTCCCGCCCACGTCCTTCTGCCTGAGGGCGGATGGGAGGGAGCGGATCCGTGAGACCGTGGGGCAGCGCGCGGTATGGGGAGAGGATGAGGGAGGGGTCACTATGCCGGGAGGTGTTCACAGATTCGCAGCATTGCAGGGGTTGGAAGGGACCTCCAGAGATCACGGAGTCCAAACCCCCCCCGTTAAAGCAGCTCCCAGCCCAGCTTGCACAGGTAGGCGTCCAGGTGGGTCCTGAACGTCTCCAGACTCCACCACCTCTCTGTGCAGCTCCAGTGCTCCGTCACTGCACTGTGAAGAAGTTCCACGCACATTTGTGCAGAACTTCCTATGCTTCAGTTTGTGGCCATTGCTCCTCATCCTATCACCACACACTGCTGAGAAGGGTCCAGCCTCATCCCTTTGCTCCTTAGATATGTATGGACGTGGATCAGATCTCCTCTGAGTCTTCTCAAGGCTGAACAGCCCCAGCTCTCTCAGCCTTTCCTCATATTGAAGGCGTTCCACACCTTTATCATCTTTGTAGCCCTCCATGGGACTCTTTCCAGGAGATCCCTGTCTTTTTTTGTACCGGGGAGCCCAGAACTGGACACAGTACTCCAGGTGAAATCTCACCAGGGCACAGTAGAGGGGGAGGATCACCTCCCTCGACCTGCTGGCCACGCTCATTTTAATGCACGCCAGGATCCCATTGGCCTTGGCCACCAGGGCACACTGCTCATGGCCAGCCTGTCGTCCACCAGGACACCCAGGTCCCTCTCAGAGCTCCTCTCCAGCAGCTCATCCCCTAGCCAGAACACTGGAGACGTGGCACTGAGAGATGTGATCAGTGGGCACAGTGGGGTTGGGCTGGGGTCGAACTTGGTCATCTCAGTGGTCTCCAACCTTAATGACTGTACAGCTCTCTGCACCCACCCCTTCCAGCCCCCAGGCACAGCCCCAACACAAAGCCACACAGAGCCAAGGGGTCCGAGCCACATGTGTTCATTATTGGGGTACAGCCGCCAGCCCCGGCTGCTCAGGGCGGTCACTCCGGGCTCTGCAGCCCCGTCACGCCCTGGCATAGCTCTGCTATGTACAGTGGTTGCCTACTGATAACTGGCCCGATGAGAATTATACAGATGCATAGGCTACACGGTAAAGATGATATACAATATCACACTGGAGCCTTTTCCCAACGAAAGGAAAACGTTTCTCTACGCTACACGGTGACACCGCGTGGAGAGCTCTCACACACGCTGTGGCCGAAATAAAATATATATATATATATATATAAAAGAAATTTACATGGCATAATATTACATTCTCTTTTCCTACTTTGTACATCAGAACACTGCGAGGGTTTTAAAAAAATTAAAAGGCAAAGGCACCTGAGGAGCGAGTCACACTCACGTGCACATACACACGTACATGTGCACATATGCACTCACACACACACACACACACACGTACATACACACATGAGCCAGGGGACCAGGCCTTCCAAAGGGGGCACATTTCACTGAATCATGGCATCATGTAATCACAGAACGGTTTGGGTTGGAAGGGACACTAAAGCCCACCCAGTCCCAGCCGTGGGCAGGGGCCCTCCCCAGCACATCAGGCGGCCCATGGCCCCATCCAAGCAGACCGTGAGCATCATCAGGGATGGGGCACCCACAGCTCTCAGGGCAGCTGTGTCAGGGCCTCACCGCCCTCATCATGCAGAACTCCCCCCTAATACCTAATCTAAATCTCCCCTCTTCAGTTTAAAACCATTCCCTCCTCTTTCCCGTCAAGACTTGAGAAACTCATTGGCTTCCAGGGACGCTGTGCTTACCACCTATGGGATTTCCAGCAGAGTAGTGTTGGTCAAAGAGGCCAAAACCCAACTGTGATCTGAACTTTCTCCTGCAGGGCTGATGCCACTCGGGACGGACAGCCAGCAGCTCCTCTGCCTAATTTCAGGGACTCCTCCTGCAGCTCCACACACACACACACGCACTCACACACAATGTCACCACGGCTGCTGCATAATTGTACCCGACTCCATACTTTGTGCCGAGTCGAGCATCACTCCTTGATTGTAACCGCTTAAGGCACAGATCAGTATTGAACGCTGCACCGCTGCAGATGCTGCCGCCTCCAGACGGGTTCCCTCCCCGTTGTGACACCCGGATCCCCCGACTCTGCAGTCTGAGGATCATCTCCTCCATCCTGGCAGAAGCCCGGTGTGTTCCTCTGTGGGGAACGGCGATGGTCACTGCGCATCTGCTTCCTCCGCTGGTCCCAGGGTTGCTGGTAGGGGGACAGATGTAATCCAATGCACTTTTCCCAAGAGATAAGTGACGCTGCGAGCGGGGACGCCCCGTGGCACTGCTGATGGGAGGAGGCTGCTCACTCCGAGGCCAACAACATGGGATGGCCGGGAAGCCCCTTGTTCCACACTCCCGGTGGTGGCCACCGTCCCCAGCTTCCCACGGTCCCGTGCGTGGCTTCAAAATCCAACAAGGCAGCGGCCGCCAAGGTAGTGATGAGCAAGAAGGGACCTGTGGGGCCACCAGCAGGACGGCCCAGTGCCGAGGTCTGAACGTGGAGTGCAAAAAGGGCCGCGGGTCTGGCAGCATTTCCCAGCCGGGGCTCAGAGCCCGCAGTTGACGAAGGGGTGCCTCAACAGGTCCTCGGCCGTCGGCCTTCGCTTCTCCTCCACGAAGATCTGCTTGAGGAAGTTGCGGCAGGAGCTGGAGACGCCGTCGGGGAGCTGGGGGTTGGTCGGCTGGGTGGCGATCTTAAAAATAGCCGCCATGGCTTCGAACTCTGCCCACGGCGGCTTCTCCGTTAGCATCTCCACCACGGTGCAGGCCACGCTCCTGCAACAACGGCGACAGGCGGGGGTGAGACAGCAGGCAGGGGGCTGGGGAGGCTCTACGCACAGGGCCCGCTGCTCCCACAGTGAGAGCGGACTCGCACGTCTCATCCTGCAGCTGGTGGCTGATTTTGAAAGGCTGCACCGGACCCCACCGGGCCTCTAGGCTGCATTTAGCTAACCTAAAATCAGGGCCACCAAAACTCAACAGCTCTTCTGATACACTTTGTTATCAGCCTGTTTCTCAGACTCAAGCAGCAGCTACATGGTGGAGCCGCATATGGCCCCAACATACCAGGCCATACAAAAGCAAACTGTGGTTTTGAGTGCTCCTCTTTGGAGACCTTCAGCTACAGCTCACTCCCTCTGAATATCTGCACAGTTGATCCTACATTCAGCTCCCATTTTCATCCTTTGCATTGCTCTGTCTTCTAAACACTTAGCTACGGCTCTTGCTCCTGCTACAACTTCCCACAGGGATTGTTTAAGCGGCAGTGGTGGGATTTGCAGTGTGCTCCTTACCACACATCAGCTTTCCTTCCATAGCCTTCTCCACTGATAACCTCCGGGCTCATCCAGTACGGTGTTCCTGTGACAGATTTAATTCCAGTCCCAGACATGCAGATGGTCTGGATGCGTTTGCTGGCCCCAAAATCTCCAAGTTTCACATTTCCAGCAGAGTCTCTCAAAATATTGGCACCTAGGGATGCAAAGCAACAACAAAAACCCCAAGAGATGAAGCAGCAAGTTAGCTGAGCAGCAACAGTGACAGCGGGAAGGGCACAGGCAAAAAGCTGCACAAAAGCTGGGGCAAAAATACCTTAAACAGCAGATCCCAGTGCTGCACTTTGCACAAGAATGATACTGGCGTGGAGGGAAGCTAGGGTGAAGCAGGAAGAAAGTCTCCTGGCATTATGTACTCACCTTTAATGTCCCGGTGGACAATCATATTGCTGTGTAAGTAGAAGACTCCCTGCAAGATCTGCCTGGTGTACTTCCGAGTGACGTTCTCAGTCAGAGCACCGTACGCTTTTAGCTGGTCCTTTATCGAGCCCTGTTTCAGGGGAACAACATGCACCAGATGTGAAGATCAGCACGACCGGGTGCATCAAGTCACAGTGACTTCTTAAAATTTCCTCACCACTACATTTCTGAGCTGGAAAAAAAACACTCCACTGTAGAAACAGTAAGCTAAAAATTCAGAGTGCTGAACACACTATGATTTGTCCCCAGTGTCCCACGTGCCAATGGAAAAAGTGGTAGAGCCTCTGATGGCCAACAGTGCTACCCTCTGCCAACACAAAGCACAGATCTTTTTCTCCCTCTAGTGGCTAGACTCCACCAATAGCTCACGGAGAAGGACAGCACTGATGAGATCAACTCTACTAGTTCCCCAGGGCCATGTCAGTATTCTACAAAACCTTTCTCCTGCTCCTTACAGCAAGGATTACCCGTTGCTATGAGGAGGGCAGACTCATGGGAAACACAGCCAGACAACGTGCAAGTCACCTGCTTCAAGATTCTGATCCAGGCATGCAGGCTCCTACTGCTTTGATTTTTCTGAGGAAGAAGGGAAGGAAGCAGGGGTGCTGTCCTCCCCAGGAGATTGTCCCCTTGGTTTTAACTGTATTTCCTGTCGACCTGGAAATGGATATTTCTCACTACGTCAGAGCTGTGTTCTAGGACAAAGAAATCAGGAGCAAATCTGGGGTTCAATGCCAGAGGTCACATCTAAATCCACCTCCAGCATTCAGGCTGAGCAGAAAGTGGGAAGGGAAACTCATCCTCATCTCTACCTGTCCTGCAGCACCAGGACTGATCCAAGACTGCCACAGTCCTTCTCATCTGGGAACAGTAGGATGCTCTGCTCCACGTTGCTCAGACTGTCTTGGCTCTTCAACATTCACCCACCTCTGCTGTTGCTCTGCCCAGCTGCTATTCTGGCTTTCTTTGGAGGCCGGCTGCAATACTGTGGATGGGCCTCTAATTTCCCTTTCATAGCACTGCTGAAGGATTACCCCTTCCTGCACCTCGGATGTAGAGCGTACTCCTTCACTGTAACCCGATGGGTTTTCTTACCCTAGTATCCCCTACCCTGACTGGAGAACATCAGACATGACACTGAAGAATGGGAAATGGGGTCTCCAAGGCTTTTGGTCAAACAGACCTTTCTGTTCTCTGAGCATAAATGTTAAAAAACAGGCGCATGGGGCAGAGCACAACATAAAATACAGTCAGCTACCTAACAGCAGTGACTGTAAGAATGCCAGGCTAACGGTGCACTCAAACTTCACCCCTGAAGATTTTACCAAGGTAGCCCTGTATCATCAGAAACCTGGCAGGAAACAGAGCTG
This sequence comes from Cyrtonyx montezumae, assembly GCF_038088225.1. Lineage (NCBI taxonomy): Eukaryota > Metazoa > Chordata > Aves > Galliformes > Odontophoridae > Cyrtonyx > Cyrtonyx montezumae. Next base: position 4,294,797 of record NW_027072037.1, read on the forward strand.
CTGTCCTGCAAGGTCCAGGAACTCAATCTATTCCCACTGCCATTGGAAAGCAAAGCCCTGAGCTGCTTTTGTGAAACAAGCAGTCATTGTGGCACTGAAGCCAATCTGTATTTGGTCAGAGCTCTGGCTTATCACAATAAAAACAAACATTCAACTTCCAGCCTTGCTGGACACTGCTCCAGCATCAAATGTTGGTTTCCTGGCTGCTAACAAGCACCAGCACATTGCAGAAAGAGCAGCAAGGGTACTGCTGGAGCTCCGGGGCTTTACTCCTCTGGGTCCAAGCCTCATTTTAAGGCCTGAAAGTGAGATGCTAGCCCCTAGGGAGAGACAGAGGACAGCACTTGGCGTGATCGCTCATGTTCCAGATGTGCTAGGAGGGCTTCTAGCACATTTACTAACTAGCAAAATCATTTGTGACCAGATGACTTCATAGTCCCTTCTGACCTTTCAAGCAAGGCTTGTATAAACAAGGGTTTATTCTCCCACAGTCCGGGGAATGAGTCCAGCTGGACAGGCAGGACTTAGGAGAGCAGATCCTCCAGCAATGTAAACAGTAACACTGGCTTATACCAGCCGATGGCTTTGTCTACACGGCTGATGGAACTTGTATCCTTGCAAACAGAGATGTTCAACCAATCTGCATGTACTCCAGAGCCCATGCTCAGACTCTCTCAAAACTTCCCAATGTTCCCTACAGCTGTTCAATCCCATGTCAGCAAGAACACAAATGTCATCCACTCCTGCTCAGCTGGGTAATGCTACCAACACAAGGTTCTGCTCTGAACAGGAGAAGACTTACAAGCAAGTTATGCTGTTTGTAACACACACGTGCTGAAAGCCATAAATAATTGGTGACAGCTGTGGGTGGACACTTGTACTAATAACTTGTCCTGCAGGGATTTGTAATAAATGCTTAAGGATGGGCTCAGGCCACACTGTTTGGAACCAGATCTGGAGCGTGTCCCACATTCACCAAGTTCAGATTCCAGACTGTGAACACACCCTGCTCCAGAATTCAAACCTAAGACCTACCTTCGGGGCTTCAGATCTGACCCACTGCAAGTTGAAGGGTTTGACCACAGTGTCTGACTGACCTACACTTTGCCAAGTTCCAGGGATGCTGAGATGCACTGCTTTGGTTTGGTTTATCAGATATAGGGGCGCAGCTCAGATTTAACTCCAGATCCAAATTTCACCCAACTCAAGGCAGCCTGGATCTGTTCTCTGTAGCTTGTGACCATCTTCTGCTCCACACTCACCCCTGGCATGTATTCAACAAAGATTGACAGCTTCCTCTCCTCGGGATCCCGCAGACACCCGTAGTACTGCACTATCCTGTCGTGACGGAGCGTCTTCAGCAGCTGAATCTCACACTCTAGGGCATTCACCTCCTGCAACAAAACAGACAACGCTCCGTGGGGAAAGGGAATGGGTACACATACCTGTCTGCAACAGGAATATTACCCAAACATTGCTCAACACTTTCCATGACACCCATGAAGCTTCCTAATCAGGCACTGGCCATTTACGGCTCAGAAATGAGTGCTGCCCTGAGGAAAGGGCAGAGAGATGGATGGGACATGCCAGCACGTGGCTCTGAAAGAGGTGGACTCATGTAACTGCTCTGAAGGAGATTTTCTAGGAAGGTGTCAACAAAGCCAGCAATAAAGCCAAGGCAGCACCCTGAGAGGGGAGGAGGAGAGTGGAACAAAAAGGCTAAAATAAAGCAGACGGATCTCTGAGAGATGGTATCTGGGATAGCAAGCCAACGTGACCAAGAAACAGGAAGGCAGGGGTGGCCGGTGCCACCTGCTATCAGGGATCACTCCAAAGAGAGCAAACCCAACACAGTGTGCACACACTGCCTTCTGTCAGTGTCACAGCCTCCTTTGCCACCTCTACCCCCATCCTCCAGCCACAATCCCACTACGTGCTACAAAGCACTGTGCTGCCCTCACACTCACCTTACTTGTCTCCTGACTGTCAGGATCAAATGGCACCTGCTTCACCGACAGCTCGCGGCCAGTGTCAGCATCATAGCAGAGATAAACTTCCCCAAAAGCTCCTCTTCCAAGCAGCTTCCCCAGCCTCCAGTTCACAGGTGCCTGCAGGGCTACAGCAGAGAGGAGAGGACTGAGTGAAGAGCACAGCACGGAGACTTCAGCATCAGGGCCCTTTTGTCAGGTCTGCCATGTTCTCACCAGGGCAGTTGTACAATCAACTTGTCCTGGAGGACAGCGGGCCACCTTTCCCCAGGGACACCAAGACCAATCAGTTTTAATCACATAAACCTTGCTATTTCAGAGGTGCCTGCAACATCTCTGGGTGCTGCAAGCAAAGGAAAAGAAGGAAGGGGCAGCCTCCAGACCTGCTTGTTCCCATATCCCAGGTCTCCTGGAAGCTTCTGCTGTGTGAGCAATGTAAGTAAAATGCACAAGCAATTTTCTGCAACCAGCTGACCCCAGCAGGCACTCCACTCAAGGCCAAGGTAAGCTACAGTGATAAACACTCACTCTTCCCCACTGAAAAGTAAGGCAGAGCAGCACGCCTCTTGCTGAAGACAGTGTAAGAGTGCGATCGCAGAGGTTCAGCTCAGCTGAATCCCAGTAACTCAGTAGGTCTCAATTTTGTGTTGAGACCCAAATGCTGTGAGAGCTCAGATGCTAGCAGCTTTGGTGCACTTACAGTTCCGAGCTTTGGTAGGGGAAGTGCTGAAGACTTGCAGACCCTTTTCACAATTATTCCACCACTTAGGCCTGTACTCATCGTACTGCAAGGTGCTGAGCTTGCTGTCCCCATTAAAGCTCTTGGTCCGGCTGGAAGGGACGAGCTGGAACAGGTTTTCTTGTGGGAAGTAACTCCTGGGGAAAGTCCTCCGGCCTGCAGGAAAAAAGGGGGAGAGTTGTGGCAAGAATATCCACACCAGCTCGGATCTGCCTACTGCCACCTTCTCACAGCACTGATCTTGTGATAACCATTTGCACGAGGATGGCTTTAATGGTTTTTAACGGATTTTGGTGGGCTTGGGTGTTTGTTTTTTTTCCATGGGAATTCGATCTGTATTCAATTTGTTTCCCACCACTCGCACAATGGAAGGAGGAGCAGCAGTGAGGTGATGGAGTGGTTCCCAAAGCTCAGAGCTCATCAAGCCACGAGCAGACACTGCTACTCTGCATTTGCCAGAAGAAATTTGCTCTGAAGTAACAAAGCAGATTTCTCCAAAGCAGTCAGTTCAGGGGAACAGAAAGGTTGGTATTGCTAGGGATGAGAAAAGCTGTTCACCCATGTGGCTAAGTTAAAACAGTGGGCATGAGCACAAGAGATGCTGAGCACTGACTTCAATATATGCTGTAGACACCCAGTGCTTCCAAAGCACGTACCCACAAGCTCTTCGCCTTTTGGAATACATAAGCAAATCCTAAATGACTCCATTCTCCTTTTATTAGAAGCCTCTCCCGTATCTCTCCAGCCCCAGGCCCTGTTACAAGCATCCTGCACTTCCCATCCCTACTGAGATCCCGAACTGAGCACCTCCCTCTCCAGCTCTCCATCATTTTCTTACCATCACTGTAGTCCTTGCGACTCTGGGAGAGGTGGTACTGCCTCGGGAAGGTCCCCCCCTTCCCAAACCTCTCACAGATTGGGACGTCAAAATCTGGCAGGAGGAAAGAACAGACGTTTCTTAGATCAGCTCACACCAGATGCCCACAGTGTCTCTTACAGGTAAGCATTTGAGTCTACAGGATGAACGGTGGGGATGCAGAAGATAACAAACACAGTTGGAGAGCTAAGTGTTCCCCACAGCTCACTGAGATCTGCCCACAGTCACACAGTGCATGTGGAAAGCAAGGGCCAGGCATCCACTCCTGGTCCCCATACAGGAACAGAGGTTAACCACTGACTTTATGGACTCTGGCCCGCACTGTTCAAACACGAGGGAGGGGATTAACATAGAACGTGTCTGGTTTCCAAGCCAGTGCTAGTATCTTATTTGCACATGGAAAATAGATAAATGAGTGTGGAAACAGAACTGCCAGGCAGGGTCAGACCCAGATCTAGCTACACCAAAACCTCTGCTCTGTATCAGCTCTGTACGAGAAATGCAGACACCCAGCATTCGAGCAGGTATCCCTGCCTGCTATTTCTTCTCAAATGTGACTCAGAGACGGAGATCATTTCATACCCTCCAAGCTTTCATCCTTAATCAGATTTACATATAGAAAACAGCATTGGAGTTTAGATGAGACATGAGATTATAAGAGATGGACAGACATGCAAGGTAAGAATGTACTTCTTCATTTTAATTTAAAAAAAGCATCATGGGATGCCGCTGCTGGTAGCACTGAATAATTTGAGATGAAAATATCTGTCATTTCCCCTATCTTTCACCTCCTGTTTTTCCTCCATCCGACTCCAATGACACAGCCCGTGCTGATGCTTTGTTTGTCTTAGCCCGGAGCCAGTAGCCGCTCCTGGGAGCGCAGGCCTGGCCTCGGCCTCCTGCTGCATTATTTCCCCATGACAGCAGCACATAATGGCTGAAATATGGTCAGCAAGAAGAGCAGCAAGGACGGGTCAAGAGGTTCTCGGCGAGCCACGTGTGAGCAACAACGCCGAGTGACATCTCAAAGCACAGTGCCTGCCACACCACCAGGGTTACCAACGCTGCGACGTGGGCTGACTGCTTCTACAGCTCAGTCCCAAAACGCTGCCCCTGGTCAGCCATGTGTGTTATGGTTTTATGATTTTTGTTGTATTATTGATATTCCACATCATAACATCATGTGGTGTATTGGGAGTTAAAGAGTTCTGAACAAGTCCTGAAGGTCCACCAGTGCTCCCACTAGTGCAGAGCCAACAAGGGCTAATGATGGCAAGGAGATCCCAGTCTGTGTCTGATGCTCTGGGTCTTCTGGTTTGACAGAACGCTCATGTTTAATCGTTGCAGGGTCATTTCTGAAGTATAACCTAAGCAACGGAGATGATGGGCTTGATTGTTTCTAGTTATTTGTGCAGTAGCATCTGTCTTTCTTAACCACCTGCTTTCAACAAACCCAAACTTCCAACCATGCTTACCCATGCAATCAAGACCGTCCTTGGGATGACTCTTCCTTCCAGGAACGGGGGTCTGTGTAAAGGGAGGGCTGTGTGGGGAAAATAATAGATATACTTTATTATATCAGAAAGGCTGTGGAATTAGTTAACAAGTGACTACATACAGAAAGCCCAGTATATACAGCAAGGTGCACTGATCACTGGTCAGCCCTGTCCAACAAACAGTTCTCATCCTCATTCTTCACGTGACTGAAGACTTTTTCTAACACCTACACACCAGATGACACAGAAGGAAGGCTGCAGATTTCTCTGGCCTCAGTGTGAAGTACTCATCTGTATGAACAGTGCTTATTGCTGTGGATGAGCAGTTTTCTATTGTGCTTGATTCATGCAGGTCTCTCTTTTCTGCAGCATCATCCCCCAAATTCCTCGTGCAAGCAAATCTGTGCACACACGTCCTGTGAGCACACCAGGAGGGAGGAAGCAGGCTCACTGATCCCAGGCAAGTTCTTCAAATGGCATTAAGCACATGATATTGGGAAAACACTCCATGGGGATGGCACTGAAGGAGTGCTGGGCAACCTGATCTACTGCTTGACTTAGTGGCTGGCAAACCCAGTCCCTTCCAACCCAGGCCATCCTATGACTCCATGATATGATCTGAGTCATTCTGACTTCATTTCAGATTCTGAGAGGGCCAGCGTGGTGACCTGGACAGGTTGCTCTTCCCCTATGTCTTCTTTCCTCTTAATAAAATGAACGTAATAGTAGAAACTTGCTTTGCAAAGCACACTGAAATCTACCTGTGCCAAATTTGATCACAACAGCTTTGCCACAAGGAGGAGGCACTAATTGTGTTATCTCTCCGTGTCAGACTGGTCGCCGTGCCTGGTGACTAGCTCTGCCCTCTGGAGGCCAATGCCATCTCACACAGTTAGCAGCAAGGACTCAGCTACGGTTTTTCCAGAATCACAGCACATCCTGAGTCGGAAGGGACCCACGGGGATCACCAAGTCTATCTCCTGATTCCAAACAAGGCACTCCTCTTCCTACCTTTGAAGTATGCAGCCCTCCTCATGCCCTTTCCAGCTCTCTACACCCAATGACTGAACACAGTGATGTGCACGCTTGGCCAACGTGCCTAACACTCTTCTCTGAGTTCACAAAAAAAGCATTACAACCAAGCTGTGCTTCTGTTGTTACGTTGCAAAGCTTATGCAAAAGCCAAGCTGGGGCACAGAGGAGCACAAAGAAATCAGATTCGATGCATCTGTAACAATGAGCAAATACATCAGAGGAAAATATTAAAAGCCACAAAGAGGAAATGGATCGCAGTGCTGAGACAGATCCAAAGTGCACAGAGTCACAAACGCCAAAGCACGCCACACAATCAGATCAACACAGCGCAGACCTGCTGGAACACAGCCTTGGTGCTGCATGGCAAAAGCAATGGAAAAAAAAAAAGGAGGAAAATTAAAAAAAAAAAAAAAAAGAAAACCTTTGATGTGGATTAAAAATACCCCTATGCACTGCTTCCCAAAAGGACACTGTGTCTTATATACAGCCCGCCATGCACAGCAGCGAATGTACAGTCGCTGTGCACGTGTGAGCTTGGACCAGCCACACTAAGTATTGAACTGCCGCCTGCCTTAGTACAATGTGTCCCAGTTGCTTCCTGCAGAGAAGCTAAACTTAGCTGTAGCTCGTCTGGTGTCCTCAGTGCCTTGACTGACACATCTGTGGCTGCTGGCAGCACCCAGGGGCTGCCAAATGTATGAGCAGTCAATGGAGGGCAAACAGCATGCCCGCACAGGGCAGAGAGAGGATAACACAGTACTGACCCAATGACTGCAGAAAACAGAGGGGAGAAAGAGGGATCTGGCTGAGGCACAAAGAGCCAGGCTGTCTGCAAATCCCCACCTACTCTGTCCAGCTGAGATTACTGCAGCTTAAATCATAACGCAGCACCTGTGAGCACGGTGGTGTGCAACTCACCTGTCCACAGACCTGTCCAGTGACTGGCAGCTCCCAGACATCGACCCATCGGGGCTGATGAAAGCTTCAAGCATCTGACAAGGAAGGAAAAGGAAAACCAATAAAATAACAGATAAGAATATAACTCTTCGAGCTCCACCACTAACAGACATCTACAAGATACAGATCAATTTTTCTCCACTGAAGCCAGCTGACTTTCACCAGTGGATCCTGGCCCCAAGAGAGAAGACATCCAGTCTAACAGAAGCTTTCTTTGCAAAAGAAGTCCATTTATGGATCATTATCATTTGTGTTTTGTGGAATCATAGAATCATTTTTGGAAGAGACCCCAAAAGGCCATCTGGTCCAACCCCCTGCAATGAACAGGAACACCTACAGCTCCCTCAGGCTCATCCAGCCTGATCTGCATGTCTCCAGGGGCCCATCACCTCTGTGTGCAGCTGCCCTTATCATAAAAACTTTTTCTTTATATCCAGGCTAAATCTCCACTCTTCTAGTTTGAAACCATTTCTCCTTGTCCTACTTGCTAAGCAGGAAAGCTGAGGCAGAGCTAATAAGCACCCTGAGGTTCAGTGCATGTTGAGAAATCAATGAGAGCCAAAGTGCTCAAAGTTTATGTAAGGAAAAAAAGCAAAAAGGAAATCAGGACACAAACAGAGTGCCCAAGGCCGAGTGGATGCTGTGCATGCAGCCAGAACCATGGCCATGGACTTGTGACTCCCCCTGGCACATGAGACCAACCTCCCCCTCCGGTGATAAGCGAAGCATCATCAGTGCTGTTGGCTGGAGGAACCAGCTTGGCTCTCACTAGCTCAGTGAGTCAAAAACTACATTTGTGTTGCTTCCTGGATGAGACATTGTACTGGACGGGGTTATTTTTAGCTGGCTAGTAACAATAGAGGTTTTGTGTTGAGTGGTAAATCTAGGGGCTGTGCACACAGAGCTAGCCCCAGGCCCAGGCTGTTGCCGGGAAAGCACAACGGAGGCTGAGCAGCACGTGGAGTTACCCCTTCCTGGCTCCCAGACCCAGCCACTCCTCCTTCCCCACTTACAGGGCAGCCTCTTCATTTCCATGTGCTGTTTCAGTGCTATACCTCCTTAAGTGGTTGTCATAACAGCTCACGTTGTTTTGGCAGTCCCAATTGGAAAGTCTGATTTTCCTCTGCTTCCCAGGATCTTACCCCAAAGCCTCATGCTTCGGAGCGCAGCAGCCGAAGAGCAGCAAGGTCCCTGCTAAGCCCCAATCCCATCTCTGCCAACCATGCCAGCTCTCTCCCAGTGGAGATGCTGAGTGATGACATGAACTCAGTGTTCTTTAAAAGCCTGGAAACAGAACTAGGAATCTGAGCAGGCCATAATCAGCCTCTGTCCATCTGCTGTGCTGTGCCTTAATACAACTCCAGTGGTGAGGTGGGGATTGGCCTCCTCTCCCAGGTATCAGTGGAAAGACAAGATGGAATGGACTTAGGGTGCCCCAGGGGAGGTTCAGGTTGGATAACAGGAACAATTTCTTCTCAAAAAGATTGGTGATGCAGTGGCACAGCTGCCCAGGAGGTGGTGCAGGCACTGTCCCTGGAGGTGTTCAAGGACTGGGATGTGGCACTGGGGGACCTGTCAGTGGGCACGGTGTGGTGGGTCAATGGTTGGATTAGATGATCTCTGAGGTCCTTTCCAACCTTAATGTCTCTCTGATTTTATGAAGACGTCAGTTACATCAGTCCTGCAGAGAGGCATCCCCCAAAAGGCAGGAAGCACTGCCTTGCAAACAGTTTTAAGGCAGGCACCCATCAAAGCTGCACTCTGAGAACGTTCTGAGGGCAACCTATGGGAAAAACTATGTCTGCTCAATGAGGAGAGAAAAAGAAGGAAAGAAAAACGACCCTTTTTCCTGCCTTTAACTTGTTGGTGCACACATCCATCCACCTCCAGGAGAAAGACAGCGGACCACCCACAGTGTGATGCTGGGGGAGCATCTGGGAACCTTCATCAGGAGCAGAGCTAATGGAGTGCTGCTAACAGTCAACGCAACTACGCTCACTTACACCCCAGGGGGTTCGTGCAGGCCCTCCTCCTGCACACACACACTTTGTCTTAACCCTCCTAAACGTGTTTGGAAGTCACGTGGAAACAATAGAAGGCCACAGCTTTTGGCTGCAAGCAGCACGAGATACATCTGCACTCTGACGCTGCCAAGACTCACCCGGAGTGACTTCTCATTTTATTAATGGCTGTAGGATAAACCATCGAAAACACAGCTTTGCCATGGAAACACTGGCACAGCCCACACTCAAGAACAGAGCTGTGAGTGCTCCTTGAGTGTAGGAGATGTGTGTTCCCCCAGGGAAGAGCCTGGGAGATGTCACAGCAGCCTGCTAGAGCGAGCAACCCCGCTCGGTGCCTTCCTCATGTCCCTCCAGGTCCCTCCTGGCAGTTGGTCCTCTCTTTCCAAGAGCTTTGCAAAACTAAACCTTGCACCCAGGCAGCCCACAAAGATCACCACAAAGGGTGCCATCCATCCTAAGTTCTTCAGAGCTACAGCTTGAGCAGAGGAGCAAACACAAGGGGGAGGTACAAGCTCTCTCTGGTCACTGGCCACTCTGAGTTCACCCCTTTGTGGAGGGAACTGATTTGAGACAGAGGTTCTGCTCATCACTGCATTAAATCTAGCAGCTCTTCTATTACTGAGGGACTGAAACATACAAACTGCTTAATAAGGGAAAAGAAAAAAGAATGGGGGAAAAACAAACACGCAGAGACACTGCAGCCAGAGCCAAGGACTGCAGCCAGAGCTCAGGCAGAAACAGCACATGGGAAGCAGAGGGAGCTGCTGACATCCCCGGGCTGTTGCAATCGCAGGCAATCAGTTGCTTGGCACGTTCCCTTGTCATCCCAGGATCTGGGAAGGCCGTGGCCACGAGGTCCTGGCAGCTGGCGTGCATGTGTGTGCTGGAGTTCCTCCGGCACTACCTGGGATGTCAGAGCATGCTGCAGTCACCACCACAGCTAGCTTGCAGGGTTCCTAGAAATCGTGTTTCTAGAGCATGTTAAGCCCATAGGAAAGATCCAGCCTGAGGGCTACAGGGAATTTAGAAGCAAGAACAGTCCTCACAGTGCAGAATGCATTGTGCCCACTTCAACCCATGTACATTTAATCCCTGTGCCCCACTTACATTCTGATCCATGGTCTCAGGGATGAACTCGCCCTCACTGTTGATGCTGGTGTAGGAGCCCTGGCGAGCAATCTGCTGCTGCTCCTCAGGAACACTCCCCGGGGGTGGAGAGCTCCGGCCAGTGTGCAGAGAGCCTAGGAGATGGGAAAAGCATTGGTCAATGAGAGAAGGACTCGCTGCATTGAAATCCTTCCAGAGACTGTGGTCACAGACTTGACTGAGCTGCAGATGCCCCCGTTCACTGTAGGGGATTTGGACTAGATGATCTTTAAAGATCCCTTCCAACTCAAAGCACTGTGTTACTCTGTGATCTTCCAGAGATGCTGCTGAGTTTGAACTTGTGTGGAAGAGAATGGAAGAACTGGAGAGACAAAACTGCTCACGAGCACATATAAAGCTTTCATCCCTGAGACAGTTTCTTTCTGTGGGGCCACACAACACCCAGCAGACTTCAGCTTTCAACCTACCCTAGCTCCTAAGAGCTGTGCCTGGGTACTCCACCAGTGTCAGAAAGTAAAAGTGCTCCCAGAGCTTTGTTGTGATGCAGACAAGGCAAATTCAAAGTCAAAGCCAAACCCCAATCCCACCTCTCATCTCTGACCTTGGGACACTTCCCTCTGGAAGCGCTGTCTCATTCAAAGCCTGGCTGACCACACTGAGAGAACTCTGTGCAACATCACTTAAACACTTCATATACAAGGAAAACAACTTGCAGTCAAATATCCATCTTCTCTCCCTCCCACATGAAAGAAAAGAGTAAGGAAAAACAGCACTCAAAGAGCCAAAGGCAGAGGAAAGACCCATGCCACAGGGGTTATCTCCCCTGCCTGTAGCCCTGGAGGCTCCAAATGCACCCAAACCAATTTCTTGTGCCCTTGCAGGATTTAGGCTGTGCTGCCCTTGCTTGGCCCAGATGCTCAGGCTTGGCTTCGCCTGTCTTTCTGCAGTCCCCCCCTCAATCCCTGGGCTGCCATCACTTCAGCTCGAGGAATTGCTGACGGAGGTTTGCACTGCTCTGTGCTGCAGCTTTAACTGCTCAGCGTTGTGCAGTGGGAGCTCTCACACAACAACTTGTTTTTAAACAGGCTTCTAAAAAGCACGTGTCCTGCCCTACGCTTCTCACCCCCCTCTGCAGCACTCCTGCAAACTTTTGGTTCACCACTGCTATTTGGTAACGAGGTGTCCATGCTAAGCTCCATACTGCAAGAGAAAGCTATGAGAAAGGGGTCTGTCCCGTCAGGAAGAGCCAATGCAACACTTCCACCTCTGCTGCTGCTCCTCTGCAGCACAGTTACTGTGCCAGACTGATCTCTGGCAGAAATCCATCGCTGTGATCAGCACCACAAACCTTTCACTTACACACCAGGAGCTGCTAACGTTAACAGCCTCACTCCAATATAAAAGACCATTCAATCAAAGCCAGCCACCAGGCTTGCTGGATTTACACCAAACACAGAGATATCTGTCCCACGGTACATCTCCCTCCAGGCTCCTTGCTCAAGTTTTAAAAATAAAAGTCATATGCCTTTGAGACACCTTTTTTTCTTCTTCCTATTTTCTCCTTCACAGATTTCCTGAAGGATATGAGCGCAGAGAATCAAAGTCCAACTGAAGTAAGGCCAAGATCAAGGAGGGAGAATCTCCTGAGCACTGCAGCACACATAATGAGCTGGCTTTCTACCAGCCCAACAAACAAAACCAGTTGGGAAGTATGGCATCCTCTCCTTGAAGATAAACAAACAACTGCTTAACCATTTGGGCACACTGGAGAAATCACTGCGGCATCATCTCATTGCTTAGCAGACGTCACCCAAGGATGCAGCACAAAGACATGGGGGGCTCGTGCTCCAAAAAGCTCTCATGGTCCGACACAGTGTCACTGCTGTGCCTTAGCTCTGCTGAGCATCTCTATTCCTGCTGCTGCTCTCAAGGTTGGGTCTGCTCGTGCACTGATGTCATCCCTCACTGCCACAACACACCCACAGCCCAGGTCTTCAAGTCAGGGTCAACAAGGAGCTGAACACGCTCCGTTCGACTTGGGAGAGCTAAGAGAGATTTATCACAAGTGCAAAGACTTGGTGTGATCTCGCATGAAGCTTTTGCCTGGAACAACTGCTCCCAGCCATCAGGTCAGTTGTGTTTGACCTTCCAGTGTCACATTTCCTGCCAAAATCTGCAGAAGGGGACAGGACACTAAGCACTGCCCAGCAGGCAAGGGGGGGCAAAACGCTCTGGTGTTTGCATGCCTGGGAGCTGCCGGACAGAAGCAGATCCCTTTCAGTCAAGCAGTTCAGGTGGAAAAGCTGCTCAAAGGATGCAGTTACACACCTGCAGGAGCACTGCTCGCTGAGCACTGTGTGCTGCTCCTGCACATCCCTGTGTGCACTGTCCCCTCCTTCCTGCCCAAGAGGAATGTGAGCACAGCGTCAGAGCCCAGAGCTGATTTCCCCCTTCAAAGCACGTGGCAGCCCTGTTTGACCCCATTAATGAAACCTCAGCCAATCTCAGCAGCACCAGTGGGGTCAGAAACAGAAAGCAGTGGCTGGGGAGAGAAGACAACTCTGATCTTTAATGAGCAGGCTTAATTCATAGCGAGGGCGACACGAGGAGTACTGGATGTATTAGATAATGCTGCTTTGTCCACCCAGAGTCAGAGAAAGAAATGGTCAGCCAAGTTCAGACACATCACAAATGGTCTCTGCCTTGAACTAATGCTCACAAAACAGCAGCAGCAGCAAGAGAAAGAGCTGAGACCTCCGAGCCTGTCCTCCTGGAGCCTGTAGGATTACATGGGTGCTCCAGAGCCAGCAGGGAACGGGCAGGCTCCGAGGCTTGTAAGCCAGATGCTGGCCAGATCTCAGCAGCTCTATGCAGGATTCCTGAACTCAAGAGAATCTCTGCAGATTAGCAGCAGCTGAGCATCTGACCTCAGTTACCCTTTGCAGCAAGGTGCTTTGCAGTGGGATTCCTGCTCCATGTTTCACACATTAATGTAAAGCCCTATATTTGAGGCTAGAGCACAGCATGTCCCAGGCAGGGTGAACCAGGCCAGCACGGAGCCTTACAGTCACTGCTGGCATCTCCTGTTTTGTTTTTTTTCATGTTCCTTTCTGTTATTTTTATTTAAGAAATGCCTTTCATGCTGTATGTGCAGAGTTCTTGGTGCTGCACGTACAAGCAGCTCCCCTGTGCCAGGTTTGGCTTCCCTCAGCCACCTTGTTCCCTGGCTTCGCCCTTTCCCTGCCCTGGCAGATCCTTCCCAAAACTTCATCCATCACTGACCAGCATCAAGCAAGAGTCCTCATGGAGAAGAGAAACCCCATAAAAGCAAGGGCCGGGCAGGGCTTGTTGACAGCTGCCTGTGCTCACAGCTGCAGCCACAGAGAGCCCAGCCCTGAACTGATGTTGCCACAGAGCCAAATGAAGGACGTGACACCAAAATGTGTTGTTCTTCCAAGCCCTGGTGGGAACACGGGGCTCAGGACACAGTGGCACAATAAGCAGACAGAAACCTGCAGGAAACTGCTCACCAACAAGCTGTGGCTGCCATGGGGAGGTGTGGGCAGATGGAGCAAATCTCCCTGGACTTCTTTTTCAGGTGGGACGTCTCCAAGTTTTCCTCCTCTCCATGCTGACCCCCAGAGGATGAATCCCTATATCTCAGCTTAAGGCAAACTTTAGGGTACAAATTAAGTGGGACAGAGCCCATTTTCTCATCTGAAGGCAAGAGACGTGATGCTCACAGTCGAAGTCTCCTCCTCCTCTCAAAACAGGGAGGAGGTTCAACCAGCATGATTTCCACCTGTGCTACCCCAGCTGGTACCTGGGCACAGCTGGGAGGGCAGTCCAGAGCTGGTCGAGGACTCCAAGCTGCCAGCCAGCACTTGTGCCCCGGCCCCAAGAGTTTAATGGCACAGATATCACAATGCTGCTCATGTTTCTGAGTCAGCCATCCAGCCCACGCACCACCAATACCTGTTTCCACCACAAATGCCTCTGTGCTGTTATCTGCACCACGTCCCTTGCTGAGCATGACCCGAGCCACTCTGTGATTCTGATATGTGCCACACTGCCCATCACCAAATGCCCCAAAGCAAAGAGGAAAAGGATGCCTCGCTCTGCACCACCTCTTCCCAGAGGTCACAGTTTGCCAACGTGGGAATAAAGAATCACCCCTTTGGCAAACATTTCCAATGAAACCTTGATTCCAGAATGGGGCTCACGAATAGCTGGTGGTTAATGTTGTGAAAGCAGCCCTCAGCTATCCGAAAACTCCGAACCCCAGGAGATTTCAGACAAAGTTTTCTGGCTCTCAGCTGAACGTTCTCGAATGCTGATCACCCTGAGACTGGAACATTTTCCTCTTCCAATAAAAAAACCCACGTGTGTGTGTGTGTGTGTGTGTGTGTGTGTGTGTGTGTGTGTGGCTGGGGGCGTTTCACTGAAACTGTTTATGAAAAAAATAATATTGACTTTGCATAAGGTTTTTTAGGGACAGGGAACGAAGACATTTTCTGTCCAGCAGAAGCAAAAATAGCCAAATTTCTTCCCCGGAACATCTACCCCCTTCTAATGTGCTCGTGCCAATGACATGCAGTTTTATTAGTTTTCACTGCTGCTATCATGGCAGAGTCAGCAGAAAAACATGAGACATCTCAGAAACACTGAGAACATGACCCTGAACCACCTTTTTCTGTAGCATCGCTTGAAATCTCTTTTCAAATGCTGTCTTAAGAGAAAAGCTGAGATGAGTTATCTTCTCCAGAGAGCTCTGGTGTGCTTCTACCAGGCAGAGGGCTCGGAGCAAGCTCTGCTCCAACTGACAGCAAGATGTACAGTAGGTAAGAAGTAAACAGTAAGACAAGGCCAAAGCCTGGTGTGTCAACTAATGAGAAAGTCTAACTCAGCATGAATCAATCTCAGGAGCACAGCAACATGCGGGATCAATTCTGCCCATTACGCTCGGTTCACACGTCAGTGAGAGCCCAGTGTGCCACAGCTCTTGGCTGCTTGACATCAACAGCCACATCGGGGACAAAGAAAAAAAGAGCACCTGAGATGTTTTGCTCAAGCAGTTTCTGCAGAGGGTCTGAGCTTTGCCATGTACTTATGTCTGCATTTCATTCAGAAGACGCTGGGTGAACTCTTGAGAGCCATGAAAGCTAGAAAGCAATGGAACAGAAAGAGACATTCCTAGCACATACCAACAATGGGACCAGACAGAGCTCTGACCAGGCAGCAGCCACACCTGGCTTCAGCAGCTATGCAAATGGCTAAATGGGATGTACCCTAGAAGAGTATTTCCTACGTGTGTCGTTGTCTGAAGTGCAGCAAAGTAAAGGATTTGTTATCAGGGCAGTACATGCTACGAGAGACAGAAAGGGCACATCCTTGGAGAAGAGCCATGGAATCATTAAGGCTGGAGAAGAACGCTGACATCACCTAGAAGCACAGTCATCCCACCCCCATCAGTCCCACCAACCATGTCCCTCAGCACCACATCTCCACGTTTCCTGAACACCTCCAGGGATGAGATACTCTGTGACAGAGAGAAGAGTCCCGAATCTTTTGCTGCTATATAAACAGAGATGTTTTTTTAAGGATTAATTACATCTTCAAGTGCATTTTTGTCGGACAGCTCCATTGTATTCCAAGCCTCCAATGCTGCTGTTTCTACAGTTGTGAAATAACTGGCTGAACACAATACAGCTCTGTAGAAATTACCCTGTAATCAGCACCCACAGATGCAGCAGTGAACACTCACTGCAAGACAGAATCATTAATCCTGCCTATAATTTGTAATGTGGAGAATGATACCCCAACAGGCTGCTTCACCCACGCTGCACAAAGCACTGCTCTCTATGAAATCCAATATGGTTCTCCAAACAAGAGCCAGCAGGTATCTGCTCCCAGTGCCTTGAAAGGAAAGGGATGCTCCTTCATTTCAAATGCTGCCACTGCAAAACACCATGCATGTCCTCCTGAGAAACCACAAAAGCAGCTACCACAGACTCCACCACCAAGAACAGCTGGCACTGAGACACGTTTGGGCCTCAGGATGTAAGAAACCCAAGCCCACTGTGCTACGTTATTGTGCTAAGAGATAGAAGGAGGGGGATACAGAATGTACAGATGGTTTAAGGGAATAAGGATGCCAAGGTCTGGAATAGCCTTGTCTTTCTATAGATCCTCACTCTTCACTTTGACGGAGCTCAGCAAGTTCACTGCAGGTTTTTATCATTAAATGTGAGGTTTTCTCCTCACATTACATCTTAACCCCCTTTAGCTTTCATGCCTCTGCTCACTACAACCTGTGCAGTTCACACTTTCTTCCTCAAGCCAAGTAGTGACTGCACTGAGACACTGGTGGGTGACATCAGGGCGGACACCAGACCATAATAGCTCCAGGAGTGTGATAGGACAGGGGATGGTGGCCCTGCCTGTGACAGCACAAACACCCAGCACGGATTGCTGCGCTTCACTGACCTGTGGAATACTTCCGTGTCCTCTCGGAGTCCTTGTACAGGGATCCCATGATATCTCCCATGGATCTGGAGATCCTCATTTCGTGCTGCTTGCTGTTGTTTGGCTGCAGGAGCTGTGCATCAGACAAAGGGAACGATCAGACCCTGCCAGAGGTCAGGACCCTCCGCACGCACCGTGTGAAATCCTGCACTCAGCTCCCCGGGACCACACTGCCCAAGAACCATTAAAAGCCAAACATGCATTCAACTTGGAGTGATCCAAGAATCGCTCACAAACGATTTACAACTGTTAGTAAATTACCCTCAAACAATGAAATTGAGTCCAAGTGCAGAACGTTACAGACATAGGACATCAAAGACTGTTCCGGTACTGCGTTATTTCGGGACGGATACACAGATTGATTGATCCTTGCCCTGAAGTTTGCAACCCCAAAATGAAAGCCTCTCCTCCCTGCTCCCTCTACTTCAGTGGCAACCTGAGCACTGCAGAGGTGACTCTGTAACAGAGCAGAGTGGACAATGAGGCTTTGCCTGGGAGTACAGAAAGGAAGGAGAGTGAGGGATTGTGCATCCAGCTGGTAACTCCAACACAGCTTGAGTCACATTGGTAAGATGGGGTAGTGGCAGAATCCTACGAACATAAGGTGATAAACTGCACTGTGATTTTGGCAGAATTTTATTTATGACCTCAAAACTGCATTTCTTTACCTGCAGAAGAGTGTTTACAATGCTTGAGGAAAAGCTGGACCAACCTCAAAGGTGCACACAGACCTACCAGGACTGCCCTGCTCTCAGGAGCTGCCTTGCAACGCTGCAATGTTCCTGCAGCCTCCAGGAGCAGCATGGCTTAGGAAACCTCAACTGATGGCTCAGTTTTCCCCTGAGGCTCTGCTCCCTGCACCTCCTGAGAACCTCCCAAAAGGAGCAGAGAAGACCCAGGAGCTGCCAGCAGCAGCAGCAGCAGCAGCATGAGGACAAGCACTATGAGCTTCAAGACTCTCAGCCTCTCCAGTACTTCTAGGAAATGTAAGGAAGAAAGAGAATTGCAACATCTGCAAATCCCTTGTTTTACAGCCTGTGCTTGGGGCAGAACGACATGTGCTTTGGCAAGGAGCTCCGTGCAGGCGAGGTCAAGCTAACAGGCTTAACTGCAAAACCACTGAGCTCGAGAGAAAAAGAAATAAATAAAAAAAAAGGAAAAGAGACAGTCCTGCACGACACTGAAGGATTCTCTACTTTGTCCTCCCTGGCTTTTAGTACTTCAGCATTGCACAAACCCTGTGCTGCCACCCAGCTTGGAACTGGTCAGCGTACACAGGGAGGGGATGCAGATGGAGGGTGGAAAGCACACGGGGTGCCCCCGGGGGTTAACCTTGTCTGAGGATGGTCAGGACAGTACTTAACCCACCACAGGCTGCAGGAGGAGCGGGATGGGGCTGAGCCCTGCTACAGCCTGCTGCCATGGGAGGGTTTCAGAGCAGCTGAGCCACAGCAGGGCAGACCCCGTGGTCCTCCTGAAGTGCAGGAGACTCATTTCCACTCTCCAGCTCAACGACAAGGCGGCCAGCTCCAGACACAAAAGAGCAGAGAAGGTGAACAGCTCACATTCGCTTTCTTTGGAGCGCTCACGAGGATCCGCAGGCTCTTCAGGGAAGGGCTCAGCTCCAACTGTTCCATCGCTTTGTCCAAGTCTTCCTGGGATTTCAGTGGGATCAGGAGCTGGAAGGAATTGAACAAACACCGGAGCACGGCAGTGTCACACAACGGGGTAAACAAAAGAAGGCAGATGCTCACGGTGAGCAGCTTGGGAATCAGGGGGTGAGGGAGGAACCCGAGAAAGCGGATGGGAAACACAGCCCCCGCACCCCCAGCTTGCTGAGCTCTGGTGTTTTCTTCCAAGTTCTCATCTACTGTGGAACAGACGCAAAAGTCACAACAAAAAACATCTGTGAGGAGAGAGCTTAAAGGTCACATTCAGCTAGTGGTCAGAGGAGAGGGCTGAGATGAATCCTTAGGCTTTCTGCCTGCTGTTCAGGGCTGCTCTGACCTGGAGTTTGAGGCAAGGCCTGCAGCTACCCCACGCCAGATCAGCCCTATCCGTTCCAGGCTGAGAAGAGCCTGGGTTTTCTCCCTGGAAGACAGCCATGCAACGGCGCTCCAGGAAAGCAGTGAGCTGCACCCAAGCATTTCTTGTGGGAGATCCCAAGCTGCCTCCCTCCTGCTGCTATCTGTGCTTCTGCGCTGTTTGGCCTCAGGTGAAATAAGGGAAACATTCACATATCAGAGCCTCAGCTCTTCCTGTGCAAAAGGTGACTGCTGCCTTCGCTGGAAGAGACACTTGGACACCCAAAACAAGGCTAGCAGAGCAGTCAGAACGTGGCCCCCTGACATTGCTGTGTGGTTACCATGTCCTGCAGAGGGACTGCAAAGCATCCAGCACCCAACACAGCTGCACTTCAGAGGGGTCCTGTGGCATCATCTGCTGCCCTGGGCTGAGATGAAAAACACAGCTATTTGCCTTCCTTTCTGGGGCACTCTGCCTAACATCATAAAAACCAAGCCTTGGCCTCTGCAGGTTGCCTAGGGCACTGGCACCATACCCAGCCAGCAGAGCATGTGATATCTTGGCTGTGCCAAAGTACACAGCAGCTCTGCCTACCAAAGAGACCGAGCAGCCACAGCTCCCAGTAAAGCCCCACTGGCCTTACTGGGAGCTATAGCCCTGCACTTGAAAAAGGCAGCTCTCTGGGTGATAGGAGTTCACACCACAAACACTCCTTGGATCAACTGCCCAAGAGGAAGGCACTCAAAAGCTGCCTGTGTGTCTCCCTTTTTGATCCCAGGGTGTCACCAAGGGTTTGGCCGTCAGCCTGTAGGTAAATACACCTCAGACTGTGTGCACTAGGGCTGTGGGGATGACCAGGTCAAGGGAAGGCCCTGGCCAAAGGAGACAAGGATTCATCTCAGGAAACTGCTACGGTCACCTCCTCCACCCAGGGACCACAACCTGAGCCTGCCAGACTTCATTTTAGGTGCCTGCTGTGTGCAAACACCTCAAGATTTAGAACAAATTTCTCCTCTCCTGTGTGAAATGAACATTGTTTTTCGTCTCCACTTCACGGTTAGGGAACAGGGACATATACAAGCCCCCTGTTTTTGATGCTGAACACCAGGCTTAAAGTTATCCTCTCACCACCAGAGCTGAGCTCCAACAGCTGTGGACTGGGGTGGTTTCTGAGTGTAGGCACTCATCCTCAAGATGGCAAAATCCAGATCTGGAAAGGGGCTGTGGCAATGCAGTACCTAAGTTTTATGTAACCCCCTGTGCAGTTTTCAGTCCCAAATCAAATATTCAGGAACCCTACAGCATGCATGAAACAGTCAGATATGCAGAAATTGGATTCACAGGAGAGAAAGAAGCTGCCAGTTCCAGTTTAATGGCAGCAATGATAATTGCTGAGGAAAGGCAAGACCAGTTTCCAAAAGATAATTAAGCAACGAACTTCAGGCTGAGCCAGGAGTGCTCTTCTGGTATAAGGTATACAAACATAGTTTACATATTCCTACAGAAAGTCAGAGACCTTAAAGCAAAGCTTTGAGAACATTCACCCAGGAAAATGGATGATCCGGCTGTGCAGCTTTTGTCTACAAAAACTATTTTGTTATTTGTCAGGAAAGGACTCCAAGAGGAACTCTTGAGAATGCTTTGGTTGTAGAGAAAGACTTGAGTCCTCAATCAAAGCAGATGGGGCAATGCTCAGGAAGATGATCCTCACCTGCTGAGAAAGCAACCTAGAGCCAACTGGGGTGCTAACAGTGAGCAACAGCCTCATCTGGGCTGGGATAACAAACCAGCCTGGAAACAGATTACCAGACTGGGATGTGAATGAAAGGAAAGTGCTCACCAGCACTGGCACAGGCTGCCCAGAGAGGTGGTGGGTGCTCCATCCCTGGAAACACTCAAGGTCAGGCTGGACAGGGCTCTGAGCACCTGATGGAGCTGTGGGTGCCCCTGTCCATTGTAGGGGGGTTGGAGCAGATGGCCTTTAAGGGTCCCTTCCAGTTCAAACGATTCTATGATAGATATCACCATTCAGAGCTTTCAGGAGGCCCATGATGGGTTATAGCGTGGTTGAACTTTGGGATCACTGCAAATCACCTATGGTCACAGCACAACACAGGCAGAAATGGTATTGAGTATGTCTCCAAATTCCACTCAGGTGTCCCCAGACAGCCTGCTTCCTTCTGCAGCAGAGCTTAAAGGATATTTTCTCCATATTCTGCTTAACCCTCTTGAAGTTCACAAGGGTCCTACAGATGCATCAAGCAGAAAAGCTTTCTCTACTCGCCCAAACAGAAATGAGAATGTTGGAGACCTGCTCCCCCTCATTTTATCCACAAGCAGAATTTGTCTCTGAACTATAGGCATATCCCAATTCTCACCCATCCCTTTAATGAGCTGCTCACAAGAGCTCAGAGCTGCAATCCCACAGCTGCTGCTCTGAACAAAATGTTCTGCAGGTCACTCCATCTCACTCCAGTATCACAACATTAACACATCTGCATGCCTGCCTGAGAGAAGCCAAAAGTATCAGGCAGCAAGTGCCCTCCTGGAACAGGGACTGGGGCCAGTATTTAGCTTGGCTTTACCTATTGCCCACATCTGGCAAGTAGATTTTCCTCCATTTGGCTTCCAGACTGTGGCACATATGGATAACAGGAACAGAAACCTACTAGGCATGAAACTAAATACAGATCCATGCAGAACCATGGAAGCAGGCACCAGAGCAAACCTAACTGGGTTTACTCTGCCTACAGAATGAGCAGCTACGGACAGCAAAAATCACCTACACAAAATTCCTAAATGCAGCACTGAGAGCTTCTTCTTCTTTATAATCAGTGGGTTCCACTGGAACCTAAAGTTACAGCACATTACTTGGTAGTCAGTCCCCTGCAGTCTAAGAAAGTGAGTTCAGAGGGTGAGTTTCCTCCAACTGCAGCTGTATTGCGAGAACTCACTGCATAAGACACTGCAGAGAGCCAAAGAATAGCAGGAAATGGGGCTGGGGAAAAATCTGAGAGGTCAATTAGTTCATCTTCCTGCCCAGTGCCGGACCAACTGGCATCAACAATTCTCAACAAATGTTTGTTAAATACGCTTTAAAACAATCCTCCTTCCCCATAACAGAGCTCCTACCATTTCCCTAAGCTGCAACTCCCCTTAACCTCCTGCAGTGATGATGTGAAATGGCCTGGGCCTCAGAAGGGACATGCAAAGGGAGGTCAGGGGGGAACTAGTAACTCAGCAAGGCTGAGTGCCTGAGATGGACACAGAGCAATGACAAGTTACACTTGCAGCAGCTGTTTGGCAGTGCATGCAGATGAAATTCACACAGAACTGATGTTCCTTCAAGGGACAACACAGCCAGCTTTCTAAAAGTCACCATACCGTGCTGCCCGTGAGGCAAGACTGCTGTCCTGCCCATCAGAATGATGAGTCCAGCCTAGTGCTGACATGCAGACATGCCCCGTGCAGTACACCCACAGCCAGACCCGGCTCTTATCTCTACCAGCCCAAGCCCGTTGATTCCATGGTCCCACCAGGATGTGATTCATGTGTGCCCCTACTCCACCCAGCTGGCATGCTCATCTCGCCCATCTTGGCTTCACTCTGACAGTGACTGCCACTCACTGAGCTTTCAAAGGGGACTGCTGACCTCAGTGTAATTATATTCTGCAAGGTTCTATGGCAGGAGAAACATTTAATGGCAATGAAGAACTGCTGAAGAAAGAGTGAAATGTCACTGAAATATGTGATTGAGCTACCTCACAGTCTTGCAGTCATGCAACTAAAATCACGGCCCAGAGGATGCTGCAAGATAGACCCTGGGGGGGGTCACCATGTGGACATACAGTTCATCTCCCCAGAGGTCATTTTTGTCTGTTTGTTGAGTTTCTACAACAACCCTAAACTGCTACTGCTTCCCAAAGGTGTGAGTTCTCAAAAGGAGGAATTTTTATGTGTGTAAAACAACATCACCAAAGGTATTCCTCATCCCTAGGAAGTCAAAAGTACCCCAAGCTCGTGGTCCTGCTATGTGCTCTGCACACAGCCAAGAATAGTCTCTGACATGGGATAAAATGCACTATTTAAGCTTCTATTTGCAGTTATTGAAAAAAAATTCCAGTGGAAAGAAACCTGGAATGAAGTGAGTCATTGCTGGAGAATTCAATGGCAGGATTTTCCCGGGAGGGCTGTCAGAGAATGCCCAAGATTAGAAACCAGACTGCATTCAAAGCTAAAGCCCAAAGGACACTTGGGCATCATGAGGTATCTATTATTAAAGAATAGGAACTTTCACTGGGTCTAATCTCCCAGAAAAAAAGAAAAGAAGAACAAAAGGAATGAAGAAGCTCTCTTCACAGCCTCCCTCATATTTCAATGAAAGGTTCTTATACGTTTGCAATTAATTCTTCAAGAAGTGAGTGGTCAAGACAGATCCAGAAGGAATGGTGTTTGAAAGCCTATCTGACATCTGGACCTCTCCTTGTTCCCATCTCCACCTCAGCAGCCCTGTGCCTGCAGCCTCCTGCACAGCTCATGGCAAGATGCCTCACCAGAAGACACTGAGCACATGCAAACACGTCAGGGATTGCCTCCTTCTAGGTAAAGGCCTCAACAGCAACATGCATCCAGCTCCTTTCACACACAGTGCTGGGCTCAGGGAACAAAAAGTGCAGTGGCCTGTGTTATGAAGAAGGTGAGAGCAGGAAGGTCTTCAGGACTTCAAATGCAAGGATTGCAAAGGGAGGGTTTCTTGGCCTCTGGTATGCAGTGACAGAACCTGGGAGAGATACCAACACCGATGTACATTTCACTGCTGACCTAACCACAGAAACAAAATGCAGACAGATCTGCCATTTCTGGGTGAAATAAAATCAGTGCTGGGTAGAAGCATGCTGGTTTAGTACTGCTGTCCCTCATGCTCCTTAAACTGATCCCAGGATGAGGAGTCACATCCAACCCATCCAACCCAAACACAGTCTACAGTCACTTTGTGTGGCTCTCACAAAGGTCATCTGGTCTCAGCTGCTCTCTTCTCTGCCCCATGTGTGCTCTCACCAGCCACAAGTGCTCTGAAAGTTGCTCCCGCTGCCCAACGAGTGTCCATACAAAAACACCTCCAGCAGAACTGACAGCATCCTCTCTGTTATTTCGTTCCTCCCTGTTTTGAGTTTGGGGGATTTGTTTGTTCTGGGGCGAAGGACAACGTATTTAGGACATAATGTAATAAGCATTGACTGAAATCATTTTAAGAAAGGAAAAGCCTGGCTTGGAGTCAGAGAACACAACTGAGCTATGTCTGGGCAACAGCTCCTGTATGCCTCTAGTAGCTGAAAGCCACAAAGTAAGATTACTTTTCATCACATACATGAGCAAATTACTGCTCAGCTCTGCCAGGTACCCTACAATGCTCCTTAACCATAAAGGGAAGAGTACCTCATTGCTCATGCAGACCAAGTCCATCGTCTGTCCAAAAGCATCCGTGACTTTCTGCACCACCTCTTTGAATCTGACCGGTCTTGGAAACTGGATGATCCTGCGTTGGCAAATAAACAGAGCAGTAGCTTCAGTTCACCAGAAGGACAAGTGGCATTCAGCACTGGACAGACAATTCCGAAATAAGGACTGGCACTCTCCTACCACGAAGCACAAAAGTTGCTCCTCGCTTCTATGGCCATACAAACACTGCTCATCTGCTACGCCCAAGGTGAGACCTCTACCTGAAACTCTAGTGCACCTCCTCTGCTCCTCCTGCTGTGTTGTTTGCAGGTTGAAAAGGAGAAAGCCCTATGGCTTTTGACCGCAGAAGCCCCTGGGTCATCCACTAGCGAGTGATTTATCACCTCCACTTTCAGCAAGTGGTTCTGAACAGGGAACAGGGATGGAAAAGAGAACGATGCAGTTCGGCATCCCGTGAATCTGCCTCTCCTGTACCATCACAGGTACATATGAGCAGGGACGGTTCAGCCCTATGCTAACCCTGTTACTATTTTTTAATTGCAAATGCAACTTTGACCATCAGCCTGTGGGTTTCCAGCTCTGTGTCCTGCCCTGCCACAGTCACTGAGCATCAAGCAGAGGTGATCCATGAAAATGTCAAGGAGGGAAGGGCGTGCAAGCTTCAACTCCCAGTTCTATTTTTATGGGACCCATGCCCAAAATCTGGTTATCTTAAGTAAGTGTCACAGGCTGCTAATAAAAGGACATTTCTGTAGTCCTGCAGCTCAGCTCTGCTACAGTAGCTCAAGGACTGAAAAGAGGAAAGGATCCAACCCTGCACCCAATGTCCTTGGTAAGGGGCATTTAATGACTTCCAGCTTGGAACCACTTCGAGCGCACACAAACCCCAGAGGTCCTTATGGTGAGGAGGACGAGGCGAGGCTCTCGCACATAAACTTGTAGTTGGTTTCAGGACTTAATCCTGCTGTGAGCTCATCTGCAGCTGGCTGAAGTCTGCTGGGTAAAAAGGGCCATTTGTGCCTGTACACAGATGGGGACTGGGCTGGGTACATACCTTTTCTCTCCTTCATACTCAAACTTGATCCTGACATTTCGCTGCTGAAAGAAAAAAAAGGAAACAGTGAGGTCCCAATTAGATCCCAAGCTCAGCAATTCTCAGGCGAGCTCCCCTCTAGCTCTGCTAGATGTCTTGTCTATTTAGGACCAAGTTTAGGAAGGGGAAACTCCATTACTTTGCTAATAAGTGTACTTCCCAAAGTAGGTCTTCTGTAAAGAAGAGGACACTTACTCATCTGTGTAACGTTAATAAACTGCATTAATACAAGGGGGAAACTTCAAATGCTGTGAGCTCATTTGAGAACACGGCACTATTATCAAAGGGGCAAACAGGATAAGTGTCTGACATTGTAGTCTGTCCCACATCAGTGCTCTGCAAGGCTTTGTTCAGCCCAGAGAATCCAAAAGGCAAAGCTCAGGTGATATCTTACAGAATACATCAACACTTGGGACAAAGAAATGAGAGCAAAGGACAAGCAAGCATCTTTTGATGGCAGCGGAGAGACAGTCTTGGATTTTAAAACCCAACAGCACTGGAGGTGATGGCTGCTGTTCTTATTTTGTTAGAGCATACACAGTGCAGAGTAGATCAGCCTTCCTACAGGGAAAGCGTGCACCCTGAACTGACCCACTGCTCACCCCAAGAGAAACCATTAGCTCCATCCAAAGGAATTCCAGAGATTCATGGGCAGACTGGGAACGCAACCACGCAGTCACCAGTAAAAGCCACTTCTCCCATCTTCCCCTTGTGTATATTTAGCAGCTGTTGTAAGACCACAAGGAGCTTTTTCATTCCTTCAGCTTCCCAGACCGACCCTGGGCCAAGCATCCCCCAGGATCCTTTGGCTCGTGGCACGACTTTCCAATGGCATCCAAAGCAGATCAAAACCCCTTTTACTTTCCAGACCACGTTTAGTCACCTCAGTTAACCAGATCTCTGCCCCACTAACCCACACAAGCCTCCTCAAACACTGGCTTTCCTCCCACGGAGAAAAAAAGCATTCACCACCTCCTTCAGAGGTGTGACCCCAAGGAGGACTGGGTCCTTTAGTGCCAGGGATAATCCCGGTCTGGGTGGGTGACAGCCCTTCCTGAGCAGGGGCCTTATCTCTAGCTCTGCATTTCCCACGCATGAAGGCACACTTTCCATCTTCTCAGAGGGAAAGCAGAGCTGCAGTGAAACAGCTTTGTCTCTAATGAGGAAAACGAGCTGGACGGGTGTTCTTAGGTTTATTTTTAAACAGCCACCGAAGTTCAGGAAGTCAAGCCCAGAGGCAACCCAGTCAATAAAGCTTGAAAACCCTGGCAGATTCAGGGTAGCCCATTGCATCACTTGAAACACATCCTTTCTAGTGCTGCTTGTGGCCTTTGCTGCGTTCCCTGGCAGGGCTGGAAGAGCCCATGTCACAAAATGGGACATTTCAGCACTGCTATAAGCACTTACAGCACTTCACCATCTGCAGCCAGCTCCCCAGACCCACAATATTTGGAGAACCTCCAGGTTTGCTTCTAGAACCAGGCCTAAGCCATAAAAAAAATACCAAAGCAGGTCTATAACAGTCCAACATTCAAAAGAAGAAAAGATCATAACACACTGCAGACTTGGATTTTTGGCTGTAGAGACAGCCAAACATGGGTGGGACTGCCAGCCAATTTTGATTACCTCTTTGGAGGAGGAAAAAAAAAAAGAGATGGGCTCTTGTATGCCATTTTTTTGTTTAATAATAAAATATTCACATATTTTATCTGAAGGTCTTGGCTACATCGCCTCTCCTGGATGCTGGAAAGCAATGAACCGGTGTGGATTCACAGCATGCAACCCTGCAGACTCCATCTCTAAATAAAGAGAAGGATCAGGGCAAGGAACTTTCGAGGTTTCTCCTTACAAAAGAGCAGGATGTGCAAGGGGAAGAGCTCACGCAGCTCCAGCCTCGCTGCAGGAAACCTTTCAAAACACAGGTTTCACTTTCAGCACAGACCTGAAAGCTGTGCTGAACTTCGAGGTAGCTGCACACTGTGTGTTTATGCTGCATAAAGCTCCAGAGAGAGAAGGAAAGGGGGGAAAAAAAAAGAGCCATGATCCCGATGCATCCTATTCTTCCACATCAACAACAGGGCTGAGGCCTGAAGCCAACAAAGCACGCCAGCTGCCCCACGTTGCTCTGCTCTGAGCACTGCAGCAAACACACAGGCTGCACCAGGGGAATGAAAACCACTGCAGTTGTTAATGAGATTATGATTCCTTGGGCTAATGTAAAAGCCACTTACCTCTCACCTCCCTCAAAGAAACCGGAATCTTAAGCTTGTAAATGTGGGTAGGGGAGAGAAAAAGACATTACACAGAATACAAATGAATATGTATATTTATATAGACTGAGAAGTCAGTTACAGTTTTATTTTGCAGCCCTTTCCGTGGCTTGCTCATGCTTTTTGACTCATAGCTGAAACTGAACTCATCACCGCCACCAGCAACAAATACTTTTTTCCTTTAAAAAATAATAATAATAAAAAATAAAAGCGGGCACTGCCCAAAGGGCTACGGAGTCCCAGGAGGATGCAAAGCACTTCCTAAACGCTGGAGCAGGCTGTGATTTTTCACACCCATGGAAATCTGGTTCGGAGCAACTCATTTCAGATCACGCAGGGAGCGTGGGGCAGTGCCAAGTGCCGGGGCGAAACCACACGTACATCAAACAGGCAACGAAGAGGAAGGCAGAAGCAGTGTCTTTCCATACAGATCCCAACACAATGTGCAAATATTTTGGCTGTTTTGTAAGGAACTGTGACAGCTCTTCCTTGCACAACTCCAGCCCTGCTGGCCTGGCCTAGGCCTCCCTGCCACACGCTGCCATGTTAATGACAGCCTCCATCTCCCTGCCATCAATGGGCCATCAGCTGGAGCAGTGCAGGCAGACTTATCTAAGAAGAGCATGTGTTAATGACAGCAGTGAGGGCTAAGGCTGTGCCTTGGGCACTGACCCTCAACACCACCCCATGGCAGAAGGCTGCAAGGAGAACCTGGAAGGCTTAGACAGATAACAGAGCATCACTGCGGCACTGGGACAGGCCCTTCCTCCAGCCTCGCTAACAAGTGGCTGCTGGTCTTTCACCCTTTCCACATGCCTAGGAAAGGAAAAGCAAAACCACTGCAGTGACCACAAACACACCGCCATCTTTCCAGGCTTTCCAGGAGGTATTTGTAGCTCCTTCCTGACAACTTTCAATTTCACAAAGAAAAAAAGCCCACACCCCCTGAGGAGCGCTGACGGGGCCGCAGCTGCACGCTGGGCCCGGGGCGATGGGGGGAACCACGGTGGGAAGGGAAGGCCACCTCTGCACGGCCCCCATGGAGGGGTTTGGTGGGGGACACACAATGAGTGCCACAGAACCCTCCGGAACACCGGAAAACCGGACTGAGCTGGAGGGGATTAAGTGAGACGTCGGAAGAATGGAAAAAGTGCTTCCAAATGGAGTGAATCACGGCCCGCTACAGAGATCCCTGAAGAGCCAACTGCTGTTTGTAATAAAAGCACACAGAGCGTGGCAAAACATGCAGCGATGCCTAAAATGGAAATGGTTTCAGAGGAGCAGGCTGTGCCCAGCACCCTCAGCCCCTTCCCACCCAGACAGGAGACCACATTGGGGACACGGGTCCAAGTTGGGATGTTCTCCAATGCCACGCTGATGGATGAGGGCATCCGTCACGCAGAGCCACAGGGCTGCTGTCAGAAATGGTGAAACATGAAGGTGATTCTAGTTTTGCTCTTACCCATGACACCTTGGGGCACCTACTTTGCCCCAGGCTCTCTTCTGGGTAAAATAGGGACAATAAAAAAAGACCCATTCCCACATGTGGGAGGGTAAAAAGAGTGGCTATTTTTCACCCATTTCATTTTCTCCTTGTTGGCTTAGGAAACAATGAGAAAACCCCGCAGAGCACTGTGCCGTTCAAGCATCAGTAACTGAACCAGTAAAGCCACAGAGTGGTGGGTTTTCTCCTCAACTTTTGGCTTTGACTTAGAGATATCAGCACGACGGGGCCAGGCCAAGGGGACTTCTCTACCTCCCTGACACGCATGCTGTTCGGATTAGTGCTGTGCTTAACCTCGCTTTTAGCAATGGGACGCTCATTACAAGCCAGACATCTGGACCATGTCCCTAAACCACAAGAGGAGATGACTAATTCACGTCATTAGGAATGATCCACACAGAACCCCCACGCGCTTTAGGTTATTCAGAATAATCCAACAGAAAGAGTTTTGTCTGGGATCGTCCTCCTGGTGGGTGGGAGTGACGAGATACCCCGGTCCCCCTGGATCCTTACAGCTCTTTTCATCCAACGAAGAAAGCCCAGTAAGTGAGCGGCCCAGAGGCCAGCGGAAAGACAGATGATGACTAGAGGGCTCACTGCTCTCAGTTACAGACAGTTTTGTTTTATACAGCAGCAAAAATCACAGAATCACCATCAAGGCTGGAAAGGATCTCCAGGATCATCTCGTCCAACTATCAACCACCATGCCCACCAGCCAGGTCCCCTGAGTGCCACAACTTCAGGATGTTCAGCCCCAACCACCTACCTGGCAGGCACAGCTTTTCCCCAGTTGGATTTCTGCTGGGTGTTACTTTGCGGCACGCAAGTCAGTGCCAAAACAGACAAGGTGACACCTCCCCCCAGGCCAGATCCATGGGACCTGGCTGCCTTTGCCAGCCACAGCCAAGCCTCTCTCGGATGCTGCTCCCCTCTTGGTCTCTGATCCCAAAGTGGGGAAAATCCTGCAGCTGCACCTCCCTTCTTCAAGGCAGTGTTTATGGACCCTCATACTCCCCAGTGGTAAAACAGAGGTGTTAAAGCCAAACTCCTTTTTTAGGCTGTGTGAAGACCTGCAAACACAGAGCCCAAGAACACGAGCTGTGTTTTATTCTTGTTATGAGCCGTGTCCTGCTTCCAGCTTGCCAAAGAAAAGACAGTACCGAGGTAATTTACTAAAAGAACAACTTTTAGGTCAGTCTGACATTTGCTGTGCACGGGAAAACATTCTTCACAAACACTGCACTTTACTGCCCTAAGAACTTGCAATCAAAATTAACACTGTCCAGGAATCGCTAGCTGCCATCAGCTGTGACAGAGACCCACACCAACACCTTGTATTACACTGAACACAGCACTGACAACCAACTTCATTCTGCTAGCAGCCAGGTGCTATTTACACAATTAAATGGATGTGCATATAAGCAGGCAGACACGAAGAACGTGAATATCATTGCTTCTTTCTCCTCTATGCAGCATTAGGCATTCAGAACCTCAAGCCTTAGTCCAAAACTCATTTGTAAAGAAAACAATTCCTTCTTTTCTTGTTTAAAGAAAGACTTTCAGGCCATATGGAGAAGCTCTGAAATGATCTGAAGCAACGCCATCGATATCTTTGGTTCTCGTGTGGCCCAGTCCTCCCAGCAGCACTGTCTGGAAGGCTCCAGATTTCAGATTTCATCGTCTGTCAAGTGAGTGCTCCAGAGCCCTCGAGGAGCGGGGGATGAGGCAGCACTCCGGTTGTGTTTCTGTGCTGCAGCAAGTTGCAGTGGGACAGGATAGTTAGGCAACACATTCTCGACTGAAATGTTTTTCAGCAGAAATCTGGAACGCTGACTGAAGGATTCCCATGCTTCAGGAAAGCATTTTTTTCCATAGCAAAATATTGGGGTTTTGTTGTATTTTTTTTAATCTAAGAACTGAACGTTCAAACCCAAGTATTACAATGTGAGCGAGCTGCTGCAGGGCCTCATGGGAGATACCCACACTTCCAAGAGGAAAACTGAGCATCCAAGTGCCTCACTCTCCAAGAAAGGAGACCCTGCAGCTCATCCTTCAGCCCAACCAGCCAACCCAATTGCATAAAAAACAACAGGAACACCGAGTACCAAACAAACAACAAATCACAGGCACGACAACTGCATTTCTAAAGCAATTTCTCCCCTGCCCCCGCTGCAATCTCTGTGCTTAGAAAAAAAAAAAAGCAGAAAAAAGACCCAAACAAGTTGATTAAAAGTTTCTGAGCTGCAAACACGAACCAAGTTCCCCACTAATTCCACCTACTACGGCCACTCCCCACCTCGCAGACTAGACTCCCATCATCCCGCGAGCCAGACTTGTTCCAGCTGGTCCAATTAAATGAAGCAACAATTCAACATACTCCAACGCCCTTCATCCCGTGGGGGCCTGCTGGTCTGAGTCCTCAGCCCCAGATGCACGAGCAGAACGGGATGCTGACTACTTGTGTCTCCTCCATCACTGAGCTCTGAGTAACTCTGGGTGCACAGCTACAGCCGGTCCGCTTATGGATAAAAAGGAAAAGCAGAAGGGAGGTAATGCTTTCCCAAGCATCAGCACTGTAATTCAGAAGAACAGTTTGATTCCTAACATAACAAAACTAAAGGCAAGTGGCAGCTAGCATTTCTAAAGCAGAGCACAACATGACCCTGCTGGCAATGTGTAAGTGAAGGTATGGAGCGGCTGGGCTACGAATAAAGAGTTCAATTCTATGAAACGTTTGTGGTTGATGATTCAGCCAATGAAAACTATTCTCTTTCTTATTTTGACTCAATAGCTAGTTAGCTGCATCTCTGCAGCGTCTAGAGCTAGTTTTCAAGAGCAACAGCAGGAATTTTCTCCCGCTGTGAGGAAACAAAAATGTCATTTAAGAGAAGTTTAAGAAATTTTGCTGCCCTGAAAGCATCCTGAGATGGCTCGGGATGGTCCCCACCCACCAACTTGCAGTACATGCTACCCTTGGAGCCAGCCAGGGCTGTGCTGGATTGTGTCTGCTTCGCTTGCAGCTGCAGAGAGCCAGCTCCGACTTTCTCCGGTCAGTTCTGCAAACATCTTGGATTTATTTCAGCATGAGCTGAACACAACTCCAGTGATCCAACTTGGACAGCTGCTACCACCAGGGCACACTCTGAAACTGACACGCTACGCGCGCATGTGTTTCTGCCTGCACGTGTCTAGGAAGCCTAGAGGGATTGTGTGACTTGGGAAGAGCGTTTTTCGCCTCTACATCCCATCCACAAATGCTGCTAAAATACACATGACATCTGTAAATGACAATTTGGTTTCTTCCTTGCTAGGCTGTCAGCAATTACGATGTTGAGTGCAAGCCTGCTCGGAGTCACTGCACTAGAAGGAGAATTCCAAGTGGATTTAAAGCATTCAAAATCCAGAAGCATCCTGGTACTCCTAATTATTTTTCCCCATGTTTTGTTTTCCTCTCCTTGGCATTTTCACGACTGAATCTTTTCCTCACAAATTCAGTTTGGTTTAGTATTTGTTCCATACGCAAACAGGCCACGAAGTTCACTTCAGCTATTCTATTCAGTGTCAGCAAGTAACTCCTAACATTGCTCAAGGGACAACTTTTTTGCTCACCAAATCAACTCTGAATGCACAACACGGCCAAAACGTTTGGTTTTGGGAGCGTAAAGATAAACAATAGTAATTAGTGTTTGAACACTTTACATAAGAATGACATTATTCCTCCCAAAAGAGCCTGGGTGTCTACAGCTCAAAGCTGGCAATCCATCTTTGAAATATCTGAAGTAGAATGTGCGCACAATAAATATTATATTTCGTCAACGCTGTCAATAGAAAACACTTGACCAAGCCAAGTCTTAAAGCTGTAGAGATTGCAGCAAGTTCTGCCAGATTCAGTGCCAAAAGAAAGCAGTGCCTTGGGGTGGGATTTGAGACAGAAAACAGTTCTGGGCCCTTTTATTCCACTTAGGAATGATCTGGGGCACCGTTTTTATCCCCTGCTCCATCAGTGCCCCTCTGTGACATGGGATCACTGCAGTTTCCTTGCAGCTCTTCAAAAAGAGATCCTAAAGCTTATAAGGTTGATTATATTCCAATGCTCTGAGCCCTAGCAACACTTGTTGATTTCACCTCTAACACTTAACTAACATCTACGTTAACATTTCACAGCTAACAGGACTTGGGCTGGATAATAAATATGCCCTTTCCAACTTGGGATACTTCACAATTCCACGATTTAAACTCTGTTTTCACAGCACCATGCCCACCCACCTCTTCATCCTACTGGAGTTTGATGCAGATTCAAGCAGTGCCTTACCTGTTTGCTGGAGTAGACACAGTTTTTATTCCTGTTGTTGTCCAGCAGTCCCCCACATTTGCCCAATGCTGCCAAATCCTTCATAATAGAGTTCAGAGCTTCTTCTTCATCTGCAAAAGAAGGACAGACAGCTGAAGCACAGGAGGTAACCTCATTCCTGAAAGAGCAAACAAAAAAAATCAGCATCACATACGCAACCATTCAACCCTAATGGATCAAATGT
The DNA here is from genome assembly GCF_038088225.1 of Cyrtonyx montezumae. NCBI lineage: Eukaryota > Metazoa > Chordata > Aves > Galliformes > Odontophoridae > Cyrtonyx > Cyrtonyx montezumae. The sequence goes on from NW_027072037.1 coordinate 4,328,432, forward strand.
CATGATGTCCTGCTTTGCTATTAAGAGACACATTCCAGGACTGCACACCACAGTCCCTCTCAGCCCACTGTGTGTATGAAATACACATTTCTTCATCAGTAGAGACAAAGATCCTCTGAAGAGCCACGTTTTCAGCCCGTGTCCCTTAAGGAGTCCTTTAAGGTGGGACCAACAGGCTAGGGGTAGTGTTCAGGGGGCTGGATCCAGTTTGTTATGTTTAAGATGGTGCTCTGTAAGGCAAACCTTTCAGAACCCAAAAATCTCTCGCAGCAAGTGATGGAGCACAACCCAGTTCTTCATGCCCCCCTTCCCTTCTCTCCATTAAAGATGCTTAAGAGATGCAACTGACTTCCAAAACCTGAGCCAATGAGAAACCACAGGACAAGATGAGATCCATCAGAAGAGGCCACAAACTCAATTGCCCAGGATAGAATGGGCATCCCAGTGGATGCTGATACAGTCAAGAGGAGTAGGTATTAAGGACTGGAGCTGTGAAAGAAAGAGTTGAGGGCTTGTCATGTCTGTTGTGTACCCAGAGCCATCCCTGAGCATGAAACAAGGAAAAAAAGAGGGGAAAATGTCTAAAATCCAGCTTTCTGTGAAGGTCAGAGAACCCTTTTTTCTTGTAAGCAGCACATGATGATACATTCCACATTATTTATTGTTCTATCGGTTGTAGATGTAATGCTTATAGATAAATGACAGTTTCTCCCCCCTCCTGCACTTCCCTGTCTGCTGAGAACACAAGGGAGGTGGCAGGGAGCACAACCTGAAACCCTACAGTAAAACACCAATTAGATAGAAAGGTTTATTTCTAGTCCAGTAAAAAAGAAAAAAAAAGAAAAAAAGAAAAAAAGGAAAACACAGAAGAATTAGAATTTTCCCATATTTACTTCTTTCTTTTTTTTTCTTATTTTGGTTGTGAAAGGGACCCAAGGGGACGAGCCTGGTTTTCCACACAGATTTTGTAGTAGGAAAAAAAAACAATGCAAAAAAAAATAAAAGGAGAAAAAAACCTTTTTTTTTTTCCTTTGGTGGAAGAGGGAAGGAAAGAGGGAGGGACAAGTTAAAAAAAGCAAAATACACATGACCCCCTTCCCCCAACACACACACACACACACACACACACACACACACACACACACACACCACCCTCTAGGAATTTTCCACCAAAACTGTATCTCCAAAACTCTCCTTGCCTCTTCCCTTTTTTCCAGTTGGAGTGACAACAAAAGCTTCCTGAACTTGCTGACACAGAATGCAGCCCTGAATGCCACAGGGAATCAGGGCTCCAGCACGCAGTGGCAGAGCTGGGTTTTCACTAACCCAACTGCACTGCTCACCTCTGGACATCCCTGCAGCATCTGCAAGAAGATGCACCTCTGGTTAATCCACCAGTGCCCTGCAAAGATGTTTTAGGACTTACTCAAATCAGCAGTGCCCATCTTAAAGAGGAACACACAAGGTTTGCTGGAGAGCACCATAGCCTCTATAATAATTGTGATAACAGAAATAGTACTCCAACACACAAGGACATAGGATCATCCAAGTGTTCTGGGAGGGACTGGCCCAGCTGCCCTCTCCACTCCTCCCAAGCACCCAGAGAAAGACCTGACAGTCCCCAAGAGCTGGCCCAAACCCTGACACCCCATGGACCACGTCCCAAAGAGTTCCCACCACACCCTGTGGGTACCAGTGGGAATTAAAAGCGAAGAAGAAAGTGAGAGCATGAATTATGCCTTGGCTACAATGCCTAAGACAAGCCCACAGCACCACTGAACCCATCAAAACAGTGGGATCCTTAAGCTGAGGTGAACCCTATCACTCTGCAAAATGCAAAGGGATGGAGCTTAAAGAACATCTCTCTAGGGATGTATGAAAATGTCAGTGCTCTTGCTGCTCATCCTATCACATGGGGCTGAAACAGGATATTCAAGCTACCTAACAAGCTTTCTTCTGTTTAAACACCGTGGGGTCACCACCTCAAAGTGATGATCGAGTCTTCCTCCGTTACCTACTCATCAAAGTGACCAAAGCATCCAGCAGTGCAGTGTTCTGAGCGTGCCAGATTTAGGTGTAAAAACTCCTCGTGCTGCAGCCCCACCTGCACCACTGGAAGTCTCATTTCCCTGCTGGACTTCCTCAGAAGCATCCAGTTGCTTCCAGTCACTGCTTCAGTTCAGCCTGTCTTCAGATGTACCCAACCATCAACCAGCTCAGCCCGCAGTGGGTAGTGCTAAGCTGGGCCATTGGTTGCCTGAATTGGTTACCAGAAGAAAAAGGAAAGCAATGAGGATCCTTCTGGTATTTAGGCTGCTCACTCAGCATCCTAATGGCATTTTTTAATTGAGACCTAAGTGCTGCTTGCCAACAACTAGAAAATACAAACCCAATGCCATCGCTGCACATTGCTACAAAATCAGACATGAAAACTCCTTCTCATACAAGCAGGGAAGGTTGTTTTCCCACTATCAAAAGGTCTGAGTATCAGAGCAGACACTACTTGAGCACAAGCAGAGGGACTATGGCTGAAGGCTCAAGCGTTCAAAACCAAGTGAAAAAAACCCACACTGTGCTCCAAGGCAACCTCAGTGCAGGTCACTGTGTGCATAGTCAGTTGCAAAACCAACGCTTCCCCGTCCTCTTGATGTCAGCTTTGCACAGGGACTGATGCTTTCCAGACTCAGCCTCTTGCCCACCCTTGTTACTGCTCTTGGGGTCTCCGAGCTGACTCCCTGGAAGGGTGGAGGACTTTGTTCCATGGAAACGAGCAGCCAGCTCAGCCAGTACAGTCAAAATTCAAACAAGCACTGAAGCTCACTGGATAATTGAATCCAAATGCCACTCCCAAGCCTCTCCAGCAGAAGGGGTATCACAGGCTGCTCGCTGGCAGCTGGGCTTGGTTCAAGCGAGCAGGAAGTGCAGGATGGATGGCTTTCCCCAAGGAAAAATGCCAGGGAGACAACAGGAATCCCACACCGAGGGAAACAAGAGATCAGGATCTTCTGATCTAGCACTTGGCCTCATGAGAATGCAACTTGGAGGTTACACAGCAGACATCTTCGCAGGCTTTGCTGAAGCTCCAGAGCAAAACAACTGCGAGCTGCACAACACCAGTGAAGCATTCTGCAGGGCTCAGATGGACTCAGGGACTCAAATCACCTTCTGACTTTGCACAATGTTCTTGCTCCTGGACAACCTCCTGGCCCAGCTGGTGCCATTCTGTACAAACCCCCTGAGCAGTGCTGTAGGCTGATGGGATGAAATGCTTGTAAAACAAAACCTTTTCTCTACCCAGCACACCGTGCAAACAGGAATGCTTCTACCAGAGAAGACCAGGACAAAGAAAAGCTGATTACACAGACAGCAAAAATGAAACGTGAAAGTCAACTTTGTGACTTTCATTTCACATGTGACGTTGGCCCTTTGTCCCCAGTGTCTCCTCTTCCTTATTGACTTTCAGCCAGCTCCCTCAGGGTGAATCCATTTCTTTATTCTCCACTTCCTACCTACACCCCAATTCTGTGCTTTTTAATCAGCTTCTTGTGATGAAGCTCAATTGATCGTGCCCACCCAGTCAAGGACCATGGTCAACCAAAGGTAACAGAGATCTCAGTGATTTTGCAAAGGTTTGGTCTGGGTTAGGGTTAGTACCAAGTACCAAGAGCTAAGGAGAGGTAAGAAGTTAGACAGGAGCAGACTCAGGAACCAGTGACTACAGAGCTATAATGGATGTGGGAGGATTGACTTCAGACTTCAGCAGAAGTCATAGGATCACAGTACTGATCCGTTTTGGCAGGATCCTGTATTAAACTGGAGTACTTAGAGGTCCCAGGCGCTGCCGATGCGAATCTAGAGCGCCCAGCACTTGTAAAATCTGCTATGAACTAAAATCAGAAAGCCACAACATGACACATCTCCTTCAGAGAAGAGTTCCTGGTGCTGCTACAGTGCCTCAGCTCCGGCGTGCGTGCAGCACAGAGGAACCTGGAGTTTCAGTCTTAGTACTGCAGCTTTACTGGTGAATAACAACAAAAATAAGCAAAGAAGAAAGAGTGAAGGTCAACAGGGACCACCCAAAACAATTCAACAGTCAGGAGAGAAAGCAAATGAAGAAGGGACAAAGGAATAATTTAGCTGCGTTCAGATGGTCTAGACAGTGCTGTTGTTGTTGGCTTCGCTAATAGGTCATTACTAAGAGGCAGCTTACGGTAGCTCCGTGGAGCTCCTTCCATCAACAGTGCAAAAAATAAAGGCACCAGCTGTACGAAGCACAGAGAAAAGCCTGCAGGTGGAAGCCAGCGTCCTGTGAGACAGCTCAAGTTCTGATTTCAGCCCCTCTCACCCACCAGGCTCGGGCTTGGGAAAAGCTGGGGAAAAATCCTGGGTGTTGCAGAAGGGGAACGCGTTGTTTTCTGAGTCACTCCCGAGCACGGCTGGAGCAGCAGCTCTGGGGCTGCACGCTGCCTGCACACTTCTGCACGGATCCGGCATAAAGCCACAGCCGTGACCACTTGTGGTCACTGAAGATCCCACTGTGCTTTACACGGCCGTGGTGTTGACGGCCCGGCCCAGCTCAGCCGTCGTGCCCGTGTAAATTCCAACCGCTGCTCGTGGCCGTCTCTCAGTGAGGTGATGCAACCACGGGGGATATCCCCAGGCAGAGGGAAGGATGCTGTGAAGGGTTACAGGGGTCGGATGGAGGATGGGGAAGCCTCACAGAAGCACTGTCACACCTTCAGTGGAAGCCCTGTCAAAACGCAGGCCTCGAACACACCGTGGAAAAATACTGAAGAGTCACAGAGTGAAAAGAAACACAGAACTGCACAGCTATAACACAGATAATCTTTGCTCTGCAAAGGACATCAGCCTTCCATTTTCTCTTCACTTTCTTTCTCGTGCTTTTGGAAAACAGATTTTCCGGGGAGGAATAATGGTGTTTATCAATGATCAAAGAGAACCCTCGACTGAAAGGCAGAAGTCAGCACCTCAGCATCGCTCTGCAAAGGGCAGCCCCTGCCTGGATGGATGTTCAGCTGGACTGCCAAGGTGGGAAGAGATAGGAGCTGCTGTCTGCGCCTCATTTTGTGGACAGGACTCTGTGACAGACAAAAACTCCATCCAAGACTGCACAAGTCTGCAGACAGAGCTAAATACATTAATAGAAGCTGAAATGTGGTTAGGGCTTAACTCGATCTGGCCTTCCTAGATGTACACAAAGACCCCAGAAATCTGCTTAGCAGTCTGCACATCAGGTCCTGACCTGGAATTCAACAGAACAGTCCTTTCCAGGAAGCTCACCCAGAAAGTCTCAGTTTGAAGAGTTCAAATGATAATTCCAAAAACTTCTCCGTAACGAATCTCAGCAAACACGAGAGCAGGATGTGACATTCAGCAGAAACACCACACTGTCATGGAGGCCCATGTGTTACAGCAGAAGCTCACATTTACTGGGCCAGCAGCGGGTGGGACTGACCACGGCCACCATCAGAAGGTCAGAGAATCACAGAATCATCAAGGCTAGAAAAGACCTAGGATCATCAAGTGCAAACATCATCACATGACCACCATGGCCACCACACCATGTCTGCCAGTACCACCTACCCTTTCCTGGAAAGGTGAGGGTTGAAGCAGTCCTGATTTTACCAAGGAAACAGGCACCACTAAGCTATATGAAGCATGGCCCAAAGAACCTTCTTGTGAAGACGAATGCTGCCTTTGCTCCAAGAGCCAGCAGAGAAAATGAGCTTGGATATGAAAGTTGCTGAGCTTTGTAGCTTGCAGAGGACTCAGACCACCAGCTTTCTTCAGTACCTACAAAGATCATCAATAGATATGTCCTGCCACCAGGATTCAGGTCACACAGAAAACACCAGCGACTGAGGTATCAAGAGCAGATGGGATCCATTAACATCTCTGCAGTGACTGCTCCATCAAAACTAGGAAGGAGATGAGAGATGTGAGCTAGAAGCACAAGCTTAATGCCATGACTTGGAGCACAACAGCCTCTAAGCAACGAAGTATGGGACCAGACACTAACTCACAGGCAGCTACAAATACCATTTTTCAGCTCATCCTCCATGAGTGGGATGTCTGTAAATGGCCCACAGCAAACCAGCCTGCTGCACACATCCACCCAGTGACAGAGATGCAGATAATCTTCCATTTCAACTAAACCCACATGCACAAACCATTTTGCTACTGTCTGGAGCAGCGTTTGGTATCTGATGCAGAGAAAAATGATCCCATTACCCTCTCCCAGCCCAGATTGCTATGCACTGTAGCAGACACCGGAGGAGCACGTTCCCTTTGCAAGTCAGCAGACTCTGGCCAGCAGCTGGATCCTGCTGTCCTTCACTCTCTTGAAACCCCACCCAAGGGATGGCAAGGTCACCCTGTGTTCGCCTTCAGGGCAGGGCACAGCTCAGCAGGTCCAACAGAGCAATTATACATGAGGAAATGAGGAAAGACCCTTCTGATATGCAGGATTTCTTGGCAGGAGTTTGCCTGCTGACGTCTTCAGCTTGGGACATACTCAGATTAATGCTGTGAGGTGCTGGGGTTTCTTGAAAACACCTTTAGCACCATCATTCCTCAGTTAGGATAAGCTACATAATATGATCAGTATTGACTGTCATCAACATTCTACCTGACACACACTTGCTCTCCATACAAGACATAACTGGTGTAAAATGCACAATAAGACATCTATAGGTTAAGGCACTGCCATACTATCTCAGATCCTCTTTTCAGGGGTAAAATCCATTTTGGTAGTTCCTGCATCCTATTCCCCTTCATAAGCCATCCCTCAGGTGACCCATATTGCACAGCCAACAGATCAGAGAACCTATTTGGATCAAAACCTCTTCCTTTTACATTTCCTTGCAAAAGGGGACAGATGTTGGAGACACCCAAGGTCAGGCTGGACAGGGCTCTGAGCACCTGAGCTGGCCATAGGTGTCCCTGTTCACTGCAGAGGGGTTGGACCATATGGCCTTTAGGGGTCATTTCCAACCCAATCCTATGATTCTATGTTAGCAGTCAGGAACGGGCCTAGGGGAAAGGCAGGAATCTGTTTAACAGAGCTACACTAGTTACCATTTTAAGTGGTTATTAATACAACTGTATATCACACGTATCACTGATTCTGATCACCACAACCACAGAATCCAACCAGCCTGCACAATACCCATCAGCACAAATGATCAAACACCTCTGATGTAGTGTTTAGTGTTTGGACTCTCAACACATAGACAAGAGCCATCACAGAGCAGCAAAACAGCCAATAAACAAAGACAAAACAAAGACATTGTAATGCATTTTAGGTACATTATGTGAGGTAATGAAGAACTCCAACTGCCCTCTCAGTTTCCCCAGGGAAAACAAAGAGCTTTAGTGGTGCTACAGGGAGCAAACTTTGCATGTTAAGCACCTTGACTGCACAGGTAGCATGGACAGGACGAAAGCCCTCACATGGGACCCAGTTAGTGACCAGCTTGTTATCAAAGCCCATAAAGCAATCCAAAGCACAGCAAAGATTAAATAAGCTTATCTCTGTCAGCCAAAGAGCAAGCATTTACCAAAGTGAAACTTAACCCAACCTTGACCGCCCCAGCTGCCGAATGCTTCCTAGCCATGACTCCTGCACTGGGCGGCTCCCAGCTGCAGCCCTCAGGAAGAGTGCAGGGTCAGGAATACAGCAGCAAGATGCAGGGCCTTCCTGTGAAAGCACAGAGCTGCTTCAAGATAAACCACACGAAATCTCTGCCTCTTGGACAAACCAGCTGACTCTCATTCGTTATCGCAGATTGGTCTCATGAGGCTTCCAGGAGACACGCAAGCAAGGACTTAAATGTTACAAGAACAAAAGCAATCACATTTTAAGTAACTCTTTTAAGCCCACAGTTCCACTGAGAGTAAAAAAAAGAAAATTCAGGAGCTGTCTGGTTTTATGGCATGATGCATTTTCTCCCTTAGCATCTGCCTGCAAAGCTCCTCGCCACTTCAAACGTCCTTCAAAGGTCGCTCCCCCTCCATGCACAGCTGCCTGTCACAGCTTTTTTGCTGACCCTTTGCTCCAAAGACACTAGTTACCTTTTCATGTAAGGAATTAATGTAATTAAACAGAACCTAGGCCAGTTTTTCCAGCTTTGCTTAAATTCTGCTGCTTCTGAAGAAGGGCTTATGTACCTAAAAGCCAGCCTGTTTTTTTCCACCTCTATCAGTTTGGTCTAATAAAAGATATTACTCTCCCCACAACGCGTGCATCTCCTGAGCACACTTGAAAGGAAGAAAATATTTACCCAGTAAGAAACATGGTTGGCAAGTTATTTCCCCTGACTGCCTCTGCTACTTTTGAAGGTTATTTGCAGGCTCATAAAAGACCTCTTTCTCTGTCCCAGCTCAACTACTTCCAGTGCTCAGAGTCACAGCCCTGTGCCTGTGAACTCCTCATCTGTTGCTGCTGCAGCAATAGCTGCAACATCCCCATTACAGCAGCATGGGGCTGAACCTGTACTCTCCAGGTGCCCAAGGTGACTGACATGACCTGAAATGGGCTCCAGGGCACACACCACTGGGAACGTGGACGTCTCTGGAAGTGTCATATGCACTCATTGGTTCCCAGCCAAACTCTGATTGAATGGTAAAGAGGCCATGAACCCACTGAGGGGTGGCAGATGGAAATGGACTGTGTGAGCTGGAGGGATTGCTCTGTGCCAGGAGTGAGAGGAGAGACATGAGGACGCGTGTTCTCCACTCTGATTTTCTCCCATCATTGAGGTTGAGGAAATCAACATAAGAGGCACGTGGCAACTCAACAATCATGTTAAAAACAACTTCATTACTCCTCCAACCAGCAGGAATTGCAGGATCCAAGTGCAGGATACTGCACTATTTTGGAGGATCAGTCAGCGTCCAGTGAGGGGGGTCAGACTCCATGAAGATGTCTGCCTTGGACCCACGCTCTGTCTTTTCCAACCAACCTACTTTTTCATAGAAATAAATACAACAGTTACATATCTGCCCCAGGGCAAGACTGAACAAGAGCCCAAGTGATCACTCCAACACCAAAGCACGAAGAATAACTAGAGTAATTCTGTCCCAAGCTCTTAGGCTGCATCCTTTCCTCTTCCCCGTGTCCTGTCCTGCACAAAGACCAAGGACCCCTGGGCTAGCCCTAAGCTGGCACACACAGGCATGCTGTGTTGCTCCTGCAAGAGCAGAGCAACCTGTGTGCAGTGCTGAGCTCTGGTGCTGGCTGCTATGTCAGAGGTGCTGCCCACAGAGATGCCACAAGTCCCCACTTCCCCTCTTGTGGTCTCTGTGCAAAATCACACAGCCTCCCTAGAACGTGTCCAGGAACGGTGCCACGCTGAACTCCAGGACACCAAGCAGGCTATAAATAGGACCCTGAGAAGAAAGGCAGGCCTGGAAGGGACCTTCAGAGATCAGCTCATCCAGCACACCATCTCTGTGGTTCACCAGAAGGGAATCAATGAAACAACTGCAAATTCTCTGCTCGTCCCTTGAAAAAGTTCCCACAACTCAATACATAGGGGAAACAAGCACACGTGTAAGGGGTGGGGTGTTAGCAGCGAGCTCCAGTGCTCCAAGCAGCGACATCGGGGAGGGGACAGGCACAGCACCTTCCATCCATGCATTATTTCTGTAAGCAGAATTGCAAATCTACACAGGACTCGGGCTGACCTCCCTAAAGCAAATCACTCTGTCCTGGGAATGGGTGCTCTCTTCACAGCGCTGCTGCTCTCCCTGTGAACCCAACACACACTTACAGGTGATAGTTTGAAGGCAGATGAGCATTTCACATCAGCCGTGTTCTCCACAAACGTCACCAAAGTGACTGTTTGCTAAAAACTGGACTGGAGGTAACAACTCCTTTCCTACCAGTCCTGGGAGCAAGGCTCAACTTTCCTTCTTTCTGAAATCAAACTGCATTGAATAGGAGTGGCTTTCATCTTCAAAATGAAAATTTCTCTTAAAAAGTTCTGGGGTTTTTCAGCAGGGATTTTAAAGTGAAATTTGTCATTCTTTAAACTGAAGAACCAGCTCTGGACTTTCTCTTCCCTTCTTTTTTTTTTTTTCATTTTTTACTTGGCTTTAGATGAGTTCTTTCACCCCCAAATCTCTCTTCCAGTTTAATAGAGTTACAACAAGAAAACAAACAAAAAAACCAACAAATTGAATACATGAAGGTAAGGGCAGGATGAGGGAGAAACTCCTGTTCTCCTTTCTCCATAAGGGGGACAAACAGTTTAGCTGTGGCTTCACATTTTCCTTTCCTTAAACAGAAACCACCACCAAACTCTGCCTCACTCTTCCACCAGGTCTGCAGCACCAGGGACAAGTGCTAAATCTCCTGGGATCGTCCCCCATCTCTTTCTTCCCCCTTCTCTCCCCACCATTTCAATCCAACCTAAAACATTTTGGATGAACATGTGTAAAGTACTCAAACATAGAAGCGAAGTGCCAACCAACATCAAAATTCCTCTGAGATCTCTGCTTTCTCCTTCCTTGGGCCAATGGGTCAGGAAGCCATCCAAGCTCTCTTTTCAGCAAAACTAAAGAAGCTGAGCAGAAATCCCTACAATTGCTAGGACTACTGGCAAAATGGTGTAGTGATGACTTTGGAAGTAGCTTTGAGGTCAATATTGCTTTGGCATGCTGACGAATGCACAAAATTCTAGCTGAATCCCAAAACCAGCAGCATGCAGCTCTCAGTAAGGTATATGTCACCAGCACAGCCATCTGAGCTGCAATTAATTCCTAGGATTGGGAAGAGTAAGAGTAACATGATGAAGCTGGATGGCCAACAGCATAAGAAGCCAAAGGAGCTGGGGCCCTTGCACTCATTACCTGCTAGTATGGGTCATTACCACCAATCTAATTACTCATGTGCTAAAACAGAAACAGTTCAGCACTTCCAAACGGTCCCGATGTCTATCCAAACAAATTTCCTTTGTCAACTGTGATGATGCAGAATCACTGTTTCTCCAGAGCCGTAAACATTCCCCATCTAAAGGAATAAGTCTCCCTCAGCACCACAGGAAGGTGCACACAAATCCAGATCACAGTCCTGAAAAGCACTATCCCGAGGCTCCATCTGAAGCTGAATCACAGAATCACCAAGGCTGGAAAAGACCTCCAACATATCCAGTCCAACCATCCACCAATACTTGAATGAAGCTTCCCTGGGAGGAGATATACAGGGAGCAAAGGTGCCCTGCTGAGAATACAAGGCAGATTTAGCAAGAGGCTCCACCTCAAATATAACCCCCTGACCACACTGGTGGTAAGAAGAGAATCTGTCCCATTTCAGCACCGTTGGAAAGCAAAAATAAAGTTAAAACATTCTGTGATATTCAACCAGGCCATTTTGGCAATGTCTCCCACTCTGTCATGAGTAGTAACCCCAACCAAATCAGTGGGCTGCAGAGAATTAAATGTTTCAGAGGAATTCAGTTCTTACCCATCTTTCCATCTACATCAGGCCTCCATTCCACCGGTCCCAGACACTTGAACCTTATCCTCCACTCTCAAGCATCCACCCTGTAACAACAAACACACACAGAGTTTACAGATGAATTGTGACATGGTAAAACTGGGATAGAGATTGAACACAACCACTTTGACACAGCACTTCCCACCAACCCTTGGTCTGGAGGAAGGAGGAGCATGGGATTGAGACCAGGAGTCCACTTCCCCTTACACAGCCCGAAGGTTATGTGCTCTGTACACTACAAACCCGATACCTTTTCCTACATATATATACACACATATATAATTAATCTTGCAGTAACGAGCTTATACTTCTGCTGCAAGTCTCCTTGTGTAAGAGGACACCAGCTCCCACTTACACCAGTGGAAAAAACTCATTTCAGACTGAACGAAGGCACAACCAGCAAACAACAAACGTGAGAAGTTCACTCTGAAGGAATGGCTGCAAGTGAGGATCGAAAGGGATTTCTGCAAATGTGGTGCCTCAGTGCTGGCAAGCAGGAGGATATTTATCCAACCTATTTTGAGAGAGACAAGCAGGAAGGGAAAGCGATAAGACAGTGGTGAAGGCGGAGAAGTGAGTGCCACAGAGAGCACTGCTCCTTTCGCTGCTGCAGCTCCCCCCTGAGACAGCACTGCTCAGCAGCGAGCTCTGCTCTGCCCATTTTCAAGACAAGGATGTCACTAATGGGCTCAGATGGGTTTCAAATCTTATCTTGAGGAGGTTGGTCCGCGCCAAAGCGGACGGAGGGAACAGAAACCCACCAAAAATCAGTGTAACAACTCCGGCTGATGGTAACAAGAGCAGGAAACAGCTCAAATCCTCACTGCTTCTGCTTCCAAAATTGATGCAACACTTCCAGCAATTGAGCCACGCTCAGAGTTTGCTCCAGGGGCCATGTGCAGATAGCCTGGACTTAACCCTACATTCCTAAGCCTGCACAGGTTAATTCAGCCATCAGTGTCACGGACAGACTTTTCTAATGGCTTTTTGGAGAACTTGCAGATCTTTTCAATCCACACCTAGTCACAAAAGCACCTACAGAAACCACACAAGCAAACCCTGCAAAGGCAGGTGACCTCCCCATGGGCTGAGCTGAGGGCTCTTCTCCATCGTGGCTGCCCTAGCCAGCACAGTGAGCAGCTCACAGCGCAGGAAATCTCCCAGGTACATGAGATAAAACAGTTTTCTGTCGCCGTGGGTCTCCTAAACCCTGAGGACAGGCAGCCTTCACACTGGGCTGCGAACACTGTTGATTTCCGTGGCTTCCCAAAAATACATACCAGCAGCTTCCTGTTACAGAAGGACACATTCCTGCTTCTAGTGTAAATTCTGCCTTTTTTTTTTTATTATTATCTCCTTTAGGAGACAGGGAAGCGAGGGGAAAGGAAAAAGCCTTTTTCTGCTCCACAGCACCTGGAAGCAGCATCCCTCTTCTCCTCCCACCAAGGTCTCTGACCTCCAGATGCTGAAGGCTGGACTGGATGGGGCCCTGGGTAGCTTGATCTGGTAGGTAGCAAGCAGCCTACAGCAGGGGGCTGGAACTAGATAGTCCCTTTCAACCCAACGTCCTCAAGATCCCTTCAAGCCCAAGGCACTCTATGATCCTGCCATCAGCAAAGCATCAGCTCCCAGCGACGCTGGGGCAATGCAGCTCACGTTCCACATGTGAGTCGTGCACACAAGAGACTTGTGCTGCTCCAGTCCGCTTGGGAAACTGCCAGAGGAAGCCCCGACACAGATGCTCTCATCTGGAGAGGTTGTGGAGCATGCTTCTGTGGAGATACTCGAGGCCCATCTGGATGCCTACCTGCACAACCCATCGTAGGGGACCTGCTTTGACAAGGGGGCTGTGCTCAATGGTCTCTCGAGGTCCCTTCCAACCCCTGCGATTCTGTGATATGGAATAAAAGCAGCTTTGATTTGATTGAGCTGAATTCATTTCTACAGCTGAAGTGGCTCAACATCATCACAGCTGCATGGGTGCAGAGCATGAGTATCCATATGAGACCTATATGTGAGGTTCCCAGGGGAGCAGCACCAACTGATCCCAACCTGAGCACCACTTCACATGTTGGTTTGAAGGTGTACAGACACATCACCATCAAACAATAATAATAAGCCACAGTTGCTCCTGAAACGTGGCCCGGCTGGAGAGCTATTCCAACTAGCACTGCTAAAATTGGGACTTTCCTTGTTTTTTTCAAGCAGCAGGGAACAACATGTTGGGCTCAGAGCGTTTAACAAGCAAGAGTCAAGCGGAAAAAATCTCTCTCCTTTTTAAGAGTTGACCACATTAACTTTCAGCAAGTTTCCGGGAGTCCTGCCAGGGCTCTGGAGTTTTGTATACTACGGAACAGTTAAAAATATTATTGTAAATGTTATTTTCAAAAAGCTTCAGAGGCCGTGGCTGGGGTAGCATTAAAAACAACAGCAAAGCAAATGAGATTGTTTTAGTTGAGAGAATACAAACGTAGGCACGTGGACTGCTTGGTCAAACAGCCTGCAGGCTTGGCCAAGAGGAATTCAAATGCAAGGAGTGGTTGAAATATCACAGATTGCCTTGGATTATCACAGTCATAGAATGGCTTGGGTTGGAAGGGATCTCAGAGATCACCTGGATCCAGCCCCCCGCTGTGGACAGGGCTGCCAGCCCCTATATTAGGCACTAGATTAACAAGAATTGTTAGATCTTGGGGACATTTGAGACATGTCCCACTCGTATGGCATCTTCTGCTCATCCAAACCACACAACACAGTGGTGTGGTCAGAAAGAAGCTATTCAAACCTACAGTTCTACGTTTATGAGCATGCAACAGGGATGGACTTTCTGCAAATGTATGTAACAAGAGCCAGGCTTGCAGGTTTATCTCGTAGGTACCTGAAGGGACAGACTGCATGAAAGAGGAGGAGAAATATCTTTCCTAAGCATGCATTCATTGAGCTGCAAAGCAAGGATGTGTATATGCCCACAGCTCACATCAGGAGGAACTCATCATTCTGGGAAAGACATTGCATGAAAGCCAACAGGGAATTCAATATGAGCATGCATCAACCAAGGGTTTTTCTCCTCACTTTGGAGCACAGCAACTCAAAACTGCCTAAAACTCTCTTGCACAACAGAACGTTGCTGAGAGAGGGGATGCTCTGTGCATTGCTGAGAGCCATCGTGCAAAATGGAGGATCCCTTTTGTCATAAGTGACCAAACCAGTGCAGCTGCATTCAAGAAATATGTCCTGAGCCATCCAGCTGGTATAGAGCACAAGCTTTAAAACCTGCATGGCAGATAGCTGTTAACATCCCCGACAGCCATTTAAAAGAGTCACTAGGATTTTCAAATCTCTCCCCTATCAACTCCTCCTCTTCCTGCAAGTGATTTTGTAAATGAAATAACACATCCAACATGTTCCCGTAAGCTCTTCTGAGTCGGTTTCATTTTTCCCCTTTCCTGTAATAATCCTTTTACTGAATCCAGTGGAATGATCAGTAACTTATACTGGTATATTAAAAAAAAGGGTTGATTTTGCACAGAGATCACAGGCTGCCAGAAAACTGTAAGACAAGGGAACAACCACAAGTGTTCTTCAAAAGGATTCCTCCATCAGCAAAAAAACCCCATAACAACAACAAAAAAGCAGACAACAAAGCTCCATCAAGTCAGGGCTAGTGTATTTTGCATAAATGTACATGTTCATGACAAGAACACAAACAGACAAACCCCCTCTGTTGATGCTGATGGTTTGCTTGCATTCAGAAGAGCAGTCATGCATCATTTCCTCTGATCCAGGGTAAAATCACATCCTTGGATGGCTTCAGAGACAAAACCTGATACAAGCTACACCAACAGAAATCCTCTTTGATTTCAATGAGCTTACCCCCCAGGGGAAGGCATCACGGGGGAAAGCGCATCTCTGTGCATACAAGATGAAAGCTGACACAGAAAAGCACGAGCATTTCTCCTAGAAGTTTTTGTAGACATTATTTGTAGTATTTCTGCTTAAACGCCTGAAGACTTCAGGGATAAATTCAATCAATAACGTCCAATATGAAGAAGTGAGGTTACTACCTCCCCGGGGAAGACAAACAAAACAGAAATAAGAGATGCAAAACGCTTTCAGATGAAGTATGTCCCCAGAAAACCATCAGTCTTGAGACAAATGTTTTCTTCTGACGGACACAGAAGCCGAGGCCTACAGACTTACTGACTGCTTTCTGCTCCCTCAGCAGCTACCTGCTCATTGCAGACTTCCCATCAGCCAGAAGCAGAAGCCCTATGGCACATGGGGAGACCAGGCCCCGAGGATCAGCCCCAGAGAGTCACCCCACAACCCTTCTCACAGCTCCAGGGCTTGGCCATCTCTCTCAGATATACGGTTTGTTTTTTGGGTGGCCTTGTGCGGAGCCAGGTGTTGGACTCGCTGATCCTTGTGGATCCCTTCCCACTCCTGATGCTCTATTACTCTGTGATTATTTTCTTGCTTACACCACTTCTGTTGCGCAATTCTGAATGGAGATGAGGCCGGGGGAAGCCAAGCTCAGCAAGAGCTCAGTGGCAAGGGGAGATTAAAATGCATGCTGTGTTTTTGGGTGAAAGGAATGCACTCCTGCACAGCCCAGGGACACTGCTGTCTCCACAAGCTGCCGGTCTGTGCACATTGGTGGGGTGGTGGTGAGATTACGAAACAGGAACACGTGGGTCAGCTTTCACATAAGTTTCATTCTCCTTGTCCTCTTGACCTACGGTATCACATGAACTCGAGTGTGCTTGCCTTCGTGTGTGTGACTGCCTACACATGATACAACATGAGCCATGGACAGGGCAGGAACCAAGCAACGTAACGTTACATAGAGCATATGCATCAGTCCCTTGCAACTCAAATTGTTCTGTGATCCATTTCAGAAGAGAGGATCCCATCCGCTGCAGAGACCAAGGACCAACCCTGGACTGCCAGGGCACCAAGCAACACCTTCAAATGAAGACTGTCAGAGCAGCAGTTGTTGAGCTGCTCCCAAACCAGGTCATTTATTAGGCACAGCAGGGACACAGTCTTCGAAGAGAGCTCTGAGAAACACCGAGCAACTCAATATCGATTCCCACAGCCCTGTTTCAGACAGACAGAATTAATTTCCAGGATGGAAAGGAACATATGCCCGCATATCAAAACAAAATACAGAAGCCTTTCCAGTTCCTCAGCTTCAATGGAAACCAGGCTATACTGATGGAAAGACCTCGTTTTTCTAATTAACTTTCCCTGCTGAGTACTTAATGCTGCTAATTGATGAGGGGAGGTGGTGTCCAGACAGCATGTGCAGTCGCTTCTTACATCTTTAGAGCAAGATTTCTCTAAATCAAATAATAGTAAGGCAGGCTTTCTCCCCGCA
Source organism: Cyrtonyx montezumae (assembly GCF_038088225.1). Taxonomy (NCBI): domain Eukaryota; kingdom Metazoa; phylum Chordata; class Aves; order Galliformes; family Odontophoridae; genus Cyrtonyx; species Cyrtonyx montezumae. The sequence continues at coordinate 4,345,333 of NW_027072037.1, forward strand.
CGTGCTGTGCCCTGCTCTAAGTTCCCCCCCCCAGAAGACATCTGCTGGAGGAAGGGAGGTGAAGCACATCTCAGGGCTCATTTACAAGTGTTGGAAATTTTCCTGGTAAACGTCATCCGCGATACTGTCACTTCCACGCAACGTGCCAAGAAAAAGACCATCAGTGCCAGGGACATGGTGCATGCTGTGAAACACCCAGCCCCTACCCTCCTTGGATTTAGGGGAAAGCTTCTCCTGATTCAGCAGAGCCAATGATCCAGCAAGCGATGTCCCACAGCACCTATAGGAAACGCATCGTGGTGTTGGGAAACTCACCACAGGGCCAACACACAGCCCCAGGGGCCCAACACGGGGCCACCTCCAGCAAGAACTTCTCACCAGCGGTGAAGCAAGCTTGGCTGCTCACCTGTGTCACACAACAGACCTGGTTTCCAATCCCAAATGTTGATCTCACTTCACTGTTGACCAGGAGACTCTCCTGAAAGCAGACAGGTATCCTAGATGCAAAAGCCAACACAATCCCAACACAGCAAGGCAGCATGCGCCTTGATAAGAAATTTCTGCTCCAAACCTCCACCTACGTTCAGCATACGCTCCAAATCTTCCCCAAATTACTTAAGGACAGAATCTGTCCCTTTCTATCCAACACACAGCAATTTGTGAGTTGCTAAGAGCTCTCAGCCACAAATGAAACCGGGGTGTGTGAAACAAAACAAAAAAAAAAGCAGAAGTGCGTATGCATGAGGCTGTGCTATGGTTACACGTCGTAATAAACGAAGCAGTGCTGATGGTCCCAAAGCTGTGGTCTGAAACTCCAGCACAGATCTGTTTGTCATAGCAATAGCATTTCCACCTGCACCTTTGCGATGCCTCCTCCGGGAGCCTTCACGCGTCGCCGTCATAGATCACGGCAAGCAGAGCCCGGGCCAGCTGTGCAGATGTCTAGCTGGCTGACCTCTCCTTACCAAAAAAGATTCTATTTTTTTTTTCCCTGTTCTTATTAGTTTTCAAACCACCTACTCCATCATAAACATCAAGCAAAATTAGCTTATCCCTAGAACGCTCCAAAACAGACGGGCTGACTTGCTGCACAAACCGAGCTGCAGCAAGTCAGTGGGAAAGCTCGAGGCACGCAAAGAATGTTGAGTCTAGAGCTGCTGGCCAGTTTGCCATAAAATCCTCCTGCTGCAAGCAACTCGTGCACGTGCAAGCAGAGTCACGTGTGCACAGAATCCCACACCTGCTCCACAGTACCTCGAGTAAATGAGTCCCATCTGCAGGACAGCCTGGTAATAAATACACCCCAGGGAAAAAAAAAAACGCACACCAGCAGGGAGGTGGACGATATGATCTCATAGGACCTTTTCCATCTCTCAACTTTTATGCTTAGTCACAGAATAAATATCTCCCATGGTGTGAAGAAACGTGCTGGTTTCACTCGCCCACAGCGTTGCCCTCCGAAGACGTCTCCCTTCCTGCTGTTACTTCACACTCGTAGGACTTGCCCAAGGAGAATTAAGCCAAGGAGGACTTGCACGTGCCGGTCTTTCAGCTTCAGTGAGCTCTAAGGCACTCAAGCCAGTTCATTAATTTCTCTCCCAGCAGCCACAAGCAGGGCTAGCACCTCCTTTCAGTATTAATGGAGAACCTGCGCTTCTCTGAGCACTCAAGCACGATCCTGCCCAGCACAGAGAAGGGGAAAATACGAGGAACCAAAGGGTTTGAGGAGCCACGCAACCTACATCTCCTCTTGCGACTGGATGGGCGTCAATGGATGGTGAAGCAACGTTCAGTGGTCACAGCACTGGAAAGAGGGCTGAAAGTAGAAAGTTCTGTTTCGGTTTCCAGTTCAGATGCTGGGCCACGGGCTGACCCTGAGCACGGCAGATTCTCACACCATTTGGTGTTTTTCATTAGTAGCCAGTTTCCTGGAATCACATGATTACATCAGAATCCACACTTCCTTATTTTCGGTTAAAAAGAAGTACTTGCAGATGCCAAAGCTGAAGAAAGAAAGGTAAGTCATGAAGTCTGAAATGTGTAAACTAAAAGAAAAAAAAAAATAATGTAAGCTCGCTATTTTCAACGTAATTCTTTCTTTTTTGTAGGAAGGAATGGGACCTAGGACTCTTTCCCCAGTGTTACACCCTGGAAACCTTACACTGGGGGGAATGACTCAACCTGGGTGGGCTTCAACACCCCCACCTGTAAGTTACAGATGAGAAAGCACAGCGTTCAGAGCACCACTTTCCCAGAAACCACAAAGCCCTCTGATGCACCTCTCTAGTCAGAAGAACCCTACCCACTGGCGGGCAATATGAAGGCACAACTGTTGATAAAACGTAGCAGGACAGCTCACCAAATCTTGCTTCTACCTCTTTTCTCCAGCATCCAGAAGCTCAAAGCCCTGGCAGCCCAGCAGCACCAGCTCGTCAGCCGGCATCCTCCACTCACTACAACCACCAGCTCTACAGGTCTTGCCCTGCACAGCAATAACCCACCTGGGAACGAGGACTAGCCCTGCTGGAAAAGCCTTTTTTAGACCTTATGGAGCCCATACTGTGCTGCTGCAGCCCTGCTGGGCTCAGTGCTGCCACGTTACAGGCATGTGGGCTGCAGCTAATCATGGCGTGAAGTCATGAACTTTGTCCCTGCATCTGAATATCCGCAAGCACTGAGCACAGAAGGCTGTGGATGACAGCTATTTCCTTTTCTGGGTAGGAAGAAAAAATCACTGCGATCTAGAAGGCTCCCACCTGGGGTGTGCTGTGCTCTGTGCTGTGGGAAGGGAGGTAATGGCGATGCTTTTGATAAAAGCAGTGCTCTTTGCCCTCTGTGCCCAAAGCGAGCTCAACGAGATGCACAGCCAGGAGAAGCAGGAGGAGAACAACCCCCTGTGAGCGTCTGTATTACCTCACCTTTGAGGTTACAAGGAAGTGAGCACAAACCTGTTCAGTCACATTGTTCCCCCCGAGGCCTGGCTTTCAGCCAGGCAGTGACACCGCTGCAGTGACACCGCTGCTGCGTTCCCGCTGTTCCCAGGACAGATGTGCTGCCCCTGTGCAGCCCCAGGGGATCCATTCTCCTCTCTGCATGCTCCGAGGTGCAAAGGTATGGCTGCTCCCCCTGAAAGGTGTGCAGGGGATACTGCAAGCTGGGCACAGAGGTCACCAAGCACCTGGAGACCTCGTGTTATCCCACAGCTCCCATTACCCTCCGGCTGATGCTCATCTTGCACCACATGGCTCTCAAGAGGTGTGGGTGCCACTCATGTCAGAGCGGGCAGCCAAAACCAGAAAGCAACTCAAATAATGATAATTATTTTTAATAGAAATATATAAACCCCCATAAGATTGTCCAAACTCTAAAACACATCCTGCTACCAGCCAAGGTCAGGCCAGACGGGGCTCTGATGGAGCTGTACGTGCCCCCGTTCATCGCAGGGCAGTCGGTCTGGATGAGCTCTCATGGTCCATTCCAACTCCAATGGTTCTATGATCTGCACGAGAAGAAAAATACTGCCCGTGTTTCTACGCCTGCTGAAGCGGAAAAATACAGCGTGCAGCTCTGCGGTGTTATTAGTACCTTTCCCCTTCGTGAGGAAAAACACAACAAAACAGGACATGCCACAAAAGCCAAACAGATGTGGAAGTTAGAGGTCTTTTTTCTTTTTTTTTTTTTCCCTTCTTTTCGAATGAAATGAGTATTTCATTAAGAAAGCTCAAAAATCCAGCTCCCACGTACAAAGAAACGAGTCTGGAAATCCCCCTCCCTCCACCTTCACTGCTATTTGCTAAGGAAACCAGATCCTTGGCCCCGGCCAGAAAAATGATCTCAGCCATTCTTAAGAGAACCTACAGTGCATTTTCATGAGTCATGGAAAGCAACAAGTCGTTGCTTTGGTAATGCTAGGTAAGCAACTGCTCATCCATCCACGAGCACACGCTTCCAGCAGTAAGTCAGAGAGCAGACTGCTTCTTGATGGATGATGTCAGGAGCTGCCCCAAACACAGCCCCACAGCACGGCTGCCTTGTTTTATAGGACACGTCACACACAGGATTTAGCTGACAGGTCCTGCGGTCCTCATCCCAAACTACAAATGGAGGGGATAGGGGGGTGTCACAAGAAAGAGCACGCAGCCAACCTGCTGCCCACCAGCCAACACTGCAGCAAGCAGCACAGGTTGCTTCACCCCCCTCCAAGGGACCCCTTCCAACTAGGGACAGCACAGCACACATACATGTGTGCTTTCATGCACACAGATGCAGGAAAGGCATCCTTCAGCCTGCCTCAGTCTCTAACCAAACAGTTTCCTCTTCTCCTTTCTCAAGAACTGCAGAAGGATGCCAACATGCAGTTAAGAAGAACAGAGCTGCGCCTGCCGACACCTCAAGACCCATGCAGCAGACATACAGGCATTTTTTCCCAAGCCCTGCAAAGGGAGTAGCTGTCTTTTTACATGCTTATCAGGTATATAATTTCCCCACTGTACTCTCTGGTTAAGGCAGGATGCTGCAAGGGCACCACTCAAAGCCCTCGGTGATGCTCATGGACACAGACCAAGATGGCAACGAGCTCGTTCCCAGCTTTCCCTTGAGAGATGAAGACAGATACAAACTCCAGCACGTACACTGATAGCAAAAGCTGATTGTTTGAGCTTGCCTTCTGAGACACAGCTCACGAGCATAAATCACCCTCTCCCCAGGCAGCCCCATCCCGGAGCCGAGCGGGCTTGCACCACGTTATTAAGTCACACCAGTAATGCTGGATGTGAACACGTTGAAATATTGCGATGATTAAGTATTTTCTCTTCTTCTTGAATCACCAGCCAGGTAGCACAGTGAATGACACACATATTGTCTGTATCTTCAACATCTCAGCACTCAGGGGAGAGCCCCAGCAAGCCAAGCATCCCATCCCCACCCCCAATCCAAACAAGCACAGGGAAGGGCAGGCATCGTTCCTCAAACCCTTTGAGGTCACTTCAGCCAAGGAGGTGAAGCCAAGCTGGTGTGCAGGCAGAGACCATCCTCAGGGCATGCAGAAAACAACACAGCTGCCCATCCATCAGAGCCACCCACGACTCAAGGCAGCATCCCAGAGCATGCAGAAGTGCTGCTGTCACACACAGGCATCCACCCGTGACGGGTGGGGAAGCTTCCAATGCACTGCAAGAATCTGCTCATAGGACAGAGGACAGACAGCACATCCATCCAACCACGGGAGCTCAGGAGGTTGGGGAAGGCAGTGATGGAAAACAACGACCCAGCATTTTAAAGAAGCCCTTCCCCTCGCTTCCCCATCCGCCCATCTCCTCATTAAGAGCACAACTGAGCTCCAGTGCACCCTGATGCTGGGCTGAACCCACACAGCAGCAATTCAGAGCTGGACCTTGAACCCTCCAATAAAACCAGCGACACAACAAACCAAGCACAGCCCAATAGAGACTCTGTTTATCTCTTATTTGCCACCAGCACCCTCCAAATAGAAATAACTAACTGAAATATTTTGCATACTTCTCTAATGACTCTGGCTACTCTGTTACACCAGCAAGGAGCTCTGAGCACCACACAACCATTGCCTGCAGGATGCCAGACCGCTTCGCTGCACCGTCCCAGCCCACTCCTCCTTCCAGCCACACATCTCCACACCGACATCCTCTCTTCAGACATCAAGCAGAGCTGTCAGCCCACCAGCATCACCCACAGAGATAACATTATCAGCCAGCCTTTGTGATGACCCAGCAGGTAGAAAAGGGACAGTCCCCCCGAGGGCACTCTCGGGTTAGAGGACAGCAGGAAAAGAGCATTTAAAACAGAGTTGCTGTCCACACGCCTATTCCAATCAGTTCACTTTGACCATCAGCTGCAAGACCTCACCCTGCACCTCATCCCTAAGCAGTTTTCCCAGCCAAGCCTTCTTCAGCACAGCTCCTGCTCCACATGGGGGATGCCTCAACCTTTCAACCTGGACTGGAGATGACAGCAGTTAGCAGGAAGGATGTGCCCACCACCCCCATCCCCAATACCCCTCTGCGGGATCTCTGTGCCTCAGCTGTAGTGTCACAGCAAGCAATTAACCACATAACCCTCTGTACTCAACAGGGCAGACTCCCATACACAAGCAGACACCCCAAAAGCAGCGTGCCTTCCTCCAGCCCTCCACATTCAGCATGGCACTGCAGAACTTGCAGCCTTTGCCCAGCACCTGATGCTCGACTCACAATTGCTACGTGCAAAACTTCCAAAGTCTTTTAGAGATCTCTGCAAGGCTCCAGAAGCACAAAAGAAAACAAAAACCCAACCCTTCCAATGGACCTGACAAACCCCAATGCTCCAGGATGGCCCTAATAGTGCAGGAGTGGTGATTAATCACAACCTGAGCACTGAGGCCATCCGAGGGCCCGGCCAGCACACACTGTTTGCACAGCATCCCACGCAGTGAGCAGCTCCTTCCAGGACCTGGCCCATGCACGTCGCTGCCCGGACTTTGTCCCGTGCTGTTCCTCCGGCGCAGAGCCAAGCTCCAGCTCAGCTCCTGCCCGGGTTTCGGTGCGGCGGTGGCTCGTCTTCCTGGATCGTTTTGCAGAGCGGGGAGCATGAAACCAGGGGAGCTTCTGCCAAAATGTTGATTAAATGATAGCCAGTGTGAGTTTTAACTTGGGAGAAGAGAGGTTCTGTGTGAGATGTAGAGCCACTTGGTCTCCACTAATATTGATATTAGGATTTTCCAAGGAAAAAGTGTTTGGGGAAGGCATTTTGGAGCCGAATCCTCCTCTTCTCTGACTCCTGCAAGTCTCAGCCAGTCCACATCCAACTCTCAGCCTTCTGAGACTCCCCCAGTGCTTTGGAAACACCCGGAACCAGTGCTGTGATGACACCCAGCAGCACACCCTGTCCCCAACCACAGAGAAGACACAAAGCTCAATCCCGAGCCCTTGCATCCCACCTGGCCAAATGCTTCACCCCCATCCTCTGCAGCACCGAGGGACTGAATTCCTCCCCATGTCACCATTATGGGACAGCACAGCTCCCAGCACCGTGGCACAGAGAAAGCTCATCACTCTTGTCCTGCCTTCCTGAGCAGTCCAGCTCCTGCAGGAGATCATTCCCCCATGGCTTTGCAGCAGAAGGCAGTGACTTCAGGTCAGATATTAGGAAAAATTTCTTCTCAGAAAGAGTGGTGATGCAGTGGCACAGCTGCCCAGGGAGGCAGTGGGGTCAGCGTCCCTGGAGGTGCTCCAGCACTGTGGAGATGTGGCACTGAGGGACGTGGTCAGCGGTTGGGGTGGGCTGATGGTTGGACTTGATGATCTCTGAGGTCTTTTCCAACCTTCATGATTTGAGGATTCTGTTTCTTATTATTAAAGATGAGACGGGACGTCGGTCGGGTTGGACACCAGCTGTCATTTCAGTGATCTCAGTGACTAATGAGAAGACTGCTTGGCCAGACTGGATCAGAAGTGTGAGCACGGACTGAAAACAAACCAAAATGCCAACACGACCACGTGCACACCGGCTCACGCATCCCTTCACAGATGGAAAAGAAAAGCACTCATCTCTCCTGGACAAAAGCAGCGTGGCAGATGCCAACCTGGAGCCCATACATTGCACAGAGGCAGCACGGTCGGGTGCAACCCAGAAGGCACAAAGCATCCCTGCATCCCACCTGACAAAGGCAGAAAATATGCCTAGAAGGAATGTGCAGAGAGCAGCAGGGGCAGAACAGAGGGAGCCCTGCTGGAGACACACCGCTCCTGGATGCTTTCCTGGAAGGGTTCCCGGAAAACACCCGATCGCCCACTTCGTCTCACAGAGCTCAAATGGGAAAATAAATACAGCCTGGGGATTCTGGGTGATTCTGCCAGGTTAGGGATCACTGGGCCATTTATAGCTCTTCTGCGAAGACTGAGGAGTGCCTGAGGGCTCCAAGGGGGGAAGAGAAAGTAAAATTCCATATTCCCCTTCTTATGGCCCTATAATGGATTTTCCATCTCCCCGGTGCACAGCTGACATTCTGCACATTGCTGTGCACGCTGCACGTGGCTGGGGTATGTGCAGAGGGGAGTGGGAAGGACCGAGCCCAGGACCCATGGCCTGCAGCTGGCACTGCAGGAACCAAGGGCTCTGCTGCCCCCAGGGACACGCAGCCCCCTCCTGTGCTGGACCTGGGGATACACAGAAACGCAGAGAAACCATGTTTCCTTGGAGCAGATGAGCTGGCTGAGCTGCGGCTGAATCTCTTCATTTTAATTCCTTTCCCACTGGAGCTAACGACCCTCTCACCTCCCTGACTCACTTCCCTCCAGCAGCAGCTCTGCAGCGGGAGGGACAGCCGTGCAGCACCGAGCACCGCTGCAACCTCTGCCATCCCCAGCGGGCCCTTCCCACCAGCTGAGCTCAGAAAATAAAGCAAGTCCATGCTGCACGCTCACATCACATCAGCAGCCGGCAGCTCGCTGCTGCTGTGTCCATCAGCTTGCACGCTCTGTCCTGTACGAAAAGCCAGACTGCATCTCTTTGCAGTGTGACCGACCAAAAAACCAAAACCTGTTCAGAGAGGGAAGGTATGTCCCAGCTGGCAGCCCTGCTCCCTGTCTACAATGGGGGAATTGGACGGGCAGGGAAACGTTCCTGAGATGCAGAGCTGGGCAGCAGAGCACCAAACAGCAGAAGAAACCTCCAAGTCCTCTCATTGTAAGAGCTGTCCAAGCGATGGGAGCAGATGCTCCAACGTGAGCAGCTCAGGACGGCACCGTTTGATTCCTGAACCCCCAAACTCCGCACAGACCCCGACCTACAAAGCATCACCGACGTACTGAATGCTTTGGGTGGGAAGGGGCCTCGAAGACCCCACAGTTCCAACCCTGTGCCGTGGGCTGGATGCCACCCAGCACGTCAGGCTGCCCAGGGCCACGTCCGACCCGGCCCTTCTCAGCATCCCCAGCGCGGCCACGAAGGACGGAGCAGCCAAACCCGGTGCGAGAGACCGACGGGAACCGGGGAGGAGGGGAAAATAAAACAGCAGGAGAGGGGGAAAACCGCTTCCCATGCGGCACAGACCGGGCGAGAAAAGGCATCTATGCACTCTTCTCCGGTTCCGCGACTTCGGGCGCCGGGCACCAACGCGGACGGCACAGTGCCGGCGCTGGGGCTCCGCCGGGGATTCAAATAAATAAAATCAAAACGAAAGAGCCCAAGAAAACCGAGCCCGCATCCCGGCTGCACGCACCCACCGCCCGTCCCCGCAAAGAGCGAGCCTCACCCGTCCGCAGAGCGGCTACCGGCGGAGGGCCATGCGCGGGGGCTCGGCTCGGTTCACCTCAGCTCGGCTCGGCGGGACCCGACACGGCGACGGCTGCGGGACGCGGGGCGGTGCACAAAAGCGGGAGGAAGCGATGACGCGCGGAGCTGCGGCCGCCAATGGGGAAACGGCTCCGAGCGCAGTGCCCGCCCGCCGGGCTGTGCCGCGCCGCGCCGCGCCGCCAGGGGGCGCCACAACGCGCGGCCCCGCTGAGGGCTCCGTGCGGAGCGCGGGGTGAGCGGGTGGGGGGTGGGGGAGCGGGTTCTGGGGTGCCCGCTGTTGTCACAGAGCGGCCCCCAGCTTCCCGAGCAGCCCCTGGGGGAGGTGGAGCAGCTTCTGGGGTGCCCAGAGACCCACAGGTGCCTGCCTTTGTGCAGTGCATCCCCTTGGATCCATCTGAGCGGAGGACAAAGGGGCTTAAAAGGGACATTCAGCCCATAAGGGCCAACGCTCATCGTGGACCCCAAAGGCAATGCAGGCGAGGCCTGCGGTCTGCGCCAGGGCAGCATGAAAGAGAGCGCTTGCAGAGCAGAGAAAGCAAGCGAGAGCACTTTTCTGATTATTTCCCCGTTTCCCCATTGAGTAAACTTGTGGCAGAGGAGGACAGGAGGAAAGGCAGCTTGAAATGTTGGTGGGGAGAGAGAAATGCGGGCGGAATCCTAACGGCACAGCCATTCCCCGCGGGGTTTCAGGGCTGCCAGAAAGCTGGAGCCGCTGCCTGCAAAGGCAATGGGAGCCCCAAGCACGGACCCCTCTGGGGGGATTCACATCTCACATCCTCGTACACGATCGCGTGACCTATTAATAAAATCCATAGAAACCGATTCTGTATACCAAATAACAGCAGATGGCTCCGGCCCAAACCGCTCCGGGTTCCCTCACTCCATAAATGATTTTACTCGGCCAGTCGTGATCTTGATGTAATTGAATAGGTTTCACTCTTTTCCCTCTCCCTCCGCAGAATATTTGTGCAGCTTACGGGGAGGCATCCAGGGGGACCGAGCTGTTGCTGGAAGGAGCCTGACTGCCGCTTGCCTCATCACTTTGGGAAGCAGCATAAGTCCATCCTAAGCCACCTGGCGTGGGGAAGGGGGTTGCCTTCCTCTGCACCTTCTCTGTAACTCTTAGAGCTCTTAGTAACAATCTGGTAACTTGGCACGTTGGAAATGTTTTGGCTCCTGCCCATCGGGGATGTGTGTAATGAATTCTTGCGCTGCAGATGCGTTTCTGAAATAAATCACATGTGTTTACCTTGGGAACCAGGCACAGGGCTCCAGCGCTTGAAGTATATAAGGTACTCAGTGACAAGCTTTAATGAGCTTTAAGCTTTAATACCTCCTGGTTTTAATGGAAATCAGTTAAGCAAGCACCAGTTATGTTAGAAAACTCCTTCCAAGCAGCTTCTCTCTACTAAATGTGTTTGATGCTCCAGGAATGATGCTACAGTGATTTCAGTTCTAGGGTGTTCCCAATGTAACGACCATCATGCGTGCAAAGCCTTTTTCCGTGGAAAAGTTCTCTGCTGATGGGTGTGCTGAGAACCTGCTCCCATATTCTGCCTCCTCCTGTTGCTCCTTCAAGCACTCGAGAAGCCTGCCAGGAGAACGAATGGAGGCACGTGGCTCTGCATGCACTTCCACGTGTGCGGGTGCAAATGCATTCTAGCAACCCTCAGCACGCTTGTGGAGAGAAGCAGAAATGTGGTAAAGGGTGCACAGTGGAGAGCACCAGGAGAATGAATGTGTTGCAGACAGTTGTAGTGGCTCTGTATGCAGAGATAAAAAGACATGAAGCTGTGCTGCGTCCCTAAAGACAGCGGGCATGGCATTCCTCGTGTCCTCGTGTCTGTACAGCCACATTCTCCCTTTGTTTCCAGAACAGAACAGCTGTGTTCAGAATGCCATCAGGAAACAGATCTTGGTGCATGCTATCCCAAGCCATGCCAGTTGGTGAGATCAAAGCCATGCCACACAGAAAACATATGAATGTGTGCTCTGATTCTTCATTGCTGGTAAAAACGTTAGGGTGATATGAAGGATACAAAACTACAGCATCCCAAAAATATCTGCAGATAAAAGCTCAATGCCACCAATGTGTACGAGTGAGAGATCCAAAAAGTTCATCTGCAGACCAAGAACTTTGCAAATCAGAGCCCTGGGCTGTTCAGTTTATGTTCCTTCTTCAATGATGTAAGCACTGGTGTTTGCAGTGGGGAGAAAAAGGGGAAGACACTTGGCTTTTACCTAAGTGCTGCTATTTTGGGCTGTGCTAAGGTTGCTGCAGGATGTGAACGCATATCCCCCAGCGCTGACCCAATTCTTGTGTGACTAAGTAAGCTCTGTCTAACCTGAAGCTCTCCCGTGCCTTCTGTTTGATATAATATCCTTTCTTGCTTCCTGCCCTAAACTCTAGTATAAGGCCGTTGAGTGCTGTGAGACATCTGTCCAGCCTTCTCTCCCATAGCAATGGCTGTGCATTGGAGATGGGTGAAATCATTCCTATACTTAGTTTGCAAACTGTAAAGGAGTATCTCAGCCTGAAGATCATTTGCCTTGGCTCAAGAGTATTTCCCACAAAGAGCATCTGACATCTCCTGCCCACACCCCACGTTTCACCCCTGGATACAGGTGGTCCCACAGTTTTGGGTTTATATCCCTTCAGGTTGAGCAGACCTTGGGCTCCTTTCCAGACTTGGTGCACGGATGTTCCTAGCTTCTGTTCCAGAGTGAAAGGTAGGTGGCAGCAGCAACAGCAGTGTTTTAGGAGGAAAAGGTGAGTTTTACACTTGAAAATAAAATCCGTGGGCCTCATCCTGGAGGAGAGGGCTGACTGTTAAGACCCAAGAGCAGAGTTTTGGCAGTCTTTGGCAAATCTTCATGTACTTTTGACCATATGGGAATACTGCAACATCTTATCTTGGGGAGGAGAAAGAATTGCTCTGGGATGGGGTTAGATGCAAGGCAAGCCCCCAGCTCTCACTGTGACCATAAGCTGCAGCACTGTATTTGTCCATCTACCAAAAGAAGAGAGTTTGCACATCATAGAATCGTGGTTGGTTTGGACGGGACTTTAAAGCCTGTCCAGTTCCACCCCCTGTGGTGGGCAGGGACTCCTCCCACTAGATCAGGTTGTACAGGGCCCCATCCAGCCTGGCCTTGAATCATGCAAACAAATGTGATGTTAAAACCAAACCCTGAAGGCTGAGTGTGATGGCAGCATGCAGCAGCCAGGGATCAACCAGAAGGCACAGGTTTTAATGCCTCATTCATCCAATTGGGTGTGACTTCAGTGAGATTAAGTTGTATGGATGTTTTCTTTTCTCCTGGTAGTCTTCAGCAGGATTTGACTCCCTGAAAATATGACCTTATTTCTCTAACCCCTCTCCTGATCTGAAAGGTAACCCGTCTACAGCAGTGCAGTCAAAGCCACCTGTTATAATCATGGGATTCTAGCTGCCAGTTCAAACAGTATTTTGCATTTCTTACTGTATTCTAGATGAAAGAAGCTCCAGCTTCAGGCATATCAGTGCATAGAGTATGGGCAGCCATCGAGCCCGAATTCCTTTGTATTTCTTCCCATCCACCCACACGGAGCTGGATTGTAGCTGACAGAGATCAGGGGAAGTGGGGACTGATTTACTGCAACTGGGATCCATCCCATTAGCCATAAACTTATCTGCATGCATCAAGTGGAAACCTAGTTTTTCCTTTACATCTGTCACGAGGGGGAAGAAATCACAGAAACAATAAAAACCCGACTGTTTACACATGTTTTGTTTTATAAATGGACTTGTATAGAAAGTTGCAGCACTGCTGTACAGACAGCTCGCATAAATCTCTTATCACAAAAGCCATATGTCCTCATTTCCTCATCTGCAGTAAAATACAAGCAGCAGCGCTTCGATAATTAGGAAGCTGGAGGTAAACCACTCAGCATCCAGCACTAGGAAAGGGTATGTGGGTGAAGGTTATAAAACACAAAACAGAACAGTTGGGTTACGAGCTGTCCATACAGCTTTCCACTGCGTGATTGTTATTTGTGTGTTAACAGCCCAGTTCCTTCATGGATGGGGCTACTGGAGAAACTGGAAATATCTGAGAGGAGCCTGATCCTTGTGTTGGGTTGGCTCTCAGCTGGCAGGCTGTCCAATTGCCTTGCTGGGCATCTATCCTCCCCTTGCAACAGCTCAAGAACAGGAGCCACAATGCAGTGAAGTGACCTGCTGCCATTTCTCTCTGGTACCATCTCTGGACTCATGGAGGGGGATGAGAGCTTCTCTGGATGATCCTGTGGAAAGCCTTCCTATCGGATGGATGGCATGGTGGGGGCCCCCAGTTCTGTGCACGGAGCTAAAAAGCTTTCACCAGGGAAGAAGGAGCAGAATAGTCCTGCAGGAATACTCAGACAACTTTCCCTTACCAAAATCTTGGACAGTTGTCATCTGTGGCCTTTGATCGGCGCTGGTGGGTGAAGACAGTGTCACCCACTCACTTTTAAGCTGACCCACGTGTTTCCATGAAGGCTTTCTGAGATGGATGACAATTAACTGTGTGCATATAGTTAGCACAACAACAGTGCAGCTGCCTTTACAGCACATCCCCGTCCTTCCAATCTTTTACTTCATCCAAAAAAGGGACATTTCCTAAATCTCACATCAACCAGTGATCATGAAATGCCCTTTTGCCCAACTTGGTGTGCTTTGTGTAAGGGGTATTTATTTAATCCATCTGAAACTACATGAGAAAAGAGAGAAATATCCCGGCAGCGAGATAAGATGATTATCTTCCTGGCAAACAATAGACCACGGTCAAAATTAAAAATAATTTGATTGCAAATAGGAAGCCTAGTAAAGCAGCAGGAATAGAGGAAACATGACTAATTTTTTTTTCAGCTTGTCTGAACTCACACAGCAGAGTTTTGCAAGAGCCATAACTTTGAAATACAGATCTGTAGAAAACCCATGTGGGGAGGATGGCAACAGTCCAACTGCAGCAGTACAATAGGGGCAAGTTAATGCAGCTTGTAGATCCGATCTTACTAGCTAACTAGCAACGGGCAAAAGCTATTTTAGGTATAATTTGGTGGAGGCCACACTAAATATTATTTGGAGAGGAGTGGAAAAACAAAGGCTTTCTTCTTGGCTCTTTTTTTGGATTCCATTCAGCTGCCATTCTCAGCTGAACAGTGATGCCAGCGTCACCTGTGGGATCAGGACCACGCTCCCCGTACTAAACCTGCAGGCGGACGCTTCATCTCCTTGGCCAACATTGTTTTTTCTCATCTCCAGACAAGAATCTTTCTTTCTGCAGAGAAGGAGGAGGTGGCTGCAGGACTATGATGACCACAGGATTCATCTCCAAGAGGAAATTCCCATAGATGTGAAGCCTATACAAGGTGGCTAATGAAGACGTCTCCTCCTAATGATGATTACCCAGCAGAAGTGATTCCCAGAAATACTGCGTGCTGAACGACTGCTACCTTACAACAAAACACAGAGCAACTTCTATCCAGTGAGATGTGAAGGGGAAAATGCTGTGAAGCACAGCTGCTCCTCCGTGGCAGAAGTTTAGCACCTTCCTCTGTCCCAGAAAGTGCTCAGATGTAGTGCGGTTGTGCTGATGAGCTGGGTAAGCCTCGGGACCTTCCTAGGCTGCAGTTCTCGTCCTTTCATCACGGCCTGCATGGCAGAAATGGCCTCATGTCTATTGATTTAATCCAACAGACTGTAACATTTGGATCTGTATTTTAAGGCATCTGATTGTAGCCTTCCTTAAATGTTATTGTCTAGAACATTCTGTGCTTCTTTGAGCATCGTTGGAGATGGGTCTCTAATGCAAAGGTAGGCAGCACTCAGAATGCGCTGTGTGATGTAGAAGTGATGTTACATCCATTTTGCAGCAGGAGGAATCGAAGCATGGTGTTGAAGTGACCCATTCTAATAATCCAGGAGGAAGTCTGAATCAGAAAACAACACAGCGCTCCCTGAGCCTAACTGGGACCACAAAACCACAAATTCTTTTTTGCTTTGAAAGCCTTTTGAACTGAGTTTACTAACAGCTGAGGTTTGGAACAAGTCTTTGGTTAGCTCTGGCGGTGCCATGTTGGATTACATTAACCGAGGATTTGATTATACTTAAATGGCATTAAGCTATTTAATTGCAGATGTGCATGTCTGGTCCTTTACCCGGGTGGATTTTTCTTTTGTATTTTAGGGGTTTACCTCATTCGAGGGTGTGTTGCATGTGGCAGCCATAAGCAGTAGCTGATGGTAAGTGGAATTTAAGCCACTTGGCAAACCTCAGACAGGTCCAGTAACTGTAGGTGGAGCAGAACTCGTGGACAGTCATTAGATCCCTGATGGAGGAAATACTGCTGAAAGGCATGAGAGGAAATGACAGATTTAATGAACGGTGATCACCAGCTGGCCTACAAAGTGTCTGCTTTCCTACAGAAACTATTGTAGCAGAACCAAAGACAGTTCATCCCCACACAGAACCTGCTGGCAGAACCCCTCCAAACCAAAAGATGTGGCAAGTGACACCAGTGAGAGGTGTGGCTGCACTTACGCAGGCAGTGGGCTGCCTTGGAGAGGGGCTGCACCCTCCTTCTTCCACCACGGGTGGACAAGAGTGATAGATCTTGTGAAGTCAAAACATCACAGCAGTGCCTGTGGAATGGGAGGTATTGGCATTCAGAGCAGTTTGTCACTGTTAATCAGAGGTTCTAAAAGCTGAAAGGTAGATCTAGGTGGAATATGCACAAGAAATAAAGGTGTTTAAAGCTGTGGATAGGATTTAGCATGCTACTGAAATCCAAGAAAATGAGATTATACTTGTCAAACCCTAGGAGGCTTCGGAGCATATGCCCGGACACAGCAGGATGGGTAACAGAGCCGCCACAATCTGTCTTTGAGCAGTGGCACACTGCATGTTGATCACAGAAGTCTTCTGCTTTTACAAAAACAGCTAATGGTGACATGATGAAGGATTCTGCAAAGGGCTCAGGGGGAGACTCAGTAAAACATCAAATAATGATGTCAGGCTTTTCATGCGTGACAAACTTAAATGCAAAAACAGGCTTCTCGTGGAGACTTAAAAGAAGCAACAGTTGGGACCTGTTTCCAAAATGAGAGGAAACTCTTCAAGCCCGATTTGTTGTTTTAGCTGCTCAGAGCACCATCTGAGTGAACACAGTGCTATGCATCATGAGTGAAGTCGGTCACAGATGCTGATGAACATGGACATGGATGGATGGATGACACGTCAATGCCTGGAATCAGTGATGCAGGAACACAGCAATGCTGAAGGCATTTGTCTGGGAGATGGAAGCTCTCTTGCCCTGGAGGAAGATCAAGGATGAGCATTTAACATAATCACAACTCAAAAGAGAACACAGCCAGTATTCAGAGGTCACTGTCCACGTTACTGTTTGCAGTGCTACTCTGAGCACAGGTGCTACTGCTGTATGCACTGTGTCCAGTGGATTCTGTTCAACAGAAGGACATCACTACTGAAGGAGGAGAGAAGATGAGGGGACGGGAGGGAGGGGAGAAGTGAGGAAAGTTTGGTTCACCTCTGGTTCTTCTGGCATGAAACTGGCTGGCTTTCTGAGAGACTTTTTTTTGCATAAGCCAGAAAAGGAGACCTCGCTGCAGGAATGATGAGGTGTAATTCCACAGCTCTGTGATCCAAGATGGGTACAACAGACATTTCTGCCCGTAACACTCACCTCCGGAATAAACAAGACTTGACAAACATCTTTAATGAATGAAAAAGGATACTCGAAGCAACAAGGGGACAAGTACAGCTAAATGATTATAGACCAGGAGCTGGGGTCTGTCCAAGACCTGGTATCCCACAAGGTTGTCTCAGAAACAAAGGGATGGCATGCCTGTTCACACTGCAAGAAGCAATGGCTGGACACTGTCTGGCCTTCTCCCTCGGTTTCCTCCAGCTCTGGACAGGCCCTGGCTATGCACTTCTTTTATTGCAGATCCCCTGCAGATCTGCATCGAAGTTCACAGATCTCCTCCCACATCCCCTGAATTAATGAACAACTTCAAGGCTCCAGGAAGGAAACTGTTTCTTGGAAGATACTGAAAAGAAGAAAAATGACTGTGAAAAGCGTGTTCCCCTCCACACTGGCATGAAGAGTGGTGGTATTGCAGCAGTCTGTTGGCAAAGGTTCTGAGCTGCTCAAAGGGACAATGGAAAGCTGGAACATCATCTTGGAGTAAAGAGACAGGTGTCAGTGGAAAAAAAAATAAATAAAGCTTTTGTTCCCATTGGCTGTGTTCATCTGAATGGAAAATCCAGACAAGGAGACTCCAGAGCCCACGGCTCACAATGCCAGGTCCCCTGGTTTCTAATTTTGGAACAAAGTGCTCCTCGCCACTGCTTTTCCTAACCCGCCCCCGTTACACACATTTTCAGAGCATGACTTCATAGGGTCTCACAGAAGCAGGGGCTGAGAAGATGAACACGCAGAGTCTATGAAGGAAAAAGCATTTTGTAAGGAAAAACCATAAGCCTTTATTATAAAAGTAAACTCCAGAGTGGAAGTGATCAGCACTGGTTTGAATGCGCAAAGGAAATGAAAGTGATCTCCAGTGATGGGACAGAGGGGTACAGTGCACAGAGTAGGAGGGACTGGGTTTGGGGTCTGAGTGAACTGTTTGTCCCTGATGACTCTGCTTTTCCTCCTAGTCTTGCTGCCTGGGGTTGTACAGTTTAGCAGCTGCATACGTAGAGTGTACAGGTATTCTTGCTGCTCATGCAGAGTGAATTACAGCAAAGTTGAACACCTTGGATCCTTTATAGAGATAGAAAGCTGGCAGAGATTCACTGATGATAAACCCACTTTTGTTTCCCCTTCAGCATCTCAGGGGTTGCAGATCTCTTCTGTTTATTCCTGCTGCAGTGGTTTCTGCTTAGTGGAAAGCAGCCTTCTTTGCCAATGGGAAATCAGGCCTTTTCAGCCAGTAGGGCACTTCTCTCGCACGCACACTAAATAAGACCTTCAAAGCTGCAGTGCAGGTGGTGGCTGTCTGACAGCTATGAGTAAGCTACAAGAGGATGTCGTTATTGCCAGACTTGGCCCAGCTTAATGGCAGCCATGGTATTGTGGGGGGAAACCTGGCTGCAGACAAAAGTGCACTGCTTGTCCTTGTCCAAATGAAGGCAAACAGGGAAGACTGGTAAACTGGATTCATAAAATCCCTTCGTTTCTGATATAATGAGGGGAGATGGTTACCTCTACAGCATATGCATTGTGAGCTGACAAGTGTTTTCCTTGGGTACAAGCCAAAGTTTTGGCTCGACTTTTCTTTCACCAAACATGAGGCCTCGGCGATGAGTCACCGGTTCTTATAGAGGGCTGCAGGCTGCTGAGCCAGGAAAAGGAGCGCTTGTTGCACAGAGAGGGGATCAGGAGATTATGTGTCATGTGGGTCACATGGGAGATCAGCATCATTTCCCATAGCCAGTGAATGTATATTGCATGCAGGGGACCTGCAGGACTGGAGGAGGTGGATATAACACCAGGACTCCCCAGGACTGCGTGGGGTTGGGGTAACACAATCCGGTGAGCATTTAAGAGCCATAGTGGCTCCACTTGAAGCTCTCATCCAGCAGTTCACATATGTAATGAAGCAATCTGCTCTCATAAACCTGAATGTCCTGTCATCATGTTAGCCCCTTCTCCATCCTCTTCCCACCCCTGAAGGGCTTAGACAAGGGGAGGATATGGCTGGAGACCTCCGCCAGGGAGCCATGCAGGGTATTTCTTTTTACATTTCCTCGTATTATACGAGCACTTGAATGCAAGAAAGACCCCAAGGGACAGTTCAGTGAGTAATCCAGACTGAGTAAGGGATGTGTGACCACTGGTATCCAACATCGAATGCTGGAAACTATAGGATGAGGCAAGCTTTTTCACTTTGGTTGCTGCCATCAGTGTTGGGAATCACAGAGTCATTAAGATTGGAAAAGACCACCACAATCATCTAGTCCAACCCCAACTCATCCCCAGCATGCCCACTAGCCATCTTCCTGCGTGCCACTTTTCTTGAACACCTCCAGGGATGGTGACCCCACCACCTCCCTGGGCAGCCTGTGCCACTGCACTGCCACACTTTCAGAGAAGGTTTTCCTAATATCAAACCTGAACCTCCCCTGGCACAACTGGGGCCATCACCTCCCGTTCAATTGCTGTTACCTGGGAGCAGAGGACAATCCCCACTTCGCCATCACCTCCACACAGGCAGTTGTAGAGAGCAATAAAGTCTCCCTTGAGCCTCCTCTTCTCCAGACTGAACCAGCCCAGCTCCCTCAGCTGCTCCCCATCAAATCTGTGCTCCAGACCCCTCACAGCTCCGCTGTCCTTCTCTGGACATGCATAAATCATGTCTGTTTTCAGTTTCCTCTTTCCACACCTATCTATTGCGAATCAAATGTCAGTCAGAGCTCTGATGATGGCCTGTACCAGAGCAACAACCTTCCCTTTAGCTGTAGTAAGGCCCAGTGTTGGCTGCTCACTGAGCTGTTGGATAAGGTGCTGCTGCACCCACGAGGGACCAGGAGCCATCCAGGCTGTGTGCTGTTCTGGTTTTGCTCTCTTGAACTTAGATAACATAGAGGCATGACAGCCATGAGCACTGAGATATATGGTTTTGAAGAGACACTCCAAGGACATGTGCCTCACTCCCGCAGCCATTACACAGACATCTCCTCTCACTGTAGTGCACCCCGTGTCTCCCTGGTCTCCAGTCTTTAAAGCGATGTAAGGACAACAGCTCCTCCCACAACACCCCCGGCTCCTGCCCTCCGTAGCCCATCTCTGAAGGAAGTTTTTAGTCATGGTTTACACTTCCCCAGCACAGACCTCGGTGACACTGCACAGCAGTTGCTGTGTGTGACAGTCACACATCAGGCTTCCTGCAGGGCTCTGCACCCACCCCTGGCCAACTTTCTCACCGCAGACTCTCCTTTGGTCTGCTGTCCTGGGTACACAGCTGGGCAGTCTGTGGGGCTTTGAGGTAGGAAAGAAGTTTTGTGGACTCTGTTAGTAACACAAGGAAAGAATTCCTCTGAACGATCCCACATGAAAGTGGAGCAGGGTCTGCCCACAAACCACCACGGCCTGTGAAGGAGATGGAAAGGGGAGTCTGTTCTGGAATCTCAGCCTGCATGTGTGGGGCTGGGCAGATCTGACAGACTGACCCTTAGGTAACAGCCTGGCTTTCTGCCTGGTCGTCCTTTCTAAGGTGGCAGAAATGGCAAGACAAAGTCTGCCTCAGTGGCTTACAAACTGCGTTCAGCTAAAATACATGGGCTGGTCAAATCCTGCCTGCCACCACAGGCTGCTCCATAGGGAACAAGTGTATGGGTGCCTTTAGGCCGAGTCCTGGGGCTCCTATATACACACGTAACAACATCAAACCTAATTCAGGCCAAACTTGTGTGTTTGCAGCACCCTGGCTGTGAGAAAGGGGAAGCTGGGAGACATGGTATGTGATCTAATCACTTTGTTGGGCTGTGTTGGTGTTGTGGCTTTCCACGAAGAAGTAAGGGAAACAATTGAGTGACAGCGTTAAAAGGTAAAAATAGCAAGGTTTCTTCCACAACCAAACAATGATGCAGGCCCTGAATGTTCAGAGCCTCTCTTGTCTGAGGCCAGCCCTCTCCTGGCTCCTTGGTGAGCAGGGAGCAAGCTGCCAGGAGGAACTTCGTACTGAGTGTGGAAAAGGCCAACGCTGAGCTGACAGCACACACATCTGGTCAGTTCCCCATCAGGAGGTTGAAGACTGAAGCAGAACTCCGGTCCCCAGTTGCTGGCATGGGTGGCATGTCACTGATCTATTTTCACTGAGCTCAAAATGTGGTTTGATGCAGAGTCTGCTAAGCGTACACATGAATAAGTACATCAATTCTGTATTAGCAGAGTCTGGGTCTGAAAACATCAATGTCAGGACTCACTCAAACCTGTACTCCCTGCTGTCAGACCTCAGGCACTTGGACCTTGGTCACCTACACATGAGGTTATCCCTCTGCCCTTGGGAGGCCCCCACCTGCAGCTCTGTGTCCAGCACAGAGAAAGATGTGAAGGTGCTGGAGTGGGTTCAGAGGAGGCCGCAAAGATGCTCAGAGGGCTGAAACACCTCTGCTATGAAGTCAGGGGAGGAAGCTGGGCTTGGTTAGCTCAGAGAAGAGAAGGGTCTGGGGATATCCCACTGTGGCCTTCCAGTACTTGAAGGGAGCTTCTAAGCAGGAGGGTGATCAACTTTTTACACGGTGATAGGACAAGGAGGAATGG
Source organism: Cyrtonyx montezumae (assembly GCF_038088225.1). Classification (NCBI taxonomy): domain Eukaryota; kingdom Metazoa; phylum Chordata; class Aves; order Galliformes; family Odontophoridae; genus Cyrtonyx; species Cyrtonyx montezumae. The sequence continues at coordinate 4,366,949 of NW_027072037.1, forward strand.
ATTTAAACTAAAAGAGGGGAAATTTAGATTAGATATAGGGGAAATTTTTCACTGAGTGAGCTGTGAGGCCCTGACATATTCCAGCGTGTTTGGTTGCTGTTGTGGCTCTTTGGGCTGTCCTTGCATCCACCTCCTCCATATTTTAGCATCAGCACTACTGATGGGTGAAGTTCTGTCTGCAGTGCCCATAGCCTTGTGGCATTGAGCTTGTTCTGGACTGTTCCATGACCCCATCTGGTTAAATGCAGGTGCCCATGACAGCGTGTGGACTCCATCCAGCTCTCTGCATGGCATTCAGCCTGATGTCTACACCAATTTCTGGAAGGCAGTGGAACATGAGGCAAAGGTGCTGCCAGAACTGCAGTGAGCAGATCTGGCTCTGGGGGTGGAAGAAGGGTGTATCCCTACAATGAAGGATTTGGGACAGAAGGGTAAGAAAACTTAATTTGGCAGCTGCTCCCATGAAATCCTATTTAGAGAAGTGTCTTACTGAGAAACAAAAGGTGCAGGCTTCCCAAGGCAGTGGTTGCCCTTCAGAACTGCAGCTGAGCCCCTGTTCATTCATACAGGAAAGGAAGGTACGTTCCCTGTGTGGAGCAGCTGAGCTGGCAAGCCCCACAGCTGGGTAGAAAACATCCTTTTAATCCTCTTAATTTTGAATATGTCTGGTGTGGCCCCTTTTTCAAAGGAATACTCAGGCAAAGTCTTTGATTTCCCCAAAGTAGACATCCCTACTGCAGAACATCCCTCAATTTTAAGCTGTTGAGATGCATTCCATGCATTAATCTTGCTTTATAACAAGCTGCTAGCGTCTTCTGTGGCAGGTCCTGGGACTGATCCACAAACAGCCTTCCTGGGCCTTAATAAGATTGCAGTATTAATTCGGGGACACAGTAACTCATACATTCCTTTGCCTGCATCCTCCCCCTTGTACGTACAGCTGTGCAAGTGAGTGAAGCTGCAATTTCACTTCCTAATAATATTTCCTCAGCTCCCATGTAGCACTTTTACAACAGAGTTAGCATTATTTCAACTTTACAGTGTGACACTCAAAATCAAAAAGAAGTCATCCAGGAACTGGAAACGTAAACCAAACACTTTGGGCCTGGACTGCTACCTGTGCAACCTGGTCTGGGGAGCTGCTTTGGCAGGGGGGATGGACTTGATGATCTCTGGAGGTCCCTTCCAACCCCTACAGCTCTGTGATTCTGTGAACCCAGTTTAGCAACCATCCCTCATGAGTGTCTTTTTTTTGTTTTGTTTTGTTTCCATCAGTATTAGGGAATTGGGACCATTTTTTAGTTTCTTTACCTTGATTTGTCCTTCTTACTCTCCCTTCCCACGTCAGCAGCAATTAAGTTCCTCCATTTTGCAGCACTGAAAAGTAGCCTGACGAGCTGCAAATGCAACCACAGCTGGAGTGAGGAACAAGTGAACCAAGCTGCTGCCCACAGCTGTAAACAGTAAGATGTCACGGCCAAACAATTACAGCTACTTCTTGCTCCCTCACTTTGGTGGGTGAAGCTGACACTGTCTGCACTTGAGCTGTGCATCCTGGCTGTTTTTGAACCTTTTCCTGCTTTAGAAACTGCCGTAATTTGCACAACCTGTGGCCACAGCTGCTGCTTGTCAATGGCTTATTGATCCCCACACGGGTGGGTATGGGCAGGGGGCAGCTCGGTTACTTTCACAGCACTTACAGAAAGAACTGTGTTACAGGTTGAAGTGGAGGGGGCATAGCTTGTGACACACTTCTGGAGCTCTACTGGACTAATAGCTGGACTAATTAATTAATTGGCAGCTCTGTCATCTATTCAGGCAGCCCAGCCCTGCTGGACTGCACTGAATCCGGGCTGAAAGAAAAACACCGTAGCAGGCTGCGTGTAAAATATGAACATCTTTTGTTTGTGCCTTACAAGGAGACTCAGGGTGTACCAAGAGGAAGGGGTCACTCAAGCAACAGCTTTGTGCTGTTCTGGGGGGGCTGAGAGCAGCCAGGGGAGAAGCATGGCTTCATGCCTTGATGTGGCTGCAGGAGAACCTCGCTGCCATTCCATTCATTTGTGGGGGTGAAAAGAACTATTCCTACTGCAAAAAGGCCTCATATTTGCACAAACATTATGGCTTCTAATTAGAGATCTTAGTCTCTCATGCTGGAAGGGGCAGAGTAAACCAAAGACTGAAGCTGTAGCAGCAGAACTCAGTTCAGCCTAACACTGAGAACACGTGGAGCATTTTTCCCAGCGGAATTGCGACGTGAACGAATTTTCCAGGTCAGGTTTCCTTGTTGGCAGCCAGCCTCGGGCTTCAGTGGTTGCATAGATGGCTCCACCTGGTGGGTCTCGGGAGCAGAGAAGTTCCTTTTGCTTCGGAGTTAAGTCTACAAGCTCCTGCACAGCACCAACTGGGAACAAACAGAGGGAGCCCACTGAGTACAAATGGTAGCACAGGGTTTGATTCCCGGTTTTCCTGCCCTGCATGGGATTTTCAGCAAGCCACCTGACTGCTGTGGTTCCTCAAATGAGAGCCCTGGGCGCGTGGTAAATAGGTTTGTAGTAGAAAGAGGGCTGAGGAACAGCAGATGATATAGAGGTTCACATTTGAGATCCATTTCTGGGTTTGTCATCACTGCACTAAGGTTTATCTGAGTCTTTCAGGCAGAAGTTGTCAAGCTTTTCTAAAAGGATTTATCTGCGTAGCTTTGGGATTCCTGTAACAGTCATACACTGAAGGGGAAGATTTTCACTCTCATTTTCAGGCACAGTTGCAGAAGTGTCCTACAACTCAACTCAAGCTGTCTGGGGAGTCAATGGCATAACTGCAAACTGAGCAGCGCTGCCCTTTGCCTCCCTCCTTGGGACGTGCTGCTGTCTGTCAGTCCTGAGCTGCGTTCAAGACATCTTCCTTCTGCTTTCAGGCTGGTGCTGGGCTGCGTTTCACCTTGATACATCTACAGCCAAATACAGAAGTATGAAAGAGAGCAGCAAATCAGAGCACATGCTGGTGTGACCCTGCACCATCACTGTGCCTGCTTGCTCTGAAAAGGAAACTGCTATCTCGCGTGTAACAGAGAGTGATTTGTTAACTTTCTTCTTAATTGATGCTTGTTTTCCTGTGCTTGCTGCCTGGCTCCTCTGGGGCGCACTGCAGACCTATTAGTCTGCCTCTGACATCCAGAGGCTTTAGGCACTTTATAAGTAAAGGTTATTAATGTTAGCTGTCACTACTATTGTGGGGAAATTGTGGATTGTAATTTGTAAGGCTGATCTCTGGAAATCAGCACCATCCCTCTCTGTACCGTTACAGTGAGCTAGATGAGAAGGAAGAAGAAGGATTTGCAAATAAAAGCCAGGTTTCTCCTGCCTGTGATATGAGCATGGCTTCCCCCTGACCACTCAGCATCTCGTACCTATCTGACCATGACCACAGCGCCATAGAAAAGGGGAAGAGAGGATCTGGAAGTGGGCTGACTGCATCCAGCCTTGTGATGTGTGCTCTTCTTCACTCCTCTACTGGCCGTATGCTTGCTTGCAGGTTGTACTGAAGGATTCTGCACTGCTGGGGAACAGCTGGGGTCAGTGAAGCTGCCTCTGGGAAGGCCTTGAGCTTGCTCGTGCATCCAGACAGTGAACTGGAGCTTTGGCACAGGTAAAGAACTGATGTAGGAATCCCCTTTTGTAGCAGTATGTGGGGGGGCAGTTTGGGAGGAGATAGATCACAGTGATGGCAGTGAACTGGGTACTGTGGGTGTGCCAGTGAGGTCGTGAGTGCCCCCTCCCTGGAAACATCCCAGGCCAGGTTGGATAGAGCTGTGAGCAACCTGGTCTAGAGGGAGGTGTCCCTGCCTGCAGCAAGGGGTTGGAAATGGGTGATCTTAAAGGTCCCTTCCAACCCAAACCTTTTTATGAATATTGACCTCTTGGCTGTTTACGTGCGTGACTGTCATTTTTTCCTTCTTCAAAATGAATTAAGAGGAAAGGAGGTTTCCAGAGAGGACAACACTCGTGTTTTTCCAGCTGCCTGTAGCTGGGGTATCGTGGTGATCTAAATATTTTAAAGTGATAAATCATTGTAAAAATGAAGCTGCTGAGGTCCCAGGCACTAGAGTCAACTGCACAGTAAAGCACAGGTCTCAGTGGCTGCACTGGAGGATCTCACAGAACCTCAACATTGCTTTTTTAGCACGTTGGGGCAGTGTCCTCTGTTGTGGTCAGGACCTTGAGGCAGGTCTTGTAAGCTGGAACACAGTGCTTCCCATTTCCCAGAGCTGAAGCAGGTGTGCAGCTGAGGTGCCAGCATTATACAAGAAGGGCTTTAATATAAAAAGCTTTTATATAAAACTGTTTCTTTTCTGCAGAATTAACACTTGATCTCGTGAAGTAGACCACTGCACACCCACTTTTGTAAGGTACCTGGAAGTCCCTCACTAAGGTGGTTGCTCCCAGGATCGTGCTGACGTGATGGCTCCTGCAGAAGCATGAAGCTCAGTCAGGTCCTCACTCTGCTCTTTGTGGAATTATATCCCGGTGAGGAGGGATCAGGAGGAGGCTTCCTGACGTTCTGCCCTTGCACTACAGGTGAGAAAAGCTCTGCAAGTGATTCATGCAAAGTTTGCTCTCACTGTGGTCATCTGTGTGCGAGCTCAGGGCAGGAGTTGGGATGATGGGAGTGTGAAAATGCTCTTTGTAAACAGACCTTACAGTGTTGGGGGGTGCCATGGAAACAAAACCCTAAATCAGTCATTGTACCGGGCTGGCCTTGTGTTTTAGGGTCCTGTTTGAATTCCTTGTGGTGGGACTACTTTCAATCTGTGGCCCTGAAGTCTGAAATCTGCTCACTCCAGAGGCTGGGAAGGAGGACAGCCCTGAAACAGAACGTAAAAAAATAAATGTGTTCTGGCCACTGAAGCCAGCACTGGCACATTTTGCATGGATCACTCTGGACAGGGAAGTCAATCGAGAACAGCCTAGCATGGACAAAAGCTGGCTCAGCTTCCAGGCAGCTCCACCCAGGCTGGAGGCATCCTCCTAGTGAGTCACAGCCCTCCCTGCCAACTGCAGCACCAGTTTCCCATATGCCAATCAGCAGCCACAGCCCCACTTAATAGCTGGGCTGCTCCCTCAGTCTTGGCCCCAGAAGTTTCTTTCCAGGAAGGTGGACGCAGGCTGACCAGCACTCGTCCAGCATCCTTTAAAAAGCAGTGTTAGTAGCTCTGTGCAGGAATGCTTTACAGATAGCAGCAAGAAAGCCCAGCACGTGACACAGGAGACTTTCAGAAGATTATCAGCTCTGTCTTTCATATGCTAGCTAGAATCCAGAGTGGGAAACCTTTCCTTTGGTATATTTACTCTGCAGATTTGGTGGACTGTGTGAGACAGCAGATGCTCCATAGCAGGGAATTGCCCAGCAGGGGCTGCGTGTCAGTGTTGATCCAGCTCCTCTAGTTTGAGTGCCTTGTGTGACACATATTGGCTGTCCAGAAGAAAGGTGCACACGCAGATCTGCAAACATATCTATGTGTGCAGGATATGCAGAGTGAGTCAGGAGGGCTCTTTGGAATGGTTCGTAGTGCCTGGCTTTTGATGGCATCTGTGTGCTGTGGTTCCAGAGGTGATTTCATGCCATAGAGACCAGCCTGAGTGCTGTCAAGACAAAGTTCTTACTCAAAGCTAGCAGTGATTAAGAGCTGGGAGTCAGAAACCAAGGCATTGCTCTGTCAGACAGGCAGCCTTGCCTTCCTTGCGTGGAAGTTCTACAGCCAGATTTGAGGGGTCATGGAAGACTGTAGGTCCCATTCCTTACATGGAGATCTGGAAGATTTCACACTGTAAAGATGCTCCCTGGCTTCCTTACCTTTATTCATACAGGCATAAATGCTAGCAGCCTTGCTGGATTTGACACTCGATTTGGAAAGCCCTAAAGTGTAAATTAGCCTGGCACGGGCTAATCCTTGTGTCATTCTGTCTCTTCCTGTCAGCTTGTGTCATGCTCATATGTTGCTGGAGAGCTTTTTCTTTCAACTGGTGGGATCTCCAGGAAGTCATTGGTGGAGGAGATACACATAGAGAGTGGTGGAGGCTAGCACAGAACTTAAATTGTGTTTGCTTGCCAACTGAAAGGGAAACCAATGCATTTTTCCATTTCTGGTACTGTAAGGTGTGAAGTTAACAAAATGAATAACACCAAATGGCACTGTTAGCTGAGATATTTTATAGATGGTGTAATTGTAAAGATTATTGAAATGGAAAAGAGACAATGCTCACCCATGTCCTAGGCTCATGATTGGAAACTCCAGAGGAGCAATCTCCAGAAAGAGAACCTTCCCCGGTGGTGGTCAGCCCTCAAATGGGGTGTAGGAGAGGTGGAGCCAGGCTCCTGCCCTTCTGGTCACACAGGTGCATTGCCTTCACCTGTGCTCCCATGGCTGACCCAGTGCTCACCTCAGGTGATCCATCAGTGGTTCAGGCTGTGATTCAACAGTTCCCATACAGGTACTTTCACCAGATGTCCACAGAGTGTTGGCATGTGCCTTTGAAGAAGAGAGTGTTTGTCATTCGCACAAGGTGGGCAGGGAGGCTGAAGCGAGCTCTCTGCAACTCACTGAAGCCAAGGAAAAGGACAGACACTGCTGGTGCCCTGAGCAGAGAATATCTCAGCTATGATTTAATTCATAGGGTCAGGCCCTGAGGAAAAGGAGAGTCAGTCAGAAGAGCAAGGTGAGGCTGAGGGGGAAACGAGCCTGTGTGCTCCAATCCCCCTTGGATTTGCCCTCACCTCCCACACACTTGTCTTGCTGGTTTACCTGCCCATCCTCATCTTGCTGGCTGGTGGAAGTGCTGCTGGTCAGGTGACATCTGGGGCACAGTGAGCACAGCTGGATATTGGCCAACTGAATCTGCACAGAAATGGGAATGGATCTTGTGGCAGCCATGGCCTTGTACCTTCTGCCATCTGGGAGTGGTGAGCTCCTCATGTTGAGGAGCAGCTGAGATTTTGGAAACGTCGCTTTGAGGTCTGCATGCTGCTGCAGTGAAGAGAGAAGAGCACTGAACCTGCTTCATGATGTGTCTGCCAACGTCCTGCTGCCAGCACTGTGCTTTCACAACGCAGGCACCTCTCCTAGGAACACACAGAGGTCCCACGCCCTGTTTGCTATCACTGCCACACCCCTCCCAAGATAGGTCTGGACTGACCTACAACTGGAATGCTGCTGTTGGATCTAAGCCACTCTGCAGCTGAGGAACACCCACACAGGACTACGTCGTGCTGTTATCTCTGTTTCCAGACCCTTTCTCCATCTTACCCAAGCATTTTTAAGAGCTTTGTATTTTTTTAGGTGTAGAATGATTTGCCCACGTGCAGTCCATTGAGTGTGTCATGGGAGCTGCAGTGTTCCCCATAATAAAGCACCTCCCTCTGCCAGGCTCCTGTGAGCTTTTGCCCAATGAAGATCATGTACAGGAGGGAAACAACTGCTGACTTTGTATTGGTTGCATCTCCTGGTCACTCCTTTCCCTCTATGACTTTTCTCCAACCTGTCCGTTAGGATCTGCTAGTCTGTGGTCTCTGGGGTAACCAGGCAGGAAGAATTCTCTATAGCATTTGAAGTGTATTGGGCTACTGATTTTGGAGTGTGAGTGCTTGAAGGGGCTGAGTGTGATGAAGTCTGCTAGATGATAGCAGAAGGATTGTTGTTGTTTTTTAAGGAAAGGAAACTGAGAGGCTTGGATTGGACTTATCTCACTGACCTAAGGAACACCAAGTGAAGTAGCTTGGGAAGCTGATCCGGGCTGTACAACACAGCTGTGCCCGTCCTTGTGAGCACCACACTGCTGTGCCTACGTGGGAGAGCTCTCAGTGCCCCATGCGAGGACTTCTCCCCTTGAGGAAGGGGTGGATGTGGGGAGAGCTTCACCAAGGACCAACCCAGCTCATCTTACTGTTTTCTTCTCTTGTTCTCAAGGTGGACTGTGATGCTTGCAGCAATTACAGCACCTGGTTATACAGCACTGGTATTGACAACCACCGAAAGAACAGGAAATTTAACATGATTAAACAAGGTCTGGATTATAATGGCAGTGTAAGTCCTCCTTGCCTGCCTTACAGTGAACAGTGCAGCAAAGCAGATAGTTCCAGGGACCAGAGATCAAGCTGCTGTGTGGATGCTGCCTTTGAAACAGCAGTTTAATCCTTTTGCCAGCAGTCAGGCTGGTTTCTTGTCATTGTATGGGGAGATCTGATGTCTTCAGTCTGCTGCAGTCCCCAGAGAGGCCGGTGCTGTGTGCACCCTCCCTGCACATCATGGGTCCGTGTGTTCTGTGTTTCATCAGCATTTCTTCCGGGTAACAGCCACATCCCATCACTATCACACACCCATTTCCTTGAGCACAGAGCATCTTCTTGAAGAACTCAGAAGTGAGCAAAGAGAAAGAGGTACGGCTCACCTGGCACCTCAGGGTGTGCTGGACCAAACCTGTGACTTCCCTGATTCTCTGCAGATGGTGGGAGCTCATAAATACCCTTTCCCAGTGCTTTGCATTTGTTCCTGTACTGGGCTACGTGTTTGCACGCACCTGCTTGGAAAGTTGGCAGCTAGCAGGGGGCACAGCACTATAGCTAATGGGAGAGGTTTGTGGGGAAGGGAGGTTCATCCAGTGAAGTGCAGAGGTGTACAGCTAAGCTAGTCATCCTAATTTCAATCAGTCACTGGAAAGAAAAGTAGGCTTCATCTTGCCTAGTCCTAAGCAAGGCAGGTGATCTGTGCACAGAAAACATCTCTGCCTCCATCCTCTGTCTGCAGCGAGCTTGGGAGGGAAGCCCCAGCCTTTGTGTCTCTGCATTCAGGTACTAATTCTGGGTAGAGAGTTTAACAGAAGGGGTTGATAACTGACGGAGGTACGAGATGCTGTAATGCACCACCCTATTTTTCCCTATTAAGGGAGACCTTGCTCAGAGGAACATACAGAGCACTGCCAAAGGAATCCTGTCTCTTTGGTTCTGTTCGGTAACTGCATCTGTCTGATGGTTCCACAACTACCTACATATCCACACCCCTTGAGCTCCTAGCAGTGCCACTCTCTCCCAGATGGGAGTAGTAACTCTGAGCAAGACCAGTTGTGACAGCCCCAGCACGGAGCAAACACATCAGCCAGAGGCCTGTGAGTACTTGGAATGTTAGGAGGAGGTCTAGACCAACAAGCCCTGGACTCCTATGACTATGTCCAACCACAGCTTGGGGGTACCATGTGCTAAAAGACAAGTTTTCTTCCTTCTGGTTGTACATATCATCAGGTATAGCAGCTGCTTGGAAATGACATATTTAAATGCTGCTTTCTCCCATCAGCCCTATTAAGTCAGTGGGGCTAAGCAGAGAGATCTTATCCTTCATTGCATCCTTCTCAGCCCTGGTAGCCCCACAACATGGGGATCTCTGAAAGCCTCCACTGGGCTAACCCCCACCTGATTCAGAGGGACAGAAGGGAGCCAGGGCTGGTGCTCAGTTCCCAGTCTGTGAGTGAGGTGGAAATCAAACCAGCTGACTTCCTGCTGTGCTTGAGTGCATCCAGACTGGAGGTACCAAGACAAGTAAGTGCAGGGACTGGTTCTTGGAGTTTGCTTTTTGGGAGGATCTGCCCTTTAGAATGGGAACAGATGAAGACCTGGATCCTGTGACAAATCAAGCACGTGTCAGACTTGCATCTGCTGACTGGGCTGCTTTTCTTGGGGATGGGTAAGGAAGGAAAATGTTCTGTAAGTACAGGAGGAAGAGAAGGAAGTGAATGTAACCATAGGTTGCATACTTCAGGGGGTTTCAGCATTTTTGCCTTCCCCTATGCATCCTCCTGAGTAAAGATACTTTCTGGAGGCTCAGATTTAGCTCAGTGAAGAAAGAAACATCTCCATTTCAGGTTTTAATTCCAGGGTGTGGTACCAAAGTTCTCAGGCTATATTCTTTTGAGACAAGTGGAAAGTTTTGCTGAAGAGAAGACTTCTGCTTCCAGCCATGCTATTGAAGGGCCTGGATGACTGCTCTTTTATTGAGAATGCATCACAAGTCAGAGAAAAGTCTCTGTGAAGGAACTTCATGGTGAGGCACTGGCTTGAATGACCGAGTTGTAGGGGCTGGAAGGGACCTCTGGAGATCAACTAACATGTTTGAGGTGGTGATGGAACTTCAATCCCAAAAGCTCCTCATTTAATCAAGACTTGGACCTTTTCAGCTCCGGCTTTCATTGCCACACTATGGAAGAACCTCCCCACTTAATCCCCCAGGACTGATCGTAATACAAGCCCACGTCTTACTGGCAAACCATTATTTAGTGCTGGAAATAAACTGCCACTTGGGATCCCTTTGGACCTCCTTGGTAAAGAATAGTACCAAAGTTTTATTCAATCTACGAATGCTTAATGTAAGAAAATGGGTTGAAGAGCGCACTGAGAAAAGATCCAGCAGATGGTTGGATTGGGTGATGTTGTAGGTCTTCCCCAAGCTTGGTGATCCCATGAAAAGGAGACAAGTGATGTGATGTGACAGTGGCCCCACTGCTGCGTGACAGGATCTGATGAGGAGATGAGTAGCTCCTGATGATGGAAGATGCTCAGTTTAAGGGGCTGCTGCTTAAAAGAAACAATCACAAATGAAAAACTGGGACAAAACATTGGCCCGGATCAGAGGCTGATCTGGCTGAGTTGCAGTTGTTTGGCGTGGGGAAGGCTCCAGGGAGGTCTTACAAAAAGGTTTCCAGTACTTAAAGGGGCCTACGGGAAAGCTGGGGAGGAACCCGTTAACGGTGAGTGCGACCACAGGACGACAAGTAACGGATTAAAACCAGAGGACGGGCGTCTAGATTGGACGTCAGGAGGAAATGAGAGCAGCGAGGCCTTGGCACCGCTCTAACACCCCATCCCCGGGGCTGCTCGGGGCCGCGCTGGATGGCAGCCGGGCGCAGCGCGCGTTGTTGGGGCGGCCCTCCCTCAGGGGGGGGCGGGGCGAGGCGGGAAGCGAAAGGGACGCGGCGGGGGAAGTTACGAGAGCGGCGCGGCCATGGCCACGGTGCCCGTGGGTGCGGGCTCCGCTGCCGGCCCCGAGCCGGCGGACCTGCACGCCGTGCCCATGGTGGCCCTCAACTACGGCGTGCGGCGCCGCCTCGGCCTCTACCTCAACCCGAGGGCGGCGACCGCCGCCGACTGGACGGCGCTGGCGGAGGAGCTGGGCTGCGATTACCTGGAGATCCGGCGGCTGGAAGCGCTGCCCGACCCCACGGCCGCGCTGCTGGACGAGTGGCAGAGCCGCTGTCCCGGCGGAGCCACCGTGGGACAACTGCTGGAGCTGCTGCGGCAGCTGGGCCGCCACGACGTCCTGCTGGAGCTGGCCGGCAGCGTGGGTGAGAGCCACGGCCGTCCCGGAGCGAGGGCGGAGCGGCCGGGGAGAGCTCAGCGCTCTGTGCGGCTCCTGGGAGGGGGGGTGCGGAGGTGGGGTCCCATTCCGCCCCAGGGAACTGAGATGGGGTGAGAGGTGATGGCCTTAAGCTGCGAGGTTGGCGTTAGGAAGAGTTCCCGCTTGGAAGTAGCGGGAGCACCGTGGCACAGCAGCGCAGGGAGAGTGCGGTCACCGTCCATGGAGACGGCCCACGGCCGTGGCGATGTGGCACTGAGGGACGAGGTCAGCGGGCAGTGATGGGGATGGGTTTGGGATGGATTCGGTGATCTTAACCGTCTTGGAGTGCCTGGGACTCCAGTGATAGAATTTCTGCACATCAGAAGATGCTTATTGACAAGGTGGGCTGGGAGGAGGATGGCACGGGTGGTACAGTGTGTGAGGTGCTGCAGGAAGATCAGAGATGTGTGCACGGAGATCCGGAGCTGCTTTGTGAATGTGATCAACAGGAGAGAAATTGAATTTCCTTGTAAACCGAGATGGAGTCAGCGCAGAACAGTAAACGTGGAGGTCCCACAGCTGTTCTTGTAACTTGTTTCTTATAAGCTCTTTGCATTCTTTGTGATGATAGGAATTCAGAGGGAAGGCAGCTCTCAGGACTGCAGTCAAAAGGGGAACTTCCTTGCCCAGGCATTTCCAAAACGGGGCAGCTCTGAGGCCTGAGTTACCTGAGGTAGCCAATCTCATTTCCTGTTACTGCGAGGACTGAAGGTGTAGGACTGCATCTCTGTAGGGAACCTGGGCAAGGACCAGAGATATCTGTGTGTTTTGTGATCCTCACCAAGAGCAGAAGCTGCCAGCTGTGGGAGGGACCTGTGGATGAGCTCTTTCAGACCCTGAGCAGGAGGAGCTGGAGCTGCAGGGAGGTCACAAGTTTAGCCTGGCTGTGGGTCACGCTGATAAGAGGAGGAGGATAAATTCTTGGAAGGAAAACATACTGAAATACTGCCTCAGACTCCGGAAATGCCTGTGCTGGAAGTGGTCTGAAGAAGGTTTTAAAAACAGATGATATATTATTTGGGGAAAATATTGCTGCATGCTTACTGGATACTTACAGTCTCCCCTGGTTCTTGACCGCTGTGGTGGGGCAGGATGCTAGAGGGACTCCCAGCCTGATCCGCTGTGGCCACATCTATCTCTTGTAATTTTTGGCTGAGGATTGTGGGCCTGCAAGCTGTTGCCAGTGCTCCAAGCTCTTGCAGACTTCAGAGATATATACGCTCCTCAGAGGAAAGAAAACAGGCGGTTGCATAAACTCCTGTGCGTGTTATTTCCCATTGCCAAAGGCATCTTCATGTGCACCATTAAGAGATCAGAACATCAGCACTGAGGTTCCTGTGGTCTGTGCTTCCATTACAGGAGGTGCAGATCTGGGGCACGCTTCTGCAGCCCCCTCAGTGGCATCTTAAATCATTTGGAAGTCCTCAGGATGTCCCTGACAAACACAACGTGATGCTGTGCAGCTCCAAAGGATTCTTTCAGTTGGTGGTTTCTGCTTCAGAACCAGTTCCTTCTTTTTTCATCACGTGCTCCGTTTCTTGCTGCGTGGCCCTGCTGAACGTTCAGGATGCTAAAAAATGGTGTCTGCTGCATCCCTGTGCAGTGTCACTTGTGGCCATCAGTACCACAGGGCTACGTATACGTTACAGCTCGTCTGTTTTTGGCTCTTGCTTGCTGTTGTTAAGCTGCACCTGATCAGGCTGGTTGCTGCTGAGCATTAATCCACGCCAAGATGCTGGACGTCTGTCGTTCCTTCAGGTTGGACCTTTGGGCTCAGGTTTATCCTGTAGGGATATGTGAGATGTGGGATTATGCTATGATGCATCAAAAATCAAGCAGTTACCATAGTGAGCGTGTTGCAGCCCTGTCTGTGCTTCCAGGCTTTGCTGTGCTCTGTGCTGCTGTACCAGCGACCTCTGCAGCTGCTTCAGCCTAACTCTGACTGGCTGGTGCCTTTCTGGTTGGTGCTTACTCATTTTCATTTTAGCGAGTTTAAATCTTAAGCAGAGTATCAGACAGGCAGGAGTTTCATCGTTCTTTTAATTGCCAGTTTCAAATCTCCTTTTACTTTCAGTTCTTCTGCGGATAGCAGAGTAGCAGAGCCTGCGGGATTTCTTTTTGCTTCTCTGAAGACTTCACTGTTGGATTTATCATTCACTTTGAAACAAAATCTGTTTGTAATAGCTCGGTGTCCATCACAGTCCCAGTGCACAGCAGCCAATACAGCACCCTCAGTTATCCCACAGTGATGTGTGCATCTGCTTTGCCTGAACTTAAAGAGGTTTCTGAGAACTGCTGGAGAACAGGAAGCCCATTCGAGGGGCTTGCTGGAATTTTACTTGCCTCCCTGCTGGAGGAGGTGGTGGATGTAGCATCAAGAGGTTCAGTAAGGCGTTGGGTCAACTCCACACCAACAGCCCGTAGACAGACACCAAAAAAGCCAGCAGAGTTTTACCCTCTAATGTCTAATAGGGATTCCTGTTTTTAAGAAGCCCCGCAGAGTGGAAGCACCCTCACAGCTTGCTCTTGTGTCTTTGCAGAGGAGGACTGCAAGAAGTACCTGCGAAGGAGGCAGCAGGAGCAGCCACTGCAGGTCCCAGCAGTAGACAGCAGCGTGCCAAAGACATCAGAGCTGATGGGCATCACCACGAGGGACGATCCATACGGTGAGTGCAGCGATGGCATGGCCGTGGTGTGCCTCGTGTAGAGGGCCCTGTGAGAAAGGAAAATCCGTTCACTTTCACTGTTGTGACTTTTCGTATCCCCGACTGGAATGCTTTAGCTGGCAGGCCGTGGGTGTTTTCATTCTTCCCATTGCCTATTCCTTGGGGCCGAGAGGAGAAGGAAAAGCAACCCTGGGGAATGCTGCACCCTGGAAGAGCCTGGCGTGGAGCCCGCTGGAAGGAGACGTCCCAGAAGCAGCTGCTGTCCCTCTGCTTGGCCTGGCTCACAGAACAAACATCTGCAGGCTGCTGAAAGTGCAGCGTGAAGGGGAAGGAGCTCAGAGCTGGCTGCCTTGGCTGTGCAGACTGAAGAATCTCGAATAAAAAGGAAGCAGGGTTGGAAGCATTGCTGGGTGTGGAGAGTGGGAGGAAACACAGCCCTGTGCGTGCACGGTGTGTGAGTGAATATCCTGCAATGAGAGGGTGAGCAGCAGCCTTGCAGAATGGAGATGTCAGCACGCTTCTCCAGAAGCTGCTCTGGCTGGTCTGACTTTGGGCAGCCACCTTTGCTGCTTGTGGGGACATCAGTGTCCCTGCCAGGTGCCCACAGCCCCACGGACACAGCAGTGCCTGTATGCAGCTTTGCCTGACGTGACCCAGGGTAGTGCTGTGCCCCAGGTTGACCTGGCAGACAGTTCCCCTTCTGCTTGACTGGCTGCTGCTTGGGCTGGAGCTGCCTGCTGGCTTGCTGCTTTTCTCATCAGAGCCACATTTAGAGCCTGACCTAGTTTTTCAGTAGCATGCTTTAGGTGGCATGAAAACTTCAAAATACATGTAGTGACACTGATAGGGAAATAAAGTAACATAGAGGTAAACCATCCAGCAGCGTTAAGGTTCTTTGTGTGAACTTCTTGCCTTTAAAATGAAGCTCTGTTTTACTGATACAAGTGCTGGATAAATGAGAGCTGGCAGCCATTAACATCTGTGGAAAACAGGGCTTAGGATGTGGCCTCGGGTACCCAAGTTTAACACTTTGGCCATAGCAGTGGTGGGTTTAGAATTTCTAGGCCTAACCCACACCACACCGTCCTCATGGGATGGTGGTCCTGCAGGAAGGTTTTGGTTATGAAGTTTGTAGTGCTTTGACCTGCACTAGAGAAACAGGACCTTGGATCAGGTGGATCAGTGAAACTGCAGAGCAGGAGGGCTCCAAGTTGTATCCTCGAGGGTACTCTGCTCCCTCGAGCTCCTCTGTGCTCTGTCTCCCCTCCCTCTCTGCTGATGTTATTGCCTCTGCCTGTCTGCATCTTGGCCACCCTTCCCTAACCCGTGCCAGCAAACTTGGCTTTACTCTCATACCTTGAAGTGTGAAAAAAATGGTGAAGGCGCACACGTGCATTACCTCCTGCCAGTCCTGTTCCGGACAAGAGTCAGGGCTGAAGGGTAGCTGGTCTGATAAAGTGCTGTTACCTCACCAAGCTTGGCACAGAGCTTGTCTGTCAAAGACTGTGTTCACTCCAGGAGTTCATTTATAGGAGAAGCTGACAGCTCCATTTTTAATGGTTTCAGGGCACGGAACAGAGATGTTCGACGCTTTCATCTGCTACTGTCAGAAAGACCTTCAGTTTGTCCAGGAGATGATCAGAGAGCTGGAGCAAACAGAGTTCAAACTGAAGCTGTGTGTATTTGATCGGGACGTCTTGCCAGGAACATGTGTGTGGTCCATCAGTGGAGAACTCATAGAAAAACGGTGAGTGAACCGTGGCTCAGGGCAGCTCGGTGTAGTGGGACACTGCTCACTCTATGTCTGCAGCGTGGTGCCAGTGGGGCAGGAGGAATCTGTGAGAATGTCTTTATGGGGTTTGTTTTATACGCTTGGTTCAAGAACAAAGACTCGTGTGTTGCTAAACATCTAGCTTCATAGCTCACAGGGAAGATGCTGCAGTAGTGATGCCACTTACTCTTGGTTCCTTTTCATCTCTAAAGGGGGTCTTTAAATGAATTCAGCTCCAAACTGTATTTTGGAGTTAGCTCCACCTCACTGTGTAGGATTTGAGGGAACAGCACTGGTTTTCAGGGATCCTTCAAACCCCTGTGGGATTCAGGGACACTGGGCAGATGTGTGACATAAAAGCAGCTTCCTAGATAGATACTTACATAGAGAAGGTCCTTTACAGCACGAAGAGGGGAAGTACTGCTGCCCCACACAACTCTTTTGCTCTCACAGTCCTGAGAAGTTGAGGCTCCATGAGAAATCCCCAGAGAGGTGTTTGAGCAGGCAATTTAGATGGCAGTTTTTGTAATAGATAAACAGAGCATCAAATAGAGATTCCATGGACAGTGAAATCTTTGCTCTTCATCTTGTAGTATCTGAGTGTGTATCCATAATGGGGTTTCTGTGTGTAGCCTGGTCTCTGTCAGTAGTCTTTACCCTGTAGTTAATTCATTCTCAGCCACAACTAAGGGGTTCATTTTTGTATCAGAGTAATGTGGAGGAATACCTGTTTTTTACAGGTGAGAATGAGAGGCATCTCCATTGACATCTTCTTTCTTTCTCCCCTGACTGCTTCCTCTTAAGGTGTCGGAGGATGGTGGTCGTCATTTCAGATGATTACCTGGAAAGCGACGAATGTGATTTTCAGACCAAATTTGCTCTTAGTCTCTCCCCAGGTAAGATCTCACCAACACTCTATTTAATATTGCTTGTCAATGTCATAACCCTTACGTGTGAGAAAGGAGAAAATAAGTGATAGATAGCTGCTGAACCAGAACCCAGTTTCAGAGGTAGGTTCTTTCCACTGACCTGTGTTTAAAAGTCCACCCAGGCACAGGGATAGCCCTGGGTCTAATGCCCTTCAGTGAGCAAACAGAAATTTATCTCTATTAGAAGCAGCCATTAAAACTAACAGTGGTTTTATATATTTTGTCATGCAGGCAAGGACCTGGACTTGGTTCCTTGCCCTGCTGCTGACCTGTGTGTGAGCGAGAAGTTTGGGTGCTGCAGCTGCCAAGTGGGTTAACTGCCTGCTTCAGAGCTGTGGGAGCTGCATGCAGGTTGGGGAACTTCTGAAATGCCTCAAGAGTCATGCAGGGAAGTTGCTGCTGTTGGGGAAAGTGTTGCAGTAAGTACAGTGTGAGTAAATGCTGGGTAATTTCAGTTAATGAGCATGCACCTTCCTGCAGAGATCCTGGAGCATCACGGGTGGGCAAACGAAAAATAGAAGGAATTTTCAACTTGAAGGAAAAAATGTGTTCCATATTCTTTCTGTACTGAAGAAAACATCCATTTATTTTCATCAAGTCTGTTCAGATTGCATCTCTAACTGACAGCTAGCCTACACTTGTATGTGTATATAGGGAGTAAATGCAGCACAGCTTAACACTGCAGAGGATATGTTGAGACCCATGGGAACACCTGCATATCCAGTATCTTTTCAAGATGAGATATTTGACGTGGTGTTATAATTGACTTGCCAGAGGTTAAACCAGTGGTACAGAGAGGAATTAGCTGCATCTTCCTTGACAAGATTTTGTATCTTGGCATTCATCCCATGAGCATCCCTAGCACGCTGCATCAGCCCCTCATCACAAGAATTTGTAGTGAAGACCTTTTTGTTCTCCATAAGTTTTTTTTTTTTTTGCAGTGTTCCTTTGGTTAGGCCAGAAATGCATGTCCCTGTGCAATGACGTGAGCTCTAAGCAGTAAAATCATGTGTTAAGAACAGGCTTGCAGAACTAAGTTACTTGGTCATGTAAGGTAACTCACACTGCCACACCCAGAAGGGTTTGGAGGCAAGTTGTGCAAGCTCCTCGGGTTACTTAAGCACCTGTTAGGAAACCTTGTACTTGCCTCATCCAGGCCACAGCATCATTGTGCTGGGCAGACTTCAGCTGTAGCAGGTGCCTTTATGGAGAGTTGGATGGGGAGGGGTTTCTCTCTAGGACAGCTGCTGCTTCAGGCTGTAGTGATCACAGGGACAGCAGTGCCTCACCAAAAGCAGTTCCTGGTACCAGTGATTCCTTGCTGCCCCTTGTATCCATGTGGGCACACGCAGCAGCATATCTGCTTCAGGGTCTGAAGCAGAAGAACTGGAGATAACCGTCTCGAAGAAGTTTAGTCTCTCAAGTCCATCTGGAAGTGCTCAGGACTGAATGCTCCTGTTTGCATTCAACAAGAAACCATGCTTTGTTCTTCCTATCTGCTGCTCATTAGGCCTTCACCACTCCCTGCTGGGATCAGGCAAGATGCACAGAGGGCCCTGATTGATGCTGGGTGACACGTTGTTAATAGAGTGCTTGTGGTTCAGAAACTGCTCTGCGGGGTGGGAACCTGCACCTTGGGGTGTGTGTCTCTTAGAGGAGCCAGTATGGGCAGGCTGTGAGTGTGGCTGTGTGTCATCCTCCTCCTGTGTGATGTCTTTCAGGTGCTCGTCTCAAGCGGCTGATTCCAGTCAAGTGCAAGAGCATGAAGAACGAGTTTCCAAGTATCTTACGGTTCATTACCATTTGTGATTACACCAATCCTTGCACCAAGAAGTGGTTCTGGACAAGACTGGCAAAATCTCTCTTGCTGCCGTGATGCAAAGTTTTGAGAGCCACGTGCTCTTTTTCCCAGCGTGTCCTGACTGTGCCTTCAGACCACGGTGTTCCTACAGCATCTCCTACCACTGCAGAACTTGGGGCCTCAGTCTGTGTTTGGAGGCTGCAACTGGGAGCAAAGAATTTTCTCCAGCACTTTTTCTTAACTCGGAAGGGGAAATAGAGCAACTGTGCGGGTGTTCCTGTTCAAGTCAGTGAGCAACAGCATCCAGCACTCGATGAAGCAAGGAATTCTGCTGGAAATACAGCAAATACGTGCTTAAAGACTGAGGCACTGATACGAGATGGCTCTGTTGTAAAGTGTTTAATGAGACCTGGGAATATAAAATGCCGGTACACGAAATGTTTCAGGCCTCAAAGTGCAGGCTTTTTAAAGCAGAGGGGTCCTACTATTTTTAAGCTCTTCAATGGCTGTCGTAGCATTTAGGGTTGGTGTCTTTTTCAGATTTCAGTGAAATCCCCTGCTGGCTGGGCAGCACAGGAATTGCTGTGGTCAGCCCCTGGCCCGTGCTTGTTCTGAGCCTCCTTCAGTCTTTGCAAAGGAGCAGAAGCACGTTTAAATTGTTAAGCTGCTGCAGAGCTGCTAATGGTTGTACCTGTGTTCTTAGCAACATCTGCAAGGTCAGAGCAGTTATCCTTGCAGTGGTAGCTAATGCAGAACTACTGAATTCATTTTGTTTTCTGTGGATGTTTTTATCCTTAAGCTGTATCACAACAGCTGTTCCATATTCCCTTGCAGGGTAAGTCCCTCATTATTGGCACCTTCTGAGGAGTCCCTCAGATTTGGCATAAGTGATTTTTTTTTCCTCATTGAAGCCAGGATTATAAGGAAGGACACCCTCTTGCAGCACGTCTGTGTTCATGTGACATTGGATTAAGTGGCATGGCTTATACCAGCATTCTTCATTCCCAGACCTGATTAAATGTTTACAAGAGACTCCCTTTATTAGAATCTCAGTCTTGGAATCTTTATTTTCGTGGAAGTCCTTACTACACAGAGTGCAGATGCTTTGCTCATTGGCTTGAACAGGAACACCTGAGTGGGTCCAATTCATCACTTGTTTGACCTTTTGAGAGCCTGCCAATGCACATCAGCTTTTAGGATGCCTCAAGGGCACAGGAGTAAATACCAAATAAAGAGTGTCCTGAATTATAGATTGGGCTGTATAAATTATAAAAGATAACGTTACCTTAACAGGAAAGAGCATCTTTTAACTAACCACCACAGTTATTAATGTGTGAGCAAGAATTCTGCCCACAGTGGTGTTTTAACTCTCAAACTCTGCGTTTTTCAGTCTCTTCTAACTGCTGCTGTGGTACCTGGCTGACATTTGTACCTTTCTGTCTTGTTGGCTCCAGTGAGAAGCCCACGGACATGAGAGGAGAGAAGTTAAGCTGATGATGAGTTTCTGAATTGTTGATCTTCATGTCCTTTTGCCCTCGGGTGTCTCCTGCAGGAAGGAGACAGCTGTGTGCCTTGGGGCTTTTGCATAATCGTTAAATGTTAATTATATAAGAGTTTCTGGAGTCTGCTTGATCCCCCGTCACTCCTGGGGCTTGGTGAATTCCCATACTCCAGAGTGTCTATCGACATTAATTACGGGTCACTGCTCACAGGACTGAACCAGATCCCTCCTGAATTGAGAGCTGAAAGAACTCATCCAGTGTCTCATTAGGGGCGAGAACAAAAGCAGGAAGCTCCGATCCGGACGCTAGAGGGAGGCAATGGGCTGTGCACGGGGCTCGTGCTGCCGGGGGAGAAGCCTGGCTGCCTGATGGAGGCATGGACACTGAGTTACCGAATCATCAAGGCTGGGAACACCTCTAAGATTATGCAGTCCAAACATAAACCCATCCCCACCGTGCCCACTAACCGTGTCCCACAGGTTGGGTTTCATGGTGCTGGACTGGGCACAGAAGAAACTCAGTTGGCCATTAGACACTTGGATGTCTCTACAAAAGGGTGTGTGGAACTTTCTCCTCCTCTTCTGCCAATATAAGGAATATCTGGGGCTTTTTTTAATTTTCCTTTGCTTCTTGCAACCTGTTCTAAGGAAAGTATACCTAAAAGTTGGAGAGTTCTGGTGGCAGACCTGACTGGTGCAGTGACTTCTAGTAAGTGTGTTTCAGCACTGGTCGTGGTTCTCTCCCCTTGTTTTGAACACCTTTAAAAAAGAACTTAAATGATGTTACACGCTGGGTTTATTTCATCCATTTTGTTTCTTTCCCTCATTGAAATTGTTCTCGTACCAAATCATATATTTTTATATATAGAAATATATATTTATATTACTTTCTATCCCATACATCATGCGTAGCCATTCTGAAAACAGCCAACAGTTCTGTGTTTTTGCTTTCAAACTTTTGGTATGTGACAGAACACTGTATAATAAAGAAGCAAAACCCCATGGCCTGGATATCTTTCTTGGGTGCTGGAGAATAAAAGTGAGATCTGAAAAGGAAGTATGAGTGAGGAGTAACGTGGGCCATTTCTTTTTTGTTTTCTTGTTTTGCCCAAAACACACACCCCCAGCAGAGGCTTTTGAGAGTGTGTGGAACAGGGAGAGGTGGGATAGAGCCACGCCAGGAGGAACATTACTATGAAGTTGTATTTCAGACATGTTCCTCTTTGCAGAATGCAGCTGGTTGCTGTGCCAGTGGTGCTTCAGCTTTGGTTCCCACCAGAGCGATGGAGCTGGGGCTTCGGCTTCCTGCCCCTGGGAAGCAGGGCTGCTGGGTGTTGAGCTCCTATTCTTCATCATGTCTAGAGATCCACAGTGCTGTGTGGTGTTCCTTAGGACTTTGCCAGCTTCGTTTCTTGAGGCAGGCAGCTTGGAGTCAGCCCAAGGCAGGGGAATAACTCACAAACGCAGCAGCTGTTGGGCCAGGACCCCACCACAGGGAAAGATGAAGGAGCGTTGAATCAGAGAAATGTTGGTTGGAAGGAATTTCTGTAGGTCAAGGAGAAGCTGCACGAGAGGCTATATGCTAAGCCTCCTGTGGGATGGTATTTCCTGTCAGAGCTATGAAGTAATGCCTTTGCTATGGCTGCTACGAACCAGCATACGCACAGTGATATGGAAATCATCAAATGTATTCTAGGTTGAAGTTGCTGCAGGAAGAGCTGAACAGGAGGCTCAGGGTGGGCTGGAATCCCCTATTTCTGATGCAACTTTGTGTCACTCAGCCCTTTGGATATTGTTGAGTAGTTGTGGTTTTAGCCTGGGTGGGGTCAGGTGGGTTCAGGGCATCCAGCTGTGAGAGCTCTTTGTATCCCTCATTCCTCTTGAGCCAGAATGTATGGGAGCTGTTGAATCAGGGCCTGAACCACTGACGGATCACCTGAGGTGAGCACTGTCAGCCACGGGGGCACAGGTGAAGGCAATGCACCTGTGTGACCGGAAGGGGTGGAGTCACTCCACCTCTCCAGACCCCATTTAAGGGCTGACCAGCACTGGGCAGGGATCTCTTTCTGTAGATTACTCCTTTGGAGTTTCCTATCACGAGCCTAGGACATGGGTGAGCCTTTTTCCCTTTATTTTTGATTGTCTCTTTTCCATCACGATAATCTGTTTATATCATCTATAAAATATCTTGGCTATAATAACACTGGGTATTATTCATTCTGTTAACCTTACACAGAAGAAACTTCTCTTTCAGTCCTTGTTGCTTCCATGTGGGAATGTCAGTGCCGTGTCCCCGTTTACTGGAGGGCAGCATTTACCTGGTGAAGTTTAGCAACTTGTGCAAAATGTTCTCTGAGCTTCAGGGTTAGAGGGTGATGGATAGAGCATTGCTCCTCGATTGAGCAACTTTGGGCCTTCGTTACACAGACATGAAAAGAGTTGCTTTCTTGTGATAGAAGCATTGCTTGGTCCAAAGGGCACATCTACTGGTAGAAAACAAGCATAGGGAACAAAACATGCAGGAAATTGGCTGGGGAAAATGTTTGATCGTCTTGGATCTGTAATTTAATAAGGCAATTGAAAGGGAAACAGCACAAGGTTCATATTATTGGAAAGCATGCTAATAGAGTTTAAAAACCTCTGTCAGACCTGTTGGAGCTTTACTAAACAACAAGATGTGTGCTGTGCACAAATAGTTTCCTGTAACTACTTTTGGTTCAGCTGATGCTCACTCACCAGGATGTTGAGATGACTTTGAACTTCTTGACAATCGCTACCAAGCCCTGACTGGCAAACCTGTCCCTTTTGTAAAAGAAGCTGCACTCAGGAAAACGGATATTGCTGTATCCATTCTAGAGCTGCTCTGTAAATGTTTAATTGATTGACCCCTATTTAAGTGCTAAACAGTTCAAAAGTCTCATTTACAAACAATGCATTTTCTGCTCCTACTTGCGGAGTCCGTTTCAGCTGTGCACCATTGCCTCTGTCCCACAGTGCCTCAAGTTTTGGTGGTGCTGGGCTGGAAACAGAACGACCACAGTCTGCATTGGCCACCAGATGCTTGTTGGAAGTCTCTGCACAAGACAGACGCGTGGCCCTGATGTCGTGGTGGTGGAATTGCTCTGTGCTGCATTTCCAAGCTCCTCTTTTTCTCTGTGTGAGTGACAGAGCCCTGGAACAAACTGCCCAGAAAGGTGGTGGAGTATCCTCCCCTGGAGATATTCAACACCCACCTGGATGCTTTGCTGTGTGATGTACTGGAGGGAGCTGCTTTAGCAGGGGGGCTGGATGAGGTATCTCCAGAGGTTCCTTCCAACCCCTATGATTCTGTGAATCTTAGCAGAGCTGTAGAGGGAGGACACAGGTGGGAGACAGCTGCTGGTACGGCTTCTCTGTGGGAATGTGCCTCAACTGCTAGGTGTCCAGATTCTCCCCAGACCAGACAGGTTTTGTATTGCCCTCAGCACTACCCGTGCAGACATCTGAGGAAAGAGACAAGCAGTGCAGCAGGCTGAGTGCCAGTCTGCAGGGAAAAAGTTCAGTGGGTTTTGCGGACTCATAGGGTGGGCAGCCACTGCTCTGCAGTGCAGGTGATATGCCAGGTAGTGCAGCACCCAGAGGAGAAGAATCCCTGCTCTAAGCCCAGTGAGAGCATGTAGGCTTTGTGGTATTGGGTTTGCTAATGAAGACAACTCCACAAGGTGATAAAATGGGTCTCTGTCATAGAATCATAGAGTATCTTGAGCTGGAAAGGGGCCTGGAGGGATCATTGAGTCCAGCTCCTGGCTCCACACTGGACCACCATCCACTATTTGGGGTACTGCAGTTAGGGGAAGTATGGGCTCACAGGAAATATGTTCAGGCAAATGCGGGCGTTACAAAGAAGTGAACTTTCACAAAATTTTTGCAGCATTTTTCTGGCTCTAATCTTCAGCTCTGCTCGCCTTCTGTGTCAGCAGAACTAATTGAAGAGCTGTGAGTCCTAAGGTGCTTAACTGCTTGTGTGCCAGGATGTGGTCTGCTGCCACGCAGATCAAAAGCCCCATTCGGATGGGGAGAGCTGGGTGGGTGCTCTGAGAACCCACGTGCTGGTCCCTGTCCTTCCCACGCTGTGGGGAACCATGAGGACTGTGTGACTGACTCAAAACCACTGAACGGGGGAAGGCTTAGTGCTGGATTTTTGGCAGCACTTGGCAGAGATTTCCAACTGGTACATATGTGGAAATGAGATTTAAATTGCTCAGAGTTGAGGTGTAAGATGGCCATTGGCCTTAAAATGTCACCGCCCCAGCGTCTCTAAAACCTCTCACAGGCATTAAAAGGACATTGTTTTCCAATGTCTTTAAAGGGGTTTACAGATACTTAGTAAGAAAGGCAAAGAAGTATTGTGCTTTTTGCTCTAAAAATGAATATAGTCTGGGTTTTTTTCTGACAGTTCCTGGGTGACTTAACCTCTCAGTGCTACATCTGGCATCTGGTTAGCTGCATTGTTTTAGTGAGCATTGGGAATGGAAGCTCTTAAGATTTTTCTCTTTGAGCTCTCAGAAATGTTGCCTAATCAGCATGCTGCTCTTGGCAGATGGGTTTTTCTTCAGCTCCAAGACATGCATGTTGATCAGCCGTTTACTTTTGTTACCTAGCATCCTCGTCATCGATTTTAATTGTTGGCTATTGAAGATGAAGCATTCAGCACACGTAGGATTGCCAGCCCTGAGATCTTGCTTTCTGCACCTTTCTCCAGATGGTGCACGCAGCGAAGCCCTTAGGAGCAGCGAGTCTCTCTCTCAGCTAGTGATCTGCACAAATTATGCTGCAGTCAATTTTTCTCCATTAAATCAATTTCTGATTGTCTGTGACAGCTTTCCCTGCCACACCATTTCACGCTTGAGCAGCTTGTTTCTGAGGTGCCACGTGGGTTTTTTTCCAAGGGGTGCTGGTGGTACATTTAATGCACAGATATGTTGCTCATGTCTTCCCAGTCCCCTTTTCCTATTTATGCCATCAGTGCAGATTCGGGTGGCTGCTGCAGGAAGGATTCCCTGTGAGTCTCCTTGTCTGATCCTCTGCTCTCTGGGGAGGTTTGAGTGCTTTCCTACTTCCTCATTACTGGGGCATCAACATTCTCAGGCATCAGCTCCCACATTCCTGGAGATCCAAACAAACCTCAGCAAGAGTGTGCAAGTGCAGAATGGCCTTGGATCTGAGATCTGATGTCAGTGCTTCCTGTGGCTCCTCTCTGACCACAGCTTCTCCTGGGCTGCTCCTTAAGGTTTCTGCTACAGAAGTGGAACAGTTTCTATAAGACAAAAATTCAGCTTGATACTCTTCTGATAGAAAGATGAATCTTCCCATCCCCACGGTGCAGCATAACAAAACGGAGAGCTTGTGTGATTTATTCATTCTTCTTCCTGCAAAAATAACTTCTGAGATTGTTCCTATCTTTTTAAAACGTTCCTGCACTCCCGGAGAGCTTTCAGTATAGTTATTTCCTGCAGGCTCTGTATGTGAAGACAGTGGTCTCCTCCTACTGGTTCTCTGATTTGAGGTTTTCCTTGGCTTTAGATGCACAAAAAGTGATCCTATTTTTGGCAGCCTGTGGTCGATGGCATAGGAATTCATGAGTAGGGAGGAAAGGATGTGAACTATTCAAATATATATATATATATATATTTTTTTTTCCAAATGAGATCTCTTTATGTGCCTATTGTCATAGTAATAAGCTCTGAGTCACTTTTACACTGAACTATTAAGCTATTATCATAAAGTCATGTCATCAGAATCTGTTAATGTGAACCACTAACCTTGCTCAGCCTCAGTGTAGCTGCATTCAAGGAAGCATTGTCCATTTGAAAGGATAAGAACAATGTTCCCTCACACATCTTATTCCCCAATGGCAAAAAATAAATGAAATCTTATTCCACTCTCTTTCTGTTCTGAGGGTTTCTCTTCTCACTGCCTTTTAAGTTAATTCATCCACCTTCACTGTAATGTCACAAAAGCTGTTCCATTTCACTTCTTCAAAATTTGCCAACTGTAAACAGGGCAGATTGGGTCTGAGTGCTCCCAGAATATCTATACAGTTTGATGCAGGCGTTCACCTGGAAGCAGCTGCATCTCTTCCCAAGGTGTTGTTCAGCCCTCAGGAGGAGGTGTACATCCCTAGGGGTGCTCATGGCTTCTTTACTGTGATAGCAAGTGGCAAGCAGAGGAGCTGGCAGTATTGAGTGCTCTTCTAGAAGACTTCTGCTGAATGATAAAATGTCTGAAACCATCTTAAATATAGGCACACCCACAGGAATTTACATAACAGAACCATCCGTCTTCAGCCTCTCCTTCACGGATCTCAAAAGTGGAGTCAGCCCAGTGTACCCTGGTACATCAGTGTCTGGTACCTTGCATCAGGCTTATTTTGCACCTGCAGCAAAGAGGAGAAAAGCTCTGAAACACGTTCTCAATCCCCCTGTCCTGATCAACTGATTAGAAAATGTTTTATGGTGGAGATTTACCCTCCCCAGAAAAGATCAGTGGGAAAATCATTCTGTCCTTATGTGCTGCTCCAACAAGACAGCTGGATTCCTAGAGTTTATGGAGTTAATGGGCAAGTGCTATCTTTCCTCAGCTTCTTTAAAGACAAAGCACTATTGTAAGCCAGAACAGAGCAGAGCTGATTATTAAATTGTTGTACGTGGCAATCTGGATCTTGTTGAAATTATTTAAGTTAGAATCAATTTTATATTAGATTTAAAGGAGGCAGCAAAGTTATAATTTGTTAGCAAGAGGGTTAATTGACTCTTGACTTGTAAACTACAAATAAAATGCAAAAAGGTAGGAAAAAAGAGAATGAAGAAAAAACCTTCCTTGGTCCCAAGCTCTTTGCTTGTTTCCTAACATTAAAAATCTGGGGGATATTTTTCAGTGGAGGAAATGAGAGAACAGTGAAGTTTCTGTGAGAGGCAGTTGAGGTGGGATAAGTACGTTTGCAGAGCGAAACTTGGTTATAGTGCACACAGTGTGAGAACCAGAATTTACCTGTCCAAACCAGGCCTTCAGCTACTTGACTTCAAAGTGACCTCAAAGCTGAGTTTGCAGTGACTTAGTACACGGCAGTGAAGGACAGGGTGGAGATATCTGCTCTAACACAGGATCATTCATGGAAACCTGCTGGTGTGGTTCAGACTGGCGTTTGGCTCGTGTTTTGAAAACAACTACAATAAAAACTTGCTCCAACAAAAGATTCTTAAATCACTGTTCCTCACCCCACTGCACAGTTCTTGGCAAAAATGCCACGAAAAATACTTTGGAGGTAAGTGTAGGCCTGGGTTTGATAGCTAGAAGGAAAACTGCCCTGCTTTTTTGTTAAATAATCAGCTGCCATTGATAGAGTAGGGTCCCTTCAATAGACCTGGAAGTATTTCCATGAAGAAAGAATAGCAGGCAGATTTTGCAGAGCAGCACAGCCAGGCGTTCTGCTGGCCAGCACACACTTGCACTATTCTGAATGCAATAAAACAGGCATTGTTGAGTTCCCCCTCACTTTAGAAAGCCGTGCCCGTACCAAGCTGTTCAATAAGCACATTAACTGCTTTTGTCTGCAGGAATTGTGGTGGCTGATGCACACTTACTTACAAATGGCCGTTTATGATGCCCTAAAATACCTTCATGTAGAGATGAGGCAGTGAAAGGTGTGGCCCCACACAGGACAGAGCTGTAACTCTCAGTGACTTTTGGAAAGAGCAGTTCTGAGTTCAGCTGTACCAAGTAACAAATCCGAGAGTCTGCATGAATAGTGAGATGAAATACACAATGCCTCGATGAGCAAACTGCAGTTTGGGCTAGCTTTCTGTAACCCAGGTGCAATTTAAGTTTATCACTTTGGTTGATAATAAAAAGTATTACACATCATTTAGCATTTTACAGGTACTAGCACCAGTAGCTCCTGTGCACTGGATGTTAGAATCACCATTCTATGCATTAAGCATCAGTTTTACAATAGCCAGTATTACCCGAGTGGGAAAAAAGGCAAAGGGCTGGGGCAGTGCTAGCAAGTTTCATGGAAACAATAAGTAATTGGCCCACAAAGGCAGGAAACCATGTGCTAGATGAGAATGAGAGCTTTCTGTGTGGATGTGTGTGTGCCTGACTGTTCTGGCCACCTCCAGAGGCACTGAGCCAGGCAAGCAGGAACAGGAGCCCTGGGGACATCACCACAAGGCGGGTGTCAGAAGAAAGCCTTTACTCAGCTGTGGAATCAATGGGAGGTGGGGACTGCCCGGTCTAATCATTGTGGTGCTTTATTTAAAATAACAACTACAGGAAAGCCAGGTCTGAGACCTTCCCTTGGACTGCAACCTTCTTACCTGAAAGAAGCCTGGCATTTTTTTCACTTCTCAGCCTCCCCTAAAGCCTGGTACAGAGTGGAGGTGGATCCAAAGGAAACTGCTTTTCCACATCAGATTTCTGCTGAAATGTCGTGTTATTTTAACTATCCACTTGATTCAGCAGTGCCACTTCACAGGCTGTTTTATAAATAGAGTCGTTTCTCCTGCCCTGAAGAGCTTACAACCTACACGAGACAGACAAAATACAGCAGATCAGTAAAAGCAGGACAAGCAGAGTGCTGATGACGACACAGGAGGAGGTGCTGCCTGAAGGTGTAAAACAGGCCAAGGATTAAGACCTTCACAAGACAGATCCCTTTTTTTTTCATCTTTCATCAGATTGACATTGCAACAGCCCAGCTGGATGAGTGAATGAATGAACAAATGCATACGACAGCAACGCCTTGACTTTGGAACAGTCCAAAGCTGTCCAAAGTGTCCAAAGTCATTTAGGATCTCATTAAAGCTCATGTGAAAACAAACACAACCTCTAGATTATACGTGAATGAGAGACTTTGGTTTTAAAAACGTGGAAGTGAAGAGCTGAGAAGTTGAAACACACCATTGATACACACTCCTATGGCCACTGGTGGTCTTGTCAGGGCAGATTTGAGATGTTAGCTGTGATCAACGCCTGTGTTAATTCAGAAAGACCAGGGTTCGTTGTGGGCCTAATCCTTTGCCACTGATCTAATTCAACAGGAGTTGTAGCGACACCTTCAGGGAAGAATTTTTCTGCATAAAATAGGAGATTTCAGTGTCTGATTTTGTCTCTACATAAACATTGTGGTAAATTTCAGCATATGTATGACTGTGGTTATAAAAGCTCAAAGCATGTGCTTGAATACTTTCAGGATCAGGGCCTCTGTCGTTTCTTGTGGTTGATGCCTGGCTGAGATCCCTTTTTAACATGCTGCTGCTATCAGAAATACGACGCCGGCCACATGAGTGCATGCTCTAGAGTAAAACTGACTTTTAATTGCTTTAAAAACTGCTTTTATAACATAAGAGATCACAGAGACTGTTCTGAGCAGTAATTAAAGCATACTTAGCAAATACAAAATACTGCTTGGCTGGGGAATGTTTAACACAGTCAAGCAGGAAAAACGAACAGCTTTTAAGCTGAAAGCTCTGCCTTATGGACAGAGACCATCTTTGTTCAACGTCTGCACAACTGCACCAAGACAGGACTGCGGGCCCCTCACATGTGTAGGACAAAAGGAGACCAGAAGGAAAGAGGCAGTGTCCCATGTGAGGTAGCACAACTGAAAGTACTGAAGTCGTGCCATGCGTTTGGCAGGGTGCTGAGGCCTTCCACAAAGCCTGGTTCATCAGAGGCATCTCAGGAATGTGTCCCAATCAGCTAAAAATATGTATGACTGCTGTTCCTTGTCTTGCAGCAGTGTCTGCTAGCGAGATATAAGAACAGCGAAGAACAATGGAGCCCGACACTGAAGTTCTGGATCTGGCCAGATTCACCTGCTGACCTCTGCTATGGCTGGTGATAGCAAGAAATGCATTGTTTTATGGATTTTATGTCAGCTGTACGCAGCAGCCTATGTGGGTTCATGGCACCTCACATTCCTCTTAATTTAACTTATTTTTTCTTAACTAAGTGTGTCCAGATCTACATTGCTGCAGTTACGGACTTGTGTGCCATCAGCTCCTGGATGAGGGTGTTGGACATATTACAGCACGCTGACATTCTGTGGGGCATACAGAAGTATCAGGCAGCTGGGAAACTCTATAATTGCTCATCTTTCGGGTGCAGAGAGGGGAAAACCAGACCCTGTGACCCCTTCATACCCATCCTAACCCCAGGCCCTATTTTTAAACGAGGAATGTAGATCAAATCCAGGCAAGGCTGTCCTTCAGTACAGACAGGAGCTTATTAACAGGGAGATACTGGGATCGAGTGCACGGTCAGTGAGTTTGCTGATGACAAGTGATACCGTGGGCACAGCAGAAGGAAGGGATGCTCAGAGGGTGGGAGTGCCCCTGCTGTGAAGGAAGGCTGAGGGAGCTGGGGGTGGTCAGCCTGGAGGAGGCTCTGGGGAGACTGCCAGTGCTTAAAAGGATGTTAGAAACAGGAGAGGGACCGACTTTCTACACGGTTTGACAGCAGTGGGTCAAGGGGGGACGGCTTTAAATTAAAGGAGGGGAGATTGAGGTGAGATGTGCCCCAGCACTGCTTTCCATGGTGCTTTAGGCTGGGCAGCCTGATCTAAGGGAGGGTGTCCCTGCCCACAGCAGGAGCTCGGGCCTACTCGATCTTTAAGGTCTCTTCCAACCTCAGCCATTCTACGTACCACTGAAACGCAGCACATAACAGGTTATCAAAAGCTGGCGCTGAGGTGACGTCCTTCTCCCAACACAATGTCCCACGCCTTAGCAGGGGGACTTCTGACCGCGTCCCAGAGCGCAGCCCCACACCGCACCCTCATGGGAACCCTGCCCGCCCCCCGCAGGCCCCTCGGGCGCAGGGACCCCGGAGCAGGACCTGAGCTGATTGACAGCCTCTCCTCCAATAGGAGCCGCGGGTTCGGCAGCCGACAGCCAATCGCTGCTCGGAGTGGTTCTTAAGCAACCAATCCCTCCCTCCTCTCCCTGGGGCAGGGGAAGCCGCTGGCGGCCGCCATCTTGTGTGTGGCATCCCCGCCCTTCCTTTCCTCCTCTTTACCGACCCTTCCTCCACACCCCCTCTCGGCGCCCCGCCGCAGCTCTCCATCCCCGAAAGCGACGGCATGAGAGAGCGACGGCAACGGGCCCTACGCTCGCACCGTCCCAAGAGGAAGGCGGAGAGGTGCCGCGCTCAAGATGGCGCCGGGCGGCGCCCCACAGGAGGGGAGGGCGGGTGCGCGTGGTGGTGGCGGCGGCGGCGGGCGCTGGTGACGTCAGCGCGCTCTGGGCATGGGCAGGTGGAGGGAGCAGGCAAAGTTTGGCCGGCGGTAGCGGCGGCGGCTGGGCAGAAGGAGCGGTTGTCTGCAGCGCTCGGTTCAGGGTCGGCTTGGGAGCGGCCGGGCCGCGCGGGGCAGCGCAGCGCTTCGTGCGGGGTCTCGCCCCCATCCCCTTCCCCCCACCCCCCCCCCTCCCTGAGGGCGGGCGGGCCGCGGGCACGGCGCGGCCATGGCCGAGGAGCCCAGCGCGCTGCCGTGGTCCATCAACAAGGATGACTACGAACTGCAGGAGGTCATCGGTGAGCGGGACCGGGCCTGGAACGGGGCTCCGGCTGCGCGTGAGGGCTGTGGGAGGTGTTGAGGGGCCGCCCCCTCCCCTCCCCCACTTCGGGGTGAGGTGGGAGCGTCCCGCTGAGGGGCTATGGGGGTCTCCGTTGCTCTCTGGGGGGAGGGGAGGAGGTCTGTCACTTTACTTTCCTCAGAGAGTGTGTGCCCCCCACCCCCCCCATCTCCCATAGGGGGGAGTGTGAGTGGGGCTGCCCCTCCTCTGTTCTGCTGAGTGCGTGTGGTGCTGCTTCTTGAGGGGAGGGTGTCCCCCTCTTCTGAGGTGTGCTGTGTGTCTGTGTTGTAGGGCTCTGCCCCCATCCCAGGCTGTGTAGTTGTGTGCTGGGGAGGTCTGCACGCTGCTTTGGTCTCTGCGGAGGGGGGAGGGGTCTGCACCCCTCCGAAAGAAAAAGCATAGGGTGTTTGGGGCTGCCCTCAGCAGATGTGGGGGGTGGGGTTCATCTCTTTAATGGGAGCCAGCTCTGCATCCCTTCTGCCTAGGGGTACGTGTGTGTCTGTGTGCGTTTCTTTGGCCGTTCCCATGCCCTGGTGAGCGGTGGTAGAGTGGGACAGGGGCTGTGGAGCTTTGAGGGCTCCTTTACCTCTCCATCACCTCTCTAAATACGATACACTGGGCACAAAGGTGGCCTTCCAGTGTGCTTCACAACCAGCCTGAAATCTCCTTCTCTGGAGCAGCCTCATTCATTTTGGGGGGGGTCGTTCCTCCCCATGTGGCACTCACAGCTATGTGTTACTTCGGTCTGTTGGGGGGGTGGGTTGAGGGATTTTCAGTCTATCTGGGGGATTTTCTCCGTGCCACCCTTGAGCCTTTTATCCTGATGTTTTGCTGCCACTGTGGATTTTCATTCATTGTCCTTTTGGCTTGAGGCCCCAGCCATCACTCTTCACTAAACGATTTTATTTTTTCACTCTTCAAACTGCATGGTTACCCAGGGCTTCGCACTGGACTTCTGCATTGGCCATCTCATCCATTTCGTTGAGTGTGCACTTGAGGGATGCCTGGCTTTTAGGGTGAATGTGTGACATGCATGAGGTGGTGCTGCAGGTGACTGTAAGGTCAGTGCCTCTTGTGTCGCTTTTCCAAGGCAGGAAATAAAGTTGGAGCTGGCAGGACAGGCTCCTGACCGAAGGCTTTTCGAAAGGAGGTTAATTTTTAGTGTGATTTAGTGGTTTTATTTGAAGTTTATAGATGATGTAGCACTGTGGTGTCTGAGTCTCCCATCCCTTCCTAACTTACTTTCTGTTAGCAAGGGTGGGAGAGTTTGGGAAAACGTTGTTTTGAGAGATTAAATTCTTGGCATTGTTTAAAAGTAGGAAGGAACTAAAGCTATGGAGGGGGGGGAAATCCTTCTGGAAATCCCTGTTGCTCTGTGGAATCAGGCTTTGTCCTCTCCCTTCGTGCGATGAGAGCAGCAGAAGCTCCCTATAAAGGAAGGCGTAATCTGGCAGCTCAGCCCTTTAAACCTCCTTTGGAAAATGCACCCTGGGGAGGATGATGCTCATCCGCTTGAAGGAGCGAGAGATGAAGGTGCAGAGAGAGAGAGGAGAACGCCCTTTGGGGTAGGGAGAGGGATGGGTGCCTGCAAAGGGGTGCACTGATGGCACAGGGTGAGGAATCAGGTTGGAGTGCCCAACAGGAGGACAGTGCCTCACTGTAGCTAGAGATGGGAACAAAGGGATGTGAATGTGCTGCTCTTAGGAGAAGCTGCTGCTGGAGACTCGCATCCTGCAGCCTGAAAATATCCGGGGGAGCTCGTAGCTGTGTCATAGCCTTGCAGACACTGACTGAACTCAGGGAGGAATTGGGAAGGAAGCATTTCACTTCTGTGCCTTTCCCCTGTCCTCTGTGTGCTGGGTTTCTGGATGTCATCTGCTCATTGAAGGATTGTGTTGGCATTCCGGAGTGGGATGGAGCGCACACTGAAATGTGTATATTGCAAACATATGGTTTCTCTTTTTAACTTTATCATCCCCACCCCCTTACTCACTTCAAACATTGGTGTGTCTGCCAGCGGCCGGGATGGAGTTGTGACGCAAGTTTCCTAGCACGTGTGTGATTTGTGGGACAAAATGTCACTGTGTTAACTGAGCTGGACTGCTTTGCCGTCCGCTTTGGGTCCCCTGTGAGCCCGGGGGGGGTTGTTGAGCTGCCTTTACTTCTGTGAAGCTATAAAAGTCTTTCAGCAGGGAACAAAGGCAGAACCTGGTATGGAAAGTGGTGTATCTTGCACCGATGCTTTTGGAAGATATAACTTGTTTATCCATGAAGAATGTTGCTCTTTAAATGTAGTGCCCTCTGTTCTGTAGCTTACCAGCTCAGCTGTTGTTCCACATCAGAAAAAGGGAAATCCACATGTGGTCTCATTCCTCAATTTGTGCTGGTTGAAGCCTGAAAACCACAATGTGTGGCTTTAGTTTACTGTGCGTGGCTCTGTGTTGCTTCAGTGCAGGAATTGGGAGAGCACATTTTCTAGCAGCAAAGAGAACTTCAGTAAAACTGCCCTCCTGATTCTGGCTAATAAAAAGATTAGTCAGCAGTGGATGTGACTCATGCCAATATAAAGGTGTGGATTATTGCCTGCGTTGATTATGCTTGGTATGCGTTAGTAACTGCTGAGGAGCTTCCCTTAGGCTTAAACAACTTACTTTCCGTTGGATGAAGGAACCTCGCTCAGGATCAGAGCCCAGCTGTCCTTTCCAAAAAGGAGAAAACGGAGATGAGGGGAGAGAAGACAAGCTGCAAAGCATTCCTTGCAGTGTGCCCACAGAGCCGCAGTGGTGTTTGCAGGTGAATACCTCCTCGAGCAATGCCTGCGTTTGTATCTTAAAAGAGAATTCGTAGCCTGCTTGGTGGCTGTGAAGGTGGTCTCCAGATGCGAGCTGCATACAAATCACGGCAGCCCTCTGCGTGAAGCCTGGAAGAAATGAGAGCTCCCGCTGCTCAGATGCTGCATGTGCAGGTTCCCTCATGTCTCGCTGTTCCTGTTGGGAATGCTGGGCAGTGATAGTGAAGTTGACTGGAACTGGGTCATCTCACTTTCTGCTACTTTTTGGGGCTGATAGGAGCTGTGCTGGCTGTGGCCGTTTGATTTAGGAGCATCCCCTTTGCTGCGAACAGCCCGTGCCAGAGGCAGAAGATAAATGAGCAGTGGGAATTCTCCCGTGCTCTGTTCCTGTGCCCTTTTCCCCCTCGACAGATTCCTTTGCAGTTATGAGGATGGCACAGGCTGGGAGAACAGATGTGGTGGGAGTTTCTTTTCCCCTCAGAAATCAAGCTCAAATTGAAAATTGAAATGGAGATTTACTCAATGATTATGTTTTTAATGACTCTGAATTGCGTGGCTTCGGAGCTGGGTTTTATCTGTGAGCACGGCCATCTTTTGGCATTTGATATTTAGACTTCTAGCCACAATTTTCCCAACCGTACGTGTAAGCAAATGTGCGTCTGCACGGGATCAGCCTTCTTCTACAGAGAGGTAGAAACTTTCTGAGAACAAAGACTACTGCTTCCCCAGTTCTTATTGCAGTATCTCTCTCTGCTCACCCATCTTCTCCCTGTCTGCTTCTCCTGTCCTCAACATGTGCAGCTGCAGAAAAGAGAGCTCAGCAGGTGTGGCTGATACCTGGGGTGGAAAGGGAGCTGCTTGCCCAGTGATAACTTTGTACCTTCCTATTTTAAGGCAGTGTTGTTCCACTCACGAGCCCTCCTTACTGTGTGCGGCCAGTTTTGTGTGCCTGTTTTACACCCATTCAAGACAAAAACGTTACACTCTAGTTCTCAAGCAGTTACATTTTATGATTGAGCATTTAGACTTCAGTCTTTGTGCCATATGTTTTGCTTTGGCATTTCCTCATTGGTTCCTTCTCCTCCCTGTGAGCACAGCCAGCCAAATTGGTTCCTACAGCATGCTCCCAGTATTCAGGCTGCTTAATTCACTGGACTGCTTGCTTTGTGTGCTCTTGGTTAACTTTTTCCACTTAAAGTTGGTCCAGAAGGCATGTTTGCTGTTTGGGCACTGGCATGGATGGTACCACAGTTTCTCAGGTACTGAGCACAGGCAAAATACATCATCTTGGTCACTCCTGAATGACTTTGGAGCCAGGCTGCTCTACATCCACACTGCCTTTCCTTTGGATGTCTCTTTTCTTTAAGGCCTTTGC
Organism: Cyrtonyx montezumae; assembly: GCF_038088225.1. Classification (NCBI taxonomy): domain Eukaryota; kingdom Metazoa; phylum Chordata; class Aves; order Galliformes; family Odontophoridae; genus Cyrtonyx; species Cyrtonyx montezumae. Next base: position 4,402,835 of record NW_027072037.1, read on the forward strand.
TGCTGCTTCCTGAACAGGGCTAAATTGAGTCATTCTCTCGGGAAGCGAAAACCAATGGGAAGCGAAAACCAATGGCGTTCAGTTGTGCTTGTGTCTTTTGTTTGGTGTTTCTGTTGTTTGCCCTCTAGTAGGAAGGGGGATAAAATGCACAGGGAAGCAGATTGAGGATACAAAAGACAAGCACAAGCTGTGGTGAAGGAGCCTGGCTGGGAAGAGCACGGAGTTATTATTGAGGCAGCCAGTCCTGCTGATCTGAGGGGAGGGCAGAGGCAGATCCTGCTGCTTTCAGCTATTCTGGGATGCTGAGAAAAAAAAAAGCAGAAGGAAATCGTTCACACTTTACCATGGCTGCTTTCTTTGGGGTTGTTGCTTCCAGTGCTACGAGAATCCTGGGCCAGTTAATGCTTAATGAATTTCTCTAAAAAGCCATTAAAATGGCTTCAGTTTAACTCTTGGTATCTTGGCTGGTTCTGGGCTCCTGGGTGCACCTGAGGGCTGCATGTGATGGCTGATGAATGTGTGGCCTAGAGGCTCATTCCTTCTGCAACTGCTGAGACCTTGGCGAGAATCAACTCTCCCCAAATGTTGGTCTGTTTAAGCTTGGCAGTGTCTATTTTATTTTCTGAGCATTAGCAGCTTGCCCATTGAGATGCAATCTTTTAATTAAAGTAGGAGTTATTTAAAATGATGGGCAGTGACACTCGTTCTTCTTGATGATTGTGTTAGCGAATTACCAAAAACTGCATGTTGATCAGATTTCCTTGTGAGATTTCCCTTAAGATGCATGATATCCATTGTAAGTCTCTGTAGCAGTAGTTCATTAGCTGTGGACATGATGGGGTGCTTGTAAACTGGGTGTCGTTAAACTTTCTTAATAGGAACAGACAGACTTGAGAGCTTTGTGGGTGTAGAAGAATAGCTGTGGAGGACTGGAATTTGGTGTTAAAAAATCTCTGAAATATCAGGACCCTGGGACTTTCCAAGTGAGTTTAGCCTATTACCATGTGCTTGTTCCCTTTGGAATCAAACAGCTGAGATGCTGAGCTCAGCTCTCAGAGTTGCAGCAGGTTCCTGTGGCTTCACCTAAGGGAGCTCAGCCTTGATGTTTTGGAGGAGTCCAGCTTTGTGTCTCTTTCTGGCAGTCGTGCAGTGTGGTCTTGGAGGCAGTGGGGTTGCATCCCAGGCTGAGTGCTCCAGACTCTTTACCACAATCTCATCTCCTGTGCTGATGGTAGAAGCGTTGATAAGTATCTACAGAGTAAGAATCAAGAGGATGAGGCCAGGCTCTTTTCAGTGGTGTGCAGGGACAGGACAAGGGGTAATGGGCACAAACTGGACAATCCTTCTGAACGTGAGAAAGAAATTCTTTGCTGTGGGGGTGACAGAGCCCGGTAACAGGCTGCCCAGTCAGGCTGTGGAGTCTCCTCTGGAGCAGTTCAAAACCTACTTGGATGCTTTCATGTGTGCTCTACTATAGGGAACTGTTGTAGCAGGGGGTTGGAGGGCTGGGGGATCTCCAGAGGTCTCTTCCAGCCACTACAGTTCTGTGATTCTAGGAGGTACCACTGAAGTGCAGAAGTAAAGTGTATGCTGATGAAGGGACTAGAGTTAAGTATACCATAGTGCTGCTAAATTACGTAGGGTACCAGACTGGATTCGTGGTGTAGCATCAGTGTTTTTCATCTCCCTCCCATGCACAAATGAGGAAACCAACCCTCAGCACTGGCTCCTGCTAACCCGATGGATCTGTTAGGTTATCTGAGTGCAAACACTGCTGATGCTGGGGCTTTTCCTGCAAGTCTCACAGCATATATACCCTCTGTTTCTCACCAGATTGTGTGGTCCTGTCATATAGTGCAAGCAGTAGCGATTTGTGGTGAATAAAAGTGTAACACAAATACTATTTTTGCTCCTGATGTGAGTCACTGCACACAGATTTTTAGCAAGAGAAATTCCAAACTGGAAATAAGAAAACTTGATTATGTTATCATCCTTTACCAAACCAGAGTGTCCTTTGATTTGCTTTGCAAGGATTTCCTGGACCTCTTCAGTTCTGCATACCCAGAAGTCTGCAGGGGTGGCTGCCTACAGCAAAGCTTCAGAAACCCCATCTGTGAATGAAATGCAGAGTAAATCCAGAGCACTGATTTGCTTTTTCACCAGCTCACCAAATTAGCTGAAACTTCCCTCCGTGTGTCCATTAATGTTTTATGCTGCATGCACTGCTTGCTTGTGAAGCAACACTGAATATCTTACAACTCGGTCAAATTAAAATACATTTTATCTGGAATACAGAAAAGCTCTTGTGAATGAGGTTTTAGTGTCTTGCCAAACTTAATTTTCTACCCCATCCATTTTGTCTCATGAGCTGTTGGGTTGGTTGGATGGGGAAGAGGAGGAGGGAGAAGAGATGGGAGGAGAAATTATTTCTCTTCTGAAACTGGCTTGTGCTAAACTGATTTTATAGTGTTCTCCCAAATGAGTATTTCCTTCAGGCAGGAAATGAGCCGATGCAAATTCATCCTGGAGAGGAAAGGTATGAACAGCTGTAAAAAGTTGAAATACTTCAGTGGTTATCTCTTACTGTAGTAAATTCTCTTCGGGTTTTGCCAGAGTTTTTACTGTTTTGTAGCCACGAGTGGTAATTTGAGCACAAACTCTCCTCTTCTTACTGCTAGCACCTTGCTATTAATAAAGCTGCGTGGGAGGAGGATGCTACGTTTGTTTCTGTCCATCCACAGAACTGGGATTAAAACTGGAGTGAAATTCTGACTGTGGGTACCTCCCAGAGTCTGCAGGTGGGAGGTGAGTGCGTGCGTGGGGTACGTGTGCTCTGCTGGCCTGTTGGGTGGCACACTTCTGTCCTAGGTCAGAGCTAATTGACAGATTTTGCAGTTCATTAGAGGGGAGAGCATGGTCATCAGCTGGGAAGGTGTTGTGAATGCAGAATTTATTGAAGTGTTTGCAATCAGAATGTGAGATTGTTGCATCTTCGTGGCAGTTCGAGATGCTTTCTGTAGAATGGAGCCTTTTCGAGTGCTGTATGGAGCTCCATAGTTACTGCTGGACAGGTTGTGCACTCTCATATTTGGGTTGGTTTCAGCTTCTAGCTCAATTTTGGTCTTACGTGGATTGTAAATCTGTTTTCTTGGGATCTGGGGTTAATTCCAGCTTTCTGAAGATGGTACATTGGAAGTGGCATGAAGAGTAGTAGGAAATTATAGCATTTGGAAAGTGAGAGATCAAGCTAATGGCTGTGCAGTGAGAGCACACGCAGAGCCTCTTTCTTAAGAAAATGAGCTGGCTGTGCGGACAGCTGAGACCTGATGAGGTACGTGGGGCAGTTTCTTCATTTCAGGTGGCCTCCAGCTTCAGGCAGGCAGTGCAATTCTGGGTTATCTTGGTGACTGAAAACTCATAAATTGAAGGTGACGCTTCTTGTTGCAGAGTAAACACCTTTCCTGTGAAATCCCCGGGGATGGATTTCATTATGTCAAATTTCGGAACAAAAATAGAAAGCTCCTGTCATTTATTTTGCTGAGACAGAGCTAGAAAGGACTCCCTGGGTCATGGAGTCCAGTTCCCTACTATTGCACATGCCAAATCGCATAATCCCTATAGCAAATTAATGAATGCTTGTGTTTGAAATGGTGCATGGGGGAATTATGGGCACACGTTCTATTAAGCGCTCAAATCTCCGTGTGACCCTGTCACTGCTGCATGAAACAGCTGCTGAATGGATTCCCTACGACACTGGGAGGGAACAATGCGTGGTCTTTTCTAGCAGGCAGCTATAGCTTGGTGCTTTCCCTATGCCCCTTACTTTACAGGCAGGCTGTACCAGCAAGAGCTCTGCCGGTAAAAGCATGGCAGAGCCACAGCTTGTTGTTTCCAAACCTCGAGTGCCTCAACTGCAGACATCTTCAGATTTGGGATTCCTTGAAATCTCCCAGTGGAAACTGAATCTGTTGGAAACATGGTGTATTTTCTGTCTTCACCTGCGGGAATTTTGCCTCCTAGGCTGCTGCTTTGTGAATCTTTCTGCCTGTGACCTTGGGAGTTAGTGCACCAAGGCTGTAACTTCCATCCCTTTACTAAAGACTATCGCAGAGGGTGCCAAGTGCTGTCTTATAAATACCTTGGTATTAGCAGCTGAGAAACACTACTGACTTCCAGTAAACTGCACTTCTCTGGAAAAAGTGTCTTGAGCATGAACTGCTTTTCTGCTGAACAAGTCATCATTGGAAATCTTTGTTTGAACAGCTGAGAGGCTGATGGACGAGCAACCTGAGTGTACATCTTTGTCCAGATCCTGAGATTCTTATTACTGTTGGTCAAATAATGTAATTTCTAACCAGTGGGCTAATCTTGTGTGCTGAACGCGCTATCAGAGGCAGAGAAGACTTATTAGATCAGATTCCCTGAAAAGAAAGGATAATAGCCTTCAAGAGAGGACATATCAGATACTTAAAAGCTTATTTTCCTAAAATAGCCACTGTACTATCAAACATCTGCACTGTGTGCAGACGGATTGTTCTGTTTGGTGGAATCGTGGCCAAATAAAATATCCTCCGCAGTTGACAATTAGAGTTGAGACAGAGTTCAGAGATAAAGGTTGGGAGGGAAGAAAGGAAAATGCTGGCTTGGCTACTGTAGCAGTGGTGTGCTGGGGGCCGTGCTAATACCTGATGACAGCCAGCATGATATTTACATTGCTGTATATACCATAAAGACAACTGACAGTGATTAAAAGGGAAGGATCAACCTTCTCCACTAATATTGCTGTGTTTGGAAATGAGATGTTTGAGCCTGCTTTCCATCGTGTAGAATTAACACTGCATAGCTGCGGTGCCCTTTAAATTAGCCAGAGTTGTTGGCACAAAATCAGATAAATATAATTTGTTTCAAACTGGAGATCTAATTTAAGCATGCTAATAGCATCTTAAGTAAATGTGGCAGGTCATGCAGGACTTGTGTAACTAACTGGCCCTGGCAGCTCAGTGTGGTTGCTGCTATGGGGAAGGGGTCCCAGGGGGTGGCTTCCCAAGCTGCCTGGGCTCCTGGTGTTTGCTGGTAGGGTACAAGCCCTGCAGCCCCTCGTTGTGTTGGGTGTGCTTCTGTCCATTTCTGGAGGTGGACTGCTGGTTAAATCCTACCCACGTAAAGATATGGTGGGAATGAGTGCTGGTGCAAACGCTGAGTGATTTGGGCTGCAGGAGGTTGTGAGTACAGGTAAAATGTCAGTGAGATTAAATAACAAAGCAACTTAGGGACAGTCTTATCCTATATGTTGCAGTCACAGCCACCCTACATGTCATCTTCCATCCCAGTCCTGCGCTGCATTGCACTGACAGGCCAACTGTCTTCCCAGAGCTGTACGCCTGTTGGGACAGGACCCTTAGTCTGGAAAGGGCTCCCAACCTGAACGTTAACCAAAGGTGAGAACACAGATACTGTTCTTTACTCAGGACCTAAGTTATTGCAAGACTTTCCAGAGAACCATGCTATGTGGGATGGGATAGAAATTTCCATAAGACTCCTGTTCCTTTCTGAAGGAGTCTTGCCATCCAGTTGTGCAGTTACAGTGGTGGCTCTGGCTACGGTTTAGGATTCAGACTCATTTATTTCTACTGTGAGGTTCAGAGGGCTGTGTACCAAGCTGTGGCTGCTGCCAGTCGGTTGCTGATGGCTCTGAACGCGATGTCAGACTTACTGCAATCGATTGGATATAGGTTTGTATTCTTCCTTTTGAGCTTGAGAACTGAATTAAATGGCAAGGCAGTGTCTGATGCTGCAGCGCTGGGTGTTCCTGTGTTGAAGGACTGGTGGAGAAGCGTGCTTAAACAATGCTGGCAACACAACCTGATCTTTACTTGTTACCGTTGCCCTCTGCAGCACACAGAGCATTGGGATTCTTCAGAAAGACATTGTCTTACATGGACAGAGAGCTCTGTATGCAGTGCTTATTTTCCAGTGGTACTGTCAACAGCAAGAGCTCTCCGTGGTGAATTACTCACTGTCAGCAAGTTCACATACAGTTCAGAGATTCTGGTTGTGTTTCTTGCAGCTGAGCTTGTGAAATCTGCTCATTTTCTCTAGTTCTTTGAACGTCCTGGACTGGCACTGGAGTGTTAGTGGTCATCTGGAAGCTGCAGGTACTGACATGAGGTGATTAAGGGAAGATGCTTTTGGAGAACGTCTCATTGGCTTTTAAAGAGAAATCCTTTGTGTGAGTGCTGTTGGAGATAAGTGGCCTTTCACATGCTCAGAATTGCAGACTACCTGAGCTCCAGCTAAAATGACCAGAGGTCATGACACAGAGATGTGCCTTAAACAGGAGATGCCATTTAAATGAAACAAATAACTTGTTACAGGTAATAACTGTGCTTTGTCCCATTCCTTTTGCCAGTTTTTTCATTAAAGTGTCTAGACTGTAATTGCGAGACACGCTGGTGCAAAATAGAATTATTTGTGCATAAGACTTAATTCTGTATCCAGACGCACTGCCTCCCAGTTATCACCTGCTCTCAATTTGTGTTGTGCAGCACATGCCCTGTGCCTTAATGTCCCAGCAGTCTCTTCTGACTTGAACCCAGCTAAATATTTGCAGTAGTTGGCTGTGCTCAGAGTGAGACCACAAGAGAAACAAATGTGCTGTGCTCAGTGATGTGAGCTGTGCCACGTTGAGCTGTGACTTTTTGACCACATGGAAATGCGAACTTTAGGATCACTTTTCTTCGGAAGAGCTTCTCAACCTCATTTTAAAGCTTTCTCATGAGAAACATGAGGGTATCTGTACTGTGATGCAGTCACTGAAGGTTGCTGTTTTTCCTCCCAGTATACAAGTTAATATTGGCATCCTCACAACTTCAGCAAAAAAACAAACAAACAAAACACCCACCAAACCAGAACCAGACTTGTGCTTCTTTGTTTTAACAGATAATTTATTTTTTCCTGTCAGTGTGTTAACTATTTCTTTCCTTCTTTTCTGTTTGACATCTTCTCCCTTTAGTGTAGACTAAACATGGCATGGCTGGGGTTGAAAGAGGCCGCACCAAGTTGAACCTGGCCTCATAGAGCCTCCATCAGGATTTTAAGTGGGGGATTGCCACGTAATGCAGTGATTGTGCTACCCTTCAGCTGATGGAGAGGGAAATACAAAGCCCTGGTACCTCTCTGTGTGGGAAATGCCTTCCACAGAAAATCCAGTAGCACGTGGTGGGATGGGGACTGAGCGTGGCTGTGCTGGTGCAGCGTGGGGAGCTTCTTGGTGAGTCTGTCCTCCCCTGAGTGTTGGTGGGGAAGCTCTGCTCATGCCAGAGGCTTCGTGCTTTTTCTTTTTAGTCATTTTAGCCAGGGACTGCTCTGCTGCTGCTGCTGCTGTAGATCCCATGGGCTTTTTCCAGCTGGGCATGGGACAAAGCCAGCTTGGTTCTGCCTTCCTGGTCTTAGTAACAGTGACATTCAAAGTCAGCTTGCTGTTCAGGTTTGCTCTGTGCTGTTCTATAGGTACCTGAGCCTCCTTCCTGCTGGTTCAGGACTTTATCTTCACTTCAGGCACTGGTAACTTTGTGACACTCTTCCTGCTGCTGTCTGAGCAGTTGTCACTTCACTGTGCAAATTTCTACTTGATGTGGGTGAGCATGGTTCTCCATCCTCTCGTCCAGGCCCATTTTGCATTCCCTTTGGTTTTATTAATGCTATTTATGATCGTCAGTGTGGATTAGATCATCCATTTTCTAGTAGGAACTTGTTGCTTAACGGGGAAGTGGCTTGAAGAACTGTGACCCCTTTCAAGGATCATTTGAGCAACATTACTTATGGGTTTGTGCCAGGAAGATATTTGACATCCAGTAGACTCTTGTAAAGTTCTGCTTGGGGATTAAAGAATATTCCCACCCCGTACCAAGCTGGCTGCAAACATGGGAGTAGACTTTATTGCTGTGTTCTTTTTAGAAGAGTGTCATTTTTGGAGAGAGGGCTCTTCTCTCACCAGTAACTTCAAATAAGGTGAGAAAAAAATACAGGCAGAGCTTTGCCTTCACAGCAAATGGACCCAAAACACGTGATCAGTCAGGGTCTGAAGTGTATGATCAGTCTGAATTTGCAATCTGGTGTTTAATGAGATCTGTATCTGCCCCGAGTTCTTGAAGAATGCTTAAGGAATCTCATTCCCAGTCCTGCAGCTTCTTGTTTTATTGCTGTATTGCTGTTACTCGTCCTTGGAACGAGTAACCACAGAGCAGAGCTCCTGCAGTGATTTGGCGTGAGGCAGCGAAAGAGCTGAAACATCCCAAAATGTGGTTGCTGTTCCTGGGCCTGCGCTGCCAGATGTGATTCTTCAGTCTTAGTGTTATAAAGCATTAAAACATCCTCAGCTTTGAGCATTCTATCTGATCTGGGGTAGTGGGGACTACTGGTGTCAGACCTGGGGACTTCAGTGTGTGTATGTCATTCTGTGGCTGGATGGTCTTGTTACAGATGCTTCTCAGGAAAGGGCTCATCCAAGCCCAAGCACACTCAGGAGACTTGATGGTAAGAGAAACGTGCTCTGCTCGGCCAGGTTGCCAGCTCAGCCTGATGGATAGCACTGTATCTTTAGGCCTCGTGGCAGCATGGGTACGGCCGCACGTACACAGCTTGTGTCACACTGCCTGCAGGTTGGCAGTGCAGCCACATTGCCAGGGTCAGTGTTCTGTTGTAAAAACCTAAAAAGCATAAATCCTTGTGCTGTTTTTTATTTTTTCTTGCAGTATTTCTCATGCAAGCTTCTTTTCTAGAAGCACTTTTCAGAATGTGTTGGGCTAGTTGTGTTGCTTTTGTGAACAGAAAGAGGAGTGTGGGCTCACATTGGTTGTACTGGAGGCATTCTGGGGACCTGGGGACACGAGGAGTGGTGATTTCCTTGTGGTAAGGTAGTATGAAATGTGTTGAGTTGAATGCATGCAAAAGCACATCTGGCAAATATATCTTTTGCTCTTTTTTCATAGAAATAGGTTCCCAGATTCTGATTCACAGAGCAGGAAACCTGACAGCAGGAGCAGTTAGTGACAGCTCCTAAATGATGGGCCTCAGCCTGCAGTAGGAAGACAGTAGTGGGTAATATTTTCATCTGATCTGAAAATGCTGTGTTTGACAAAGCAGATGTAAGATAAAGGGTACTTATGGATTTGTCCTCTATGTATAGTTTCCAGTTTTGTGCTGTGCACAGATAAAGGATTTCCTCTTCTGGAGCCTGCAGTGGAGCTGTTGTGTCTAATAATGGATGGTGGCTTTTGTGGTGATGTACTCTGTGGAGTAACTTAACTTTTTTTTTACCTGAAACTGGATACCTGGAGCCTAAAAGCTGTTGGTCCAGAGCACTCTTGGGGCAAAGTGTTCTGTGTGCATTGCTCGTGAGAGGAAAACCTGGGGGCACAATTATAACAGTGGCTGTGTCACGAGCAGCTTTCTGGCACTGTGCTCCAGCTGGTGGAGGATGGATTCCAGCTCTCACTTAAAAATAGAGAGCTTGCATGCATGCCAGGGAATGGCAAAAGGGGAGGGCAGGGTTGTGCAGAAGTGTTCAGCTGAGCTGGGTCTCACACTGGAGGAGGCTTGGGAGCAAGACTTGTGGTCTGGAGAGAGCTTTAGAGGATAAAGAGTAATGTTATTGGTTTCTGCTGTCTAGTGGGGAGCTGTAAAGGAAATAACTCTTGAGGTGCCTGGTGAATGCACAAGATGCAATTTGCAAAGCTGGAAAGTCTGATTAGGTAGCAGGACAAAAAGTGTGAGTGTGGGTGATCAGAGGTGGAAACAGCCAAAGAGATCGTGTGTTGTTGGAGATGTTCTGAACCAGGCTGAACTTGCTGCTGAGGAACCTGATCTAACCTGAAGTTCAGCTCTGTTTCCAGCAGAGCGGTAGAGTGGAGACCTCCAGGGGCTCCTTGCGCAGAGAGATGGTGGATTTCCTCATCCCTGGAGACAAAGTCAGGCTAAATGGGGCTCTGAGCAACTTGTTCTGGTTGTAGATGTCCCTATTTGCTGCAGGGGAGTTGGACTAGACAACCTTTAAAGATTCCTTCCAAATCAAACAACTCAATGATCCCTTCCCATCGTTTTCCAGTGGGTTGAGTACTGTTTGTGGGTTGACCTTAAAGGGGCATTTTCCCATCTCCTAGAATATGGCATACAGTTTGTAATAGTGGGGTGGATTGGACATCACTCTGTGCGGATAATTTAAATCCCTATTGCATGCAGTGGGGGACACTGTTCAACAGCCAGGATTTGATGCTTGTCTTGTGATCGTTTGGCATGGCTGTTCCCATTGCTTAAGCTGATGTCTTTGCCAAAAGGATCTCTGGCTTCAATTTCACTCCTCTGGGAGGAAGCATCAGTGCAATTCATACCAGTCTTCCTGGAAGAGCTGTGATGTCCTTATGAGGCTGCGAAGATGACATTTTCTTTTGAGTTCAGTTACGTATGGAAACAAAGCACATGTGAACAGCTGTGTGCAAATCAATCCTGTTTCCACTTCTCAAAATAGGTTTGAAATTCATTGGTTTCCATCAACTTTGACTGGGATCTCTAAGGTGTGAGTTATATATATATATATATATATATATATATATATATTTTTTTTTTTTGAAAAAAACAAATGAAAAAGCTTCATATCAGTTCAGTGGCAGCAAGTGACTGCAGGAGAGAGAAATAACTCCCGGTCTGCCTTGAAAGGTGGAGGTGAGCCTGCATGGTCCCATACAAACTGGGGCTGGGGCTCTGGGTGCTGAGGGCGGTCACGCGGGGAATGTGGATCCCAAGGAGGGACCCAGGGAGGATCAGCCGTAGTGCTTGGACAGGTTTTGGTTGTTCATGCTGTTTCAGAACTTGGATTTAGTTCAGAAAGAGCCATTTAGTGTTGGAAACATGAAAGCAGCAAGGCTTTGAAAGGGTCTGACTTTTTCTTGCAGCAGTGCTTCCTAAAGCGGGTCGTGACCCTCTTACAGAAGAATTTGGCAGCTGCTATCCGAAGGGCTGGGACTGTTGCTGAGATCCTAAGGAGGTGGAAGTGGGGGGCTATTAAACAGGCCCTAACACCCACTCAGGGTCTCATTCCTTTCTCTCCTTTTCTGCAGCCATCACCAGAATGACCTCCTGCTTTTCAGGAACAGAGCAGCAAGCGTTTGGCTGTGCCCAGTTTTCATTGTTTCTCTAAGCTGTCACGCTGGAAGAGATTAACTTGGAAGTGAATTTTCCCCGAAAGCCCATCTCAGGGCAGTGAAGGGAAGAGTGCTGGCACTGACCTTGGTCAGAGTGCCTCGGGGAGGGCAGTGTGACCTGAGCATGGAAACATTAACCTGGGACTGAGCAGTTGGCTCTGATGGCAGCTGGGAGAGTGGATTTGTCAGAGCTGGGCCACCCTGGTGCACGCTGCCCATGTGCTGTTTATCATCCAGGTTCATTTTTAGCAGCAGGGAATTTTGCTTCTCTCACTTTTCCCGTGCATGTCACGTGTTCCTAAACTTTCAGAAACTTCCTTGCCAGTCATTTTCGTTCTGTTGGCATCCTCTGCATTTGTGCTCGTTTCAGTTAATGTGCTCGGCATCCTTGCTGCTGCTGCTTCTCTCCTTTCTTTCTCTGCTGCCCTGGAACTCGATAAACCATTTGTATGACTGTAAGTCCTTAAGTAGCTGTGTTGCTATGCTTTCTGTGCTCTCAAGAGAAGCATGGAAACCTGTCTTTGTTTGGTCCCAGGAGCGCGGCACGCCGCTGCTGCTACCAAAGAGCAGCTTGCTTGTGGCACAGCGAGCTGTAGCTCGGTTTAATCCTTGCTTGATATGCTTTCAAGATTTCATTGTTTCTCTATAATTAAGTGCTACAGCGGAGCTGAAAGAAATGACGAATTAGCAGCAGAGGGGGGAGTGGGGAGAGCAGGTGGTGATCGAACCAAGAGGAGAGGGAGCAGCAGGGAACTGACGGGGAGGAGCCTCGAGTTGAGATGGTTCCCTGCCATGTGCCCGGAAGGATTTACTTGTGGATTTCATTTCTGTTCAAATCATGTCACACGTCCATAGGAGATTGAGTCCTCTGAGGCCGGGCGTTGTCCGAGCACTGAGTGAGAAGCAGCATTTGCCCTGAAGTTCTGGCAGGCCTGGTTGAGGGAGTGGGACAGAGCTGTAGTGTGGTCCTGTTTCTAATTACCCTGCATCCATTGTTTCTGGTAGTAACATCTTCAAAAATAAATGAGCACAGAAGCCCTCTTTGTGTAGTCATTTCTCTAAAGCCCTGAGCTTGAGCTCTCTTCTCATGAAAGATTTCATTTACAGTAGTGATTGGATCTCCTGTGGTGGTATCATGTATGGATTTTTGAGCAGCATCTCTGCTGGACGGGCTCATAGCAGCAGGGTTTGAGCAGCACAGAAATGCTGGTGTGCTGCACTGTGGGGTACTGCAGCTGTGAGTGCCTGAGGTCCCAAAGGCCTTTGAGTCAGGTGCTGCTGTGTTGGTGATGATTACGTGGGTAGCTCTAGGACTGAGTCTGCAGTGCAAATCTGAAGGGTGAGAAGGTTTGTATTGCAGGACAATCATCTGAGGGCATGGTCCAATACAGAGATGTAATTGTGCAGCATCCAACTTACAATGCACCAAGGCATCCTAAGAAAGAAATAATAATACTGGAGATTTGAATGTGTCAGCAGCAGTTGTTCCGGGATCTAACTCTTTCTTAAGAAATATTAGTCACAAATGTTTACTACTTTTGTTCTCACTTTCAAAAGTGTTGCTACAGGGAGACTTGCAGTATGATGAAATGCAAGCAATCACTTCTCCTGCCTTTTGTCACCACTTCTTCATGCTCTGCTCTGTATATCCTGGGTCACTTTGTGTGTTTTCACTTCTTTACCCTTCAAAGAAGCAGGAGAGAACTTGCAGAAGCAGATGAGGGTTGGGGAGGGGTAGGTCAGTGCCACTGAAGTCTCCCAGTGAGTGGCAATGTCAGAGCTGAGCCTGCTGCTTTAGTCTCCGAGCACTACTGCCAGGTGAAGCGACCATGGGCTGCGAACGTGAAGGTTTGCTTTGGGTTAGTTGCTGCTTATTTGATATTATGTACAGTGCAGCCATGCTGCTGGCACTCTGGCCATCCCCTATTCAAAAACTCCTGGATTTTCTGGCTTCCACCATCTCCATCCTTTGCTTGGAAGTCCTTACGTTTGCTCAAGCTTCGTTTTCATAAGTTCATAAGTTCATAAGGTTGGAAAGGACCTATAAGATCATCTAGTCCAACCATCCTCCTATCACTATCTCTACCCAACTACTAAATTAAGTCCTTAAGCACCTCATCTAAACGCTTCTTGAACAGCGCTAGGGATGGTGCCTCAACCACCTCCCTAGGCAGGCCATTCCAGTGCCTGACCACTCTTTCAGAAAAGAAATGCTTCCTGAGGTCTAATCTAAATCTTCCCTGGCGCAACTTGTGGCCATTCCCTCTCGTCCTGTCATTACTTATCAGGGAGAAGAGGCCTACCCCCTCCTCACCACAACCCCCCTTCAGGAAGTGGTAGAGTGCTATAAGGTCTCCTCTGAGCCTCCTCTTCTCCAGACTAAACAATCCCAGCTCCCTCAGCCGCTCCTCATAAGACTTGTGCTCCAGGCCCCTCACCAGTTTTGTTGCCCTTCTCTGAACACACTCCAGGGCCTCAATGTCCTTCTTGTAGTGAGGGGCCCAAAACTGAACACAGTACTCGAGGTGCGGCCGCACCAGAGCTGAGTACAGGGGGATGATCACCTCCCTGCTCCTGCTGGCTACACTATTTCTAATACAGGCCAGGATGCTGTTGGCCTTCTTAGCCACCTGTGCACACTGCCGGCTCATGTTGAGCCGAGCATCAACCAACACCCCCAGGTCCTTTTCCTCTCTACATTCTTCAAGCCATTCTGCCCCAAGCCTATAGCATTGCATGGGGTTATTGTGGCCAAAGTGCAGGACCCGGCACTTGGTCTTATTGAACCTCATCCCATTTTGCTCAGCCCAGCTGTTCAGCCTATCCAAATCCCTCTGAAGGGCCTCCCTACCCTCAGGCAGTTTGACACATCCTCCCAGCTTTGTGTCATCTGCAAACTTACTGAGGGTACACTCAATTCCCTCATCTAGGTCATCAATAAAGATATTAAACAAGATGGGCCCCAAAACTGACCCTTGGGGGACACCACTCGTTACAGGACGCCAGCTGGACTTAACTCCATTAACCACTACCCTCTGGGCACGGCCCTCCAGCCAGTTCTCCACCCAGAGAAGAGTGAACCTGTCCACACCACGGGCTGCCAGTTTCCTTAGGAGAATACTGTGGGAGACCGTGTCAAAGGCCTTGCTGAAGTCCAGGTAGACTACATCAACAGCCTTTCCCTCATCTACCTGTCTGGTCACCCAGTCATAGAAGGAGATGAGGTTGGACAAGCACGACCTGCCCCTGGTTTCAAAGTTCCTGGTAACTATTGTTGCCCATGTTGTGCTTTTCTTCCACCTGAGCATCTCCAGGTAGCTTTGTTTTGCACTTTGCTTGGAGTAGTCCCTCAACATGAAAAAATTGCAAGTAACAAATTGTCTTGAGCTTCTTAAAACCCCGTTTGGTTCATGACACAGCACAGCTTGAGCAGCCTTACCATTCTGTGTATATAAAGTAAAGCTCCTGTGAGTGGGTGCTGGTTGAAGATTAGGGGAACAAGTTCAGACCTTTGTCACTTACTCCAGCGTGACTTTGGATGGAGCAGGTTTCCTTTTAAGATTGGATTTCAAGTTCTTTCTCCAACCTGGCACTCAGTGTTTGAGTTTGGCTGTGAACTGGCATCTCTTGCTGTGAGATGGTTGCTGCAGAGAGCTTCAGTAGCCTTTGCATGGAGACTGCCAGCTCTTGCCCCTGGTTTATCTGAATGTCCTAGAGAGATGGTTTGCAGAAGTGCTGTGGTTGATCTGCACTGAAGAATCAGGAGGTAGGTTGTGTAGTGTTGAAATGGGAGAACCTCCTAGAACAAGTGTTTTCTGCCAAAATGCTGAATGGATGTTCTCCCTCAGCCCAAATGTGTCCAAGAGTTATGCCCAGTTTAATGAACACAATATCTGTAGGGTTGTTTTATTTTTCCATAGTATTTTCATAAAATATAGGCAATAGGAAATTCTTGAGCTTTTTCTTATCCTACTGCTTTTCTTACTCTGGAATTGACTCCTTTCCACTGAAGTGAGCAAATCTGATGAATCAAGATCAGGGTAGAAAGCAAAGCAACAAGGTGTCTTACTGCTGAGATGCAAACATTGCAGCTCTTTCTGGGGGCTCCTAAGTATGGCTCTGTGATCACTTTGGTGATTTACATCTCTCTGTTGGACAAAGGATGTGATGTTACTGAGCAGTTTAAATCCAGAACTTCTGTGCCTGCTTTTACCAGTTTGAACAGCTTCACATGACAGTTTTCTCCCTGTTGGAATTCAAACATTCTTTGGTTGAGGTTTTCAACCCAAATACCAAAGTATTGTGCCACTAGCTGAAAACTGGAGCTGAACAGGCTTGAACGAAGCCTGCCTCGTGCTGTTGCATAAAACAAGAGGGGAGCTGAAAGAGAATTAGTACATAAAACTATTTGAAAAATGTCATTAGTGCTGGTAGCAAAGAGTATGGCTTGTTTCAACACTCTGGGTGAACACATCAGGTTAAAAGCATGACCTCAGCAGCTTTTCTTTTAGAAGACTCAGTCCTCTGTTACAAGTAAACTGGAGCATTTTTTTTTTCCTGCTTAGCTGTAGTGGTTCCTCATGAAGACCCCCTTGTTTGTGCTGGGTTTGCCCAGCTCTGTGGTGCTGCAGCTGAGCTGCTGAGTGTGGAGTCCAAGGGGTCAGTGCCCATGGGTGGGCTATCCCGGGTTGTCACCTGACTCTGCTGCCTCTTTGCTGTCTCACCTGCCTTCCTTCCTGCAGGAGTCCCATAGGACGATGTTAACCATCTCTTTCTCTCACCCACAGGGAGCGGAGCGACAGCTGTGGTGCAGGCAGCCTTCTGTGTTCCCAAGAAGGAGAAGGTGGCAATTAAACGGATCAATCTCGAGAAGTGTCAGACGAGCATGGATGAACTCCTGGTATGCAACCAAAATGGTCTGGTGAATTGTATTTCTGCTAACATCATCTGTTTGCTTGCTGAGTGCCTTTAAAGGACCTTTCTTGAGGTGGGCTGGGGGGACCTGACTGTTGCTAGAGGCAGTCCAAATGCCCTGGTTGTAGGACACAGTCCTTAGAAAAATGTTAAAAAGATCAGTTGTTGGAGAACTTCAAGCTGTTGCTTGGAGCTAAGCACTCTGTGTAATCCCTTTGTTTTGAATGGGGTTCATATGCAAGTGTAAAGCCCAGCTGCCTGTACAAGAGCTGTGCAGTGAAAGCTAAGTGCTTCCAGGAACCTTACAATTTAGGGGGGTGGTTTTGCCTTCTCTTCCTGTACTGCACTTCTTTACATTGTCTCCTTCACTTGTGAATCACAGAATTGCTGGGGTTGGAAGGGACCTCTAGAGATCATCTAGTCCAACCCCCCTGTGTTAATAGTACTGATGTCACTCGAAGGATCACTCGTGTGTTATGGGTTTCCCTATGGAAACTGACTGATTCTCAGTTCAGGATGGGAGGTAGACTCCTCTGGATCTGTAGCTCTGTACTATTCTTCTGGTGTATCCCTCAGAAGGTTTTCTCAATGGAAAAAAAACTTCAGGCAGGTAGCCATGGTAACTAACATTTGCTTTCTGTTATCAGGCTTGTATGTTGATGGGATTTTCCTGCTATGCTGTGTGTGAGAACTGGTGTTTCTAGTGCAGCAGCCTTCACATTCATCTCAATCGGAGAATGTCCCATTTTTAAAGCCAGACAGAGAGAGACATTCCTATGAACACGGTGACAGCACTGAAGCTATGAAAGATCTCTTGGACAAAGCTTTCCATTGTAAATAGTGATCAGCAGGGTTTGAGGTGAGACAGGGAGATGGTCTTATACCACTTTTCCTTTTAAAGCAACTCTCCAGGAGTCCCTTAATCCTTCTTGTCTTTCCATTTGCATCCTGGCAGCTTCTGTAGCATTAACCCAGATGCTGATTTTGGTGATCACAGTGGGGAAAGCAGAGCAGACACAGAATGCAGGTGTCCTGGCTAGTTCTGCACATGTGTAATTCTCAGCAAGTCACTTCAGCTACAGTTCCAGTTTCCATACAGTGACTAATGCTGTTTTTATCATGGTAGGTATCTACAAATATGCTGTTGTGAAGTGGAAAGGCTCCATTCAAGCTGTCAAGTTTTAATGTGCTTGTGAAGGACTGTGTGTAGGACTCTCTTTTAAAATGACCTGCATTCAAGCTCTCTTACAGCTGTTGTTTGCATGGGGGTTGCGGATTGCTTCTCTTTTTACAGTCAGTTTTTCTTTCTTGAGTACTGTCCCTTGGTACTCTTTTCAAGTCTTTTATGTGGCTTATCTCTACTTCTGTGCCTCAGTAGTATGCCAGACAGAATTGTCACAATCAACTAATTGAGATTGTTAGCGTTTGAGTAATTGCCAGTTCCAGCTAAAAGGGTTAGGCTCAGAAAGATATGCTGCAGAGACTTGGCATGTAATTTTAGATAAGTATGTCTAATTGCATATTTTAAATCTCTAGTTGACCTGTTGCTCACAGTGATTTTTCTTGTTATGGTAGGACTGCAATGAGGGGCTATTGTCAGGTCTCAGTTTCCAATTTTGTTACCAGATAGAGTGTGGGTCCTTCTGCAGGCTTCTTTATAGGTCTGTAGAGAAGGCAGACACTAACAAATGCTATTTTGAGATGTAGATGTCTGGGATGAAGACAAGTCTTTCTGTACCTGCTGTTGGACTCTTCATGACTTGCCTAGTAGCTTTTTGTAGTCAGCCACACGTGTTATGTGGCTCCAACAGACAAACCTGGGCATGGCCTGTAAAAATAACCTCTTTAGTAGTGACATGTGCAAAAGTGAAGAGAACCTGATGGTAAGCAGGTCTCCAACCAAATCCAGTCAATCTTGTCCTTCGGTGTGATTTTATTCTGACAGCATCATACAGCTCCTTCAGAAGGTCGAGTCCTTCTCTTTCACTCTGATGTGGTAGCCTGATTGATTCCCTTTTTCCCCATACCTCTGAAGACAAACTCTTAATCTGATCCTTGAAATGAGCCTCTGTGCCATGTCTTCAGTTGTGCTGCCCAAGCCTGTAGTCCTCCTAGAAGCCTGATTTGAGAAACACAAGTAAGTGATTAGTGCCTGATGTTTCAGAGGGAAATGCAAGACTCGAGCTCTGGGCAATTTTGGGATAATCTCTCATGAAACAAGTTCTTGTTCTGACATGTAACAGTTGAGCTCTTATTTAACCAGATTTAAATTGATCTCTTAATTATTCTCGAAAATTTATCAAAAATGCAAGTTCAGTGACTTAAAATAATGGCAGGGTGGTAGGAGGTAGTTGTTTTTGAGCTGCTGTAGCTTCCTGGGGCAGGGGTGACCAAGGTAGATGTGTTTTGTGGGAAAGAGTCTTTTCCCTTGATTTGTCTTGGATTTCAGTTTATGGAATGCTATATCTCAGTGGAAGAGTCAGAAAGACAGAAGCTCCTGACCTCCCTTGCTCTTCCATGCTTTTCAATCTTGTCTCTGTATCTGCTGTTTCTCCAGAGTAAATATTTTCAAGGTTTTCAGTCTTATAGTCTCCCATCATGGCCGTTTCCTAGATGTGTTTAATTGCCTTTTTCTGAGCTTCCACTTACTATTGCAGGATTATTTCTTTTCTCCAAAGCTCATAAATGGAAGCCCTTATGGAGTATAGTTTTAAGAAGTGCAAAGAAGAACACGGTGAGTCTGTGCTAGTGCTGTGCTTCCTCCTTCCTTTCTCCTTTCTCTTCTACCCTAATGCTGTTAAAAGCACGAACTCTGGCTTTTATTAGATGCATTATCCTTCTATTGCATTGAGGGTATCTGAACACAATAGTCAGCTTATGGGAAACTTTGTTCTGTCCCTCAGGCAGTAAATCAATGCTCTCATGTTGCAGCAGTGCTCGGCCATCAAACAGTGATGTAGAGAGGGAGAGATCTAACTTAAAATCTGTTCTTGTTTTGTTCTATTTTTTTTTAATTCTACAGTACATCAGAGGTGTTTGGAGACAAGGAAATATAGAGCACCTTTTATCTTGTGGAGATGCCTTGCCTAGAGTGATTAAGCTGGTTCAATAGTAAGACTTGACTCATTAAAGGTATTGATTTTGATCCTGGTATCTCCACGTACACTCAAGCAGTGTGGGCAGTCAGGGATAACCTGCATGCTTTGCAAATGCTGCATGACATTCTAGGTTACTGCAATGGATTGATTTATTTCTGCTACAGTGTATGGAAAGGAGCAGTTTTAGGAAGGAGAGATACTGTTGCACTAAGCAAACCAAGTTGGGGCCATTGGGGTCTTTAGATGGAATGATAATTGCTGTAAAGAGCACAGACTGAGAGACATAATGGTATTTAGAGATGTGGTTCTTTCTAGCCTCGCTACCAAATCAGGTGATAATACTCATTAATTGATTTTAATACTTCAATTCTTTTTCTTTTTTCCTGAACATTAAATGTTGAGAGATCTTCCCTATAAGGCCAATGAAGTTAATCTGGAAGCTAAGTACAGTATGCATGTAAGGAGAGCTCGTCAGATATGGTGATTATCAGGCTGCTAATGGTCTTGAGACTTCTCTAGTTGTTATTTCAGTTCCACTTCTTACTTGTCTTGCAACAAACTGTAGATAAATGCACATGAATTGCTACTTACATTTGTTGAAAACAGCCAACTCGTGCTGTATTTCACAGCTGAATGTTCCCTGCTGTGTTGCTCTTTTCCCTACTTTCCTATATGGAATGTAGTTACTGCAGTTGCTTGTCCTTGAGGCATAATAGCTGCCTCAGAATAACTGTGCCTCAAGCTTTGTTCTTATACAGATGTCTTCTTGTATAGAATTAAAGGTCTTACTTTTCTTCTCTGTCCATCAGGCTCAGCTTCATTTTCATACAACTAAAGCAGGGTTAGCTTTCTTTCATCCACATGGATTTTTCCTTGCTTTTGGAGAAGCAAGGATTTCTCTCTATTTAGCAGTTGGTGGGAATGCTGAATAGCAAAGAGGAACATAACCTGTGGACTGTTTCACAGAATGGCAGAATTGTAGAGGTGGGAAGGGACCTTAAGAGAGAGTCCAACCCCCCTGCTAAAGCAGGTGCCCTGTAATAGGTCGTACAGGTGGATGTTCAGATGGGTCTTGAATATCTCCATAGGAGACTCCACAACCTCTCTGGGCATCGTGTTCCAGTGCTCCATCACTGTTCTGCATGTCAGTGTGGAACTTCTGATGTTCACATTTCAGGTCCTTACTACTTGTCCTATTGCTATGCAGCAATGAGAAGAGCCTGGCCTCATCCATTTGCCTCCCACCTCCCTTTAGATGTTTATAAACGTTCATGTGATTCCCCCTCAGTTGTATTTTCCCCAGGCTGAACAGGCCCAGGTTACTCTGCCTTTCCTCACATGGGAGGTGCTTCAGGCTTTTTATCATCTTTGTGGCCCTCCGCTGGACTCCTTGTAGGAGATCCCTGTCTTTTTTGTGAATCAGAGAGCCCAGAACTGGGCACAGTAGTCTAAATCTGGCCTTACCAGGGCACAGAATTAAGGAGGAGGACCATCTCCCTTGCCCTGTTGGCCATGCTCTTTGTAATGCACCCCAAGATTCCATTGGTCTTCTTGGCCACAAAGGGCACACTGCTGGCTCATGGCCATCCTGTTGTCTGCCATGACCCCCGGATCCTTCTCTGCAGAGCTGTTTCAGATAAGTCTTTCTTTCCCAATTGAGGGAGCACTGCTGGCTCTGCAGTTCCCAGAGCGATTCAGTAGAAGACAAGTTTGGGAGACGTGGCCAGAGTCCAGAGGTGAACATGACAAGTTTTGTACATAAAAAGAGAGAGGTGAGGGTACTACATTATTCCACTCCTGTGGGCAGAGGGTAAGGAAGCTGAGGGTAACAAATCTAACTACAATAGAAATATATGTTCTTCTGAATTTCATGGAATCTGCCTGGGGAGCTTGCTGACAGTAATATGGAGATCAAAAATTGCACAAGATTAAATAAATCAACCTATAGTTGAGAAGGTTAAATTAGATAGGATTTAAAAAAAGGGATTATGAACTCCTCTGGTTTAAAGCATCGGCCAAATGTTAACTGCCTGGGCTTAGTCAGGAGTCTCCCCTCTGGGCAGATAAATCTGTAACTGCTTGTTATAGGGTTTTATACCTTCTTTTGAAGACTTGGACAGGATATTGAACTGGCTTTGATCTGGCAGCAGTTCCTACAAGTGGATTAACTCGACCATAAGGTTGATGGGAACAAAGGAGCAGACTGCTGTAGACATACGAACTTCTCGTCAGTGTCTTTCATCTTATGGGAATTGCCATCATAGTTCCACTTCAGTCCTCAGGACCTTTACAATTGCTCCAAGGGAGAAAAGTGTCCTCGTGTGTCAGTGACAGATAGTTCAACATGTAATACACAGCCTCTGTGTGGTTATTCATTATGCTCTTTTACACTCGTTTTTTCTTTCATGGTGAGGCTGCAGTTGTGCAGAAGATTTGAAGCTGCTGTACTGCTTGATTGTACAGTTATCAGAGCAGCAACAGCAGAAATCCTAATTACTTTACTGGTTGAAGCTGTTTCCTGGACAACTTGTCACAGCATTAGTTTGCTTCACTTATCTATTTCAAAATTAGGTGTGTAACAGTTTCCTCTGTTGCTCT
Organism: Cyrtonyx montezumae; assembly: GCF_038088225.1. Taxonomy (NCBI): domain Eukaryota; kingdom Metazoa; phylum Chordata; class Aves; order Galliformes; family Odontophoridae; genus Cyrtonyx; species Cyrtonyx montezumae. The sequence continues at coordinate 4,424,643 of NW_027072037.1, forward strand.
GGGTGGGCTGGTCTAATCCTTCTTCAGTTGTGGCAGTCTTTCTCCATGCCTTGAGGTAAGGAGTTGAACTGAGTGATCTGGACAGGGAATTTGTATCAGAATTTCCAAATGATACAATATTTTGGAAATATGTGTTGGAAATAAAATACAAGATGTATTTCCAAAATAGCAGATCTCCAGAAGTGTGTCTGACTTAGCAGAGGTAAATAGGTTTCTTGTTATTCTAAATTATACTTTACAGTGTTGGTTTGGTTTTTTTTAGTGTTTCAGAAGCCTTGAAATGCTTCCTTTATTGCCTGCAGAAGGACTGCAAACATTCATTAGAACCCTTAATGGAAGACATGGGGGCCTTTATAGCAAACTCCAGTCTGTTTGACAGTACAGTTATTTTTAATATCTAGCCTAGGGTGAGCATGTAACCATCTCCAAAACGTAGCCTGTGTCTAGACATGTTTTTATCAGTTATTTGTTCTCCGTAGCTGAGCAGAAGGCAGTCAGATTTATGGATCTGGAAATGGGGAATTGGCAGTAAGGCTGTGTCTAGTAACTGAAGGGATTTAGCATGGTGTGTGTGTGTAAGCAGCTGAGTGTAATATCTGTCTACCAGCAGCTGGAGCTGAAGCTAGTTTGAGGATCCACTAATGATGAGCAGGAATAAAACATTTCTACTTCAGAAGCTGTGTATAGTAGCCCCAGTAAATTCCAGTGTTTAGCACTGACGTTGTGACAGATGTGTAAAAATTGATGAGGATTTTATTAGTTTTCCAACGTAGTTCAGATGGTAGCAAAAGTGTGGGCAACACAGCTATAATTCAGCTGTTTCTTTGTGTGGTTTGGGGAAGCTTTATGTGATTTGGGGAAGCAGTGTCTTCTAGCAGAAGATGGGATGGGAACCATTTACCTGATAGCACTTTGTAGTGTTCGAAGAGCACTTCTGCAGTGAATGCTCTGAAAGACTTTGGCACCACTACTGGAGCTGTGCTTCCTGCACACAGAAGGACCATGGCTACATTCCATCCCCTCCTTCTCTTTCTGTAAGTATACTGAGCAGAGCTCCCCAGTGATTCTTCGCTGAGACTCCTTAACTGCAGCACTTTAGTCCCTGCATTTGTAGTGCTGTAACACAGATTTGTATATGGGACAGAACTGGTTCAGTTCAGAGGAAGGATTTTAAGCACAGACTGAGGGGTCTCCTGAGGTCCCTTCCAGCCCCTTCAGTTTTGTGATTCTACTTCTGGTAACAGTGTGAAAATGCTGGAATGTGAGGACCAGGTTGCAGTTAATTATTCAGAGCCTTGCTGTGCTAAGAACTGGCTTAATCTGCTACTACAGATCCACTAGCTGATGGTGTTTTGTCACATAGATAAAGCTCACAATCATTTATTTTCCCTTTTCCTTTTTGTGTACTGCAGCTTATGACTAATGTAAATTTTTTTTTTGCTCTTCAACTGTTATTTCCAACCTGGGGAGCAGAGCGTGGTAATGTGCAAGAGAGGAAGTTCTTGGAAAATGGTAAAATAGTGATTCTGTGACATTTTGTTACTACAAAATGGTGTAAGTGGTGTATTAGAGATCTGATCTGATCCAGACCTAGTTTAAGTAAACTTGGTCCAGGCTTTATCTTGCTGTCCCCTGAACTCCAGTGGGATACATTAATTTAATCTATAGAATATGTAACGTGTCTATCTTTTTAACCACTCTCTTGATCTCCCAGAGAGGCTGTTCAAAATATTTTGAGAGGTTTAACTGAGGTAAGATTAAGACCAGCAACACTAGATCGTTTCTGAGGATCTTGGCTTTGGGGAAGGACTGGCAGTGCAACATCCTGCTTGCTTCTTTCCACTTGTTTTATCCTCTGGTGCCATTTGTCAATGTGTTTTTCTACTTGTCAGACATTAAACATCTGCATGCATGTTAAAAAAACAATGAAGTTTTAAAATTAAACTGTTAAATGAAATGGTACTTCCAGGTGCTGTGTGAGATTTATGGAGCCCTTAACAAGGGATGTGAGCAATTTCAATATGATTCCAGTGTAAGCAAATGAGTGTAAAACTCTGAGCTCAATAAGCTGAGTTTGGAGAGGTTGCACAAATCAGTAGTGTTGCAGTGGCTGCTTGCAGACAGCTTTCTATGCAACCAGGCTTTGTGCAACGAGTGTGGCAGAGGGCACGAAGCAGTCACTGAGTCTGACCTATGTTCATCCAGGTGCTCAGCTCTCACCCATCCCCATGCAGAAACTGGAAGCAAGGACATAAAAGCAGCTTTTTATTGCCAGCTTTGTAAAGAAACCTAATTGAAAGCCATTAGCAAACTCTAAAGGTGCTCATTTATTTCCTCTTTTGAAAAATAGCTTGACACATGCAAGTGTTTGCAGGGAAGAGAGCTAGAGCAGTCAGAATAAGCAGAGGATATTATTTCAGGCTGTATTTATTTTCACAGAGTGGTTTTTAAGTCGTTGTGTATGCTGTACTGACTTCAGTGGCCTACTCCCCTGCTCTTCAAATATCCCTTCCTGTTTAGAATTTTTGTTTAATCTTCTTAGTGGAACTTCCTGGAAAGCTGGTGCTTCTACTGGGGGATCTGAAAGAGGAACCAACTGCATTTGATTCCTCAAAAACACCTGCTCTGAAAAGCAGCATTAAATGGGATTATTGAATACCAGTGTGTTTCTGTGTAGCTGTGACTTTCAGCTGTGTACCATGGGGAAGCAGTGTGCTCTTATGCTGTATTTAATCACATGTGGAGCTCTGTACGTGGATAGGAAAGGAACTGATGAGGTCTGTGGAGACATTCCTGGGCATGAATGAGTCCTCAGAGCATCCTCTTGTGTTTTGGTGCTTTGGGAGGAAGGGATCGGGGTGTGACTGTGTGTGGTGGTTTTGCTCTCCTTCCTCCTGTGTGGGGCTGTGAGAAGTGGTCAGCAAAGGGATGTCTTTGAGAGCAGTTCAGGTATCAGGGAACGTATGGGTCATGCTGGAGGCTACAGTCAGGCAGACTGGGGCTCTTGGCTGAGGTTACCTGCCTGGCTGCACTGCTGATGTCCAGCCAGGTAGTGCAGGATGCCAGGCTTGGCTTAATGGGTGGTTTGTCTGTGGGGCAATCAAGAAACTGTGAAGCTTTGTCCAACCTAGTTATTAGTACTTGCATAATGAGCAGTCGCTCAGCGTTTCCTGTCATGTTGTTCCCCCTTTGTGAAACCTCAGCCCTTAACCCATAAATGAATGCGTGGTCGAAACTCAGACAGTTTCATATCTGAACATATTCACTATTGCACTCCATCTGTAGTAGCCAACTACTTTATAATTCCAAACTATTTTCTATTCTTTCTGGACAACAAAGGATGTAGCTGTCCTTTGTGCCCTCAACCTGAGTGAGCTGAGCCATCTGCTTTCACGCTGAGAAGAAGCATTAGGGATGAGAGACCCTTTTCTCCCAGAGGCAAATATTTCCCTTTCTCATCCAAATGATAGTTTTTGACCGATTAAGCATCTGTTGTGTAATGGATCACTGAAAGAAACTGGTGGTATAAGCTGCTTAGGTAACACTGCTGAGTTTTCAGGAGTGTTCTGTTGTAGCTGAAAACAGGTGTTCAGGATCATTTTATTGCTGTCACCAAGAGGGTTTCAATCCACTTTTGCTTTCTGTTAGGGAGATAGACAGGTGGAGCATCCTCAAATAACTTCAAGTTCGGTTCTTCTGTGCTTCAAGCTGAGCATTAAAAGTTTGTGTTTTTGTGATTAGCTCCCAGGTGTATCCTTTTTCTTCTGACCTTCCTTGGATGTTGTGTTTTGGGGGGAGATAATTTTTGTACTGGGGTGGGGGAATAATAATAATTGAGACCAACTGCTGGTATTTATTTTTTTCTTTGCAGAAAGAAATTCAAGCGATGAGTCAGTGCCACCACCCCAACATTGTATCTTACTACACATCGTTTGTGGTGAAAGATGAGCTTTGGCTGGTGATGAAGTTACTTAGCGGAGGTGAGTGGTCCAATTTCTGTATCCTGAAAGGCAGCATAAAAAGTTAACCAGTGTTTTCTTTTGTTTTCATGCCAGATTTCTTTCCTACTTCTGAGTTAAGCACTGTCATTCAAGCATGTTAACTTCAACCCACTCAGCACAGGCTGGTAGCCTTTTTTGACTCCTATTTTGTACATTTGACAGTATCTCGTGGAATTATTTTGTATATGTTTTGACTGCTGAATGATTCAGTTGAGTATTTGAAAATAGAAGAATGTGACTTCAGACACTGACAAAAGGAACTCGGGTACAGATGTAGTAGTTGAAACCATCCTCAACTTCCAGACAACAGAAACAACACCACCCTTGCACTGGAGATTCTCATATTCCATTCTTCATCCTCTTCCGTGACCTTAGGATAAACTTCTGAGTGAGAGGTGTATGCAAGCATCTCTGCTGAGCCTAGCCATTCCCACTAGCTTTATCCTTGGGACTGTGATGTTAGCAGTTGTCTTGCAGGGCTGAGTGCTTGCCCGTTTCTCACTTGGAGCTGGAGACCAGTATGGTGTTGATAGCTTTTTGGTAATTAGCCAGTCTATTGATGTAACTTAATTACATGTTGGCTGCCCTTGTGAAGAACTTAAATCACCTCTGTTTCAAAGTAGGACTGCTATAATGCCAGTCTTTGGCCTTACAGAGGGAGGGCAGTGTCATACAATCACCAAGGTTGGAAAAGACCTCTGAGGATCATTCAGTCCAACCATCCACCCATCAGCAATAGTTTCCACTAAGCCATGTCTTTCAGTACAGCACCTGAATGTTTCCTGAACACCTCCAGTGACAGTGGCTGTTCCAGCACCTGATCACCTTCTCAGAGAAGTAATATTTCCTGACATCCAGACTGAATCTTCCCTGTTGCAACTTGAGGCCCTCTGGTCCTATTGCTAGTTATGTAGAAGAGGTTGACTTCTGTCCAGGCACTTGTGGAGAGAAGTAAGATCTCCCCTGAGCCTTCTCCAAACTCCCTTAGCCACTCCCCATCAGACTTGTGCTCCAGACTCCTCATGGCACTGTTGCCCATCTCTGAGCATGCTCCAGGGCCCTGGTGTCTTTCTTGGACTGAGAGGCCCTAAACTAAACACAGAACTCGGGGTGATGAGTGCAGAGAGGTGATTAACTTCTCTGCTCCTGCTGGCAACGTGGTCTCTGACACAAACTGGGATAGCATTGGCCTTCCTGGCTACCTGGGCATGCTGCTGGCTTGTGTTCTGCCAAGCATCAGCTGGTATCCCTGGCCCTCCAGCCAGTTCCTTACCCAGCAAAGAGTGTACCTGTCCAAGCCATGGGCTGCAGCTTCTCCAGGAGAATACTGTGGGAGGCAGTGTTGGGAGCTTTGCTGAAATCTTGGTAGACCACATCAACAGCCTTTCCCTCATCCACCAGGCTGTTCACCTGAGCATAGGAGGAGATCAGGTTGGTCAAGCAGGACCTGCCTTTCACGAACCTATGATTGCTGGGCCTGATGCCCCTAGTTGTCCCACACAGACTGTGTGATCCTCCATTGGGATGATCTGCTCCATAATGTTTCCTGGCACCGAGGTCAGGCTCACAGCCCTGTAGTTCCCCAAATCCTGTTTGCAACCCTTCTTGGAGGTGGGGATCATGTTGGCAAGCTTCCAATCCTCTGGGACCTCTCCTCTTGACCAGAAATGCTAATAGATGGTGGAAAGTGTCACTGTCACCCCCCACCAGTGCTCCCTCCCTTAGGTCTATCCCATCTGACCCTACGGGCCTGGCAGTCCAGGTGGAGTAGTAGGTCTCTAACAGTTTCCACCTGAATCATAAGGGATTTATTCTGCTCCCCATCCAGGGCTTCCAGTTCAGGAGCTGCTTGATTTGTATAGTATTGTTCCTTGGAGTTGGATTTCTTTCTAGGTGTCAAAATACTGAAACACTTGGGGTGGTTTGGTTTCAAGTTACCACCTAGTTCACAGGGTCAGGGAAGGTTTATTATCTCAGGTGCTGTAGAAACAACTTCTTTGAGGGAGAAAGCTGTAAATCTTCATATCAGCAATGCTAGATCTGATGTCATAGTATTTTCCAGAATCCTTAAGTTGCAGTTGAGACAAGAAATGGGATCAAGTTGGGGATAATACGAGGACTGTTGCAGGCATCTTAGGCTGTCTTCAGGAAGACTTGATTTTCTAGGCACTCTAGAGGAAGGGTAATGGAAGCTGAAAAAATAGAGCTATTCTGCTCTTGGCTCAATAGTGAAGACTATAAAATGCCAGAAGATGCGGAAAACTCTGGCTAAACTTGTTGGCTTCATCCCTGAAAGCTTGACAATGATCCTAGGCATGTGTTCTTGAACATCTTTAGCATTTTAGCAGTTCTCTTGGGAGCAATCAAATTTCATTCTGACTTGAATATTATTTAAAGAGTTTATGATACCCCATGTACTCATGTGTCATTAAGCAATACCTCTTATTTTCTAGGAGGGATCATTGAAGATGGGAGTTCTGACTATGTAGAAAAGGATCCTTTGCCAGTTCAGTATGAATGACTTTGCTGTTGTATAAGAAGTGCACAAACACAAAAAGTGGTCTTCTAGGGGTACAGTAGAGACAGCAGCAACGTTCTTGGCCTTTTTTCAGGAGAATACACAGCACTCCTAAGAAAATTAACATTTTTGCATGTTTTCTTCAGTATTAAGTTAATTCTTTAACCTCCAAATATTGCTTTTATTCTCTTTTTTTTTTGTAGTTGTTGGAAAGAAAGTGATCATTCTTTGGACTGTCTTTTTAGAGCATCACATAAATAAATGGAAAAACTCTAGAAAACAATCATAGCTTCAAAACTATCCTCTTGGTGGAGAGACATAACCTGTTTGTCTTGAATATTCACTTGAATAGGCTTCCACGTTATACAGAGTGGTATTTAACCCCTCTGCAACTCTGGCCTTAAGTGGAGAACTGCTTTAAAGTAGTTAAGGTGCAGAACTCTCTGGTTTGCTATGTTGCACATGCTGAAGAGCAGGGTCGTGCAATAAGAAACAGACTGATCTCTCACTTGAAGCAAAACATTTGGGGCCTGGGGAGGGGGAATTGCTAAAATACACTTTGAGGGCAACTTGTCCATTTTTATGCAGGAAGAAGATATCTTGAGAGGTATTTTTCAGTCTTTTTCAGCTTATGCTTTTTTCATGCCTGTACTTCAGAAATTGGATGTTAGATCTCACAGGTACATGCTACAGGACAGTCCTGAGGATGGGTTAAGAAACTCCTGTGTCAGAGTTTTCTGACTGAGGAGCTTTTCCATTCACTTTTAATGAGGCTATTTCCAGTTGGTTTTAGGTCAAGTGATAAATATAACAGGAGATGCTTTAAATTCTGCTTTTCATTCCTTTCAGCTTATCAGTGAAAGTTTGGCTGGTTCTGTGGTCATCTGTTACCCAGTGGGGAAAAATAATGATCTGAATTTCTCAACAGGAAGGAGCTTTGGCTGTTTCATGAATTTGAAAAGGGGAAAAAAAATATAACAAGGTGCAGCCTCTTCTGTTCCACTTAGCCATTCACAGAGCATGGGCTGAGATTTGTACATCTAAGTAAGCGCATCAGATCTGTTTTGATGCATCTTGGTTGTGATTTTTGTACCCTGAATTTTTTTCTGGGTAGAAGCTCAGAATCTTACTGTTTCTCTTAGTTTCAACCTATGCTGACGTGGTTTGAGGCTGAAAGTAGCTTAAATTTTAGCCTGTTTACATATTGGACCTTATTACTGTGATGCACAGTTTTAAATGTATGTCTCTGTTGTTAGAAGTGTGATTTATTTTGATTTCAGTTAATTTGTTGAAGCATAAGCTAATTGTATGGGTGAATGTTCCAGAAGCATCTCTAAGGGAAGGTACCCTAAATCCATGAAGCTTTGTCTGATAGGTGCCCAGCTCAGCTGAGCAGTCAGAGCACTCCAAAGCAGCTTCACTGTATGGCATTGTCCCTGAATCTGAGCTTTTTGCCCCCACTTTGCAAGTGATGTGTTGGTGGAAGATACTGCATTCCATCTTTGAGAGTTATCAGCAGTGAGGAGTAATGTCTTGGGGAGCTGCTGGGGAGTACCTCGTGATTGCTGCCAGTCTACATGACGGCCATGTCAGGCTGGTGCAGGTTAGTGCTGCAAGCAGTTAGAGCTGGCTGATCTGATGCTGAGGCAGAAGGATGGTGTAGTTGTTCCTGACTGCATATGCTGTGGCTGTGCTGATGCACAGGTGCTGGTGCATCCAGTTCCTCTGATGCACTCTTTCAGATCTGTCAATAAATAAAAGCCTGAGTCAGATCTGTGAAGTATCTGCTGCTTGTGCCCTTCAGGAGAAATGGCAGACCTTTTCCTCTGAATTTGTGATGATGAAACTGTTTTTCAGGGATCTGAGCTTAGCAGTGTCCTCTTAGCAGCCTGGCCTCTTGATCTGCTCCAGACTAAAATTCAGTAGTTATTTCTAGCCAACTGCTGACCTGCTCTTTGCCTTGTTGGCATTCCCATGTTGTGAGTTTCAGTCGTGCCTTCTAAAAGCTATCTGAAGCCCGGTCCCCTTCTGGCTCCTGTGGCTTTTTAGTAGAAAGAGAAGCAGCTGTCCTTTTGTTTCTGTGCTTTTTCTGATCGTGACCTCTTTGCTCCTTGAAATTCTCTCTGGTTTCAATGACTCTCATTTAACAGGTGACCCAAAGCTGTGTCCACACAGCAGTTGCTTGTATACAACAGCCGTCTGTGACAGTTGAAACTCTTCCCAGACAGGGCTTTCAGATCTTCTGCCTTCTCCAAGGCTTGTGGTCAAATATACTAAGGAGGTGGTTGTGTTGAGGTAGTTAAACCTTTTCCAGAAGTTTTTAGGATTATCTGATCAGCTCTTACTTCAACCTTTCATCTTGATTGCTTGACCAAGTGCTTGGCAGGCACTGGCTGTGCCCTCTCATTTGCTTTGGCTTGCCCAAATCCTAGGTGTCCACCAAAGACATCTTGCTCTACTCCTGCCATGTTAATCTCTGGTCATAACTCACTACTGGAATTAGGAGTGGCCAGATTGAAGTCAGAGGTTCTTAGAAATCCTCATGTTTGCTTTTAATTATTTTGTTAGGAGAGAGCCATGCTGTTTTGAGTCCCTCTGGAGGGTTCTTAATTTAATTTGTGTCTCTACAAATAAATTTCAAACGATTAAGGGTGGGATAAGTCAGAGGCAGGAGGCTGTAAGGGCTGTATTTGATTACAGGATGTGGAACTTGTAGAATAGCATTGCTATTCCTAGCTGCAAAAAGAAAAGCATGAACAATAGTTTAGAAAAGAAATCTGAAGAAAATAAACATCTGTCCTAACGCCAGTAGGCTGTCACACCTCCTGTGTTGTGTTATCTTGCTTCCTGCCTTAATCTTGTCTCTCACACTCATCATGCAAGTACTCTAGAGAGAAAGGAGCCAGAAGTGGAAGTTTCCTTAACTTTCTCCCTCTGTGCTGATGTGGTTTGTCCGGGGTTAAGAAACAGCTCCAAAAGCAGAAACTCAGAGAGCTGTGTATGTGCCTTTGTTTTATGTAACTTGTTCTTTCCTTTGCTTTAGTGTTCTTCTGCTGCATCTGTGTATTTCAATTCCAGACCTGCTGAATCCAAGCAGCTGTTGCTCCTCCTTTAGTGTTTTATTCCTTGGTTTGTCAGAGGCTGACAAGGTGCAGAATTCTTGGCCCTGGTGGCAGGCTCACCGAAACCACTGGCTTCTCTCAAAGTGCCTGAAGCAGTGAGGAATCTTGCAGCCTTCCAGTGCTCAAAGGTGCAGCACCGTGTTCAGCATCTGTATCTCTTTGATCTGAGGCAGATCTCAGTTCTCCCAGCATTGGGTAATGAAACACCAGTGATTTCCAGCACTGCTTCCCAGCCTTTTTGTAACAGGCTTTTAAATGACAAACTGATTTTAATGCAGATACTATTACGTTTTTGCTGGAAATGTTAGAATATTACACTTTCTTGTGCTGCTTGCCAGGCAAATTTAAAGGAGCTGGTGGCTTGGTGTTTTTTTTTTTTTTTTGCATATAACTTTTCCTGCATCTGCCCTGTTACCAAGGTTATAGTGTAACATGCAAGATGTGGTTCCTACAGCAACTAGCTCTGCTGTAAGTTGCTTTTTTTTTTGCCTCTGGGGTGTGTAAAATTCCAGCCATGTAATACTTCTGCATTTATCTGTAATCTTCCCCTAAACTGCTCCAGTTTTCCTGTCCTTCTCCACTGTAATGCCTTTCCCCATTGTGCTGAAACATAAGAGCAGGATGGCAGTCATGTGGGTGCTTTCTTCCTCTCCTCAGGAGGAACATGAGAAGCAGACATCCTAAGTGCTGTTACCCCTGCTTGGGGATGTAGGTGAGGTTGAAGCAATGCATTTTGGAGCAGGAAGTGCTGATGTTTGTGGTGGCTTGCTGTTGAAAGTGAATCAATGGAACAATTAGGACTCCTTACCCCAAGGGTGCGATTACACAAAAGTTTTCTCCAGCAGCAGAGCTGGTTTTAGAAGTTCCTGGCTGCTGGTTCCTCCACCCTGCTTGGAAAACTGGATTACCAGTTAGTGCAGTGATCTCATTTACAGTATGGCTTTGTAAGCAGCCGCATTGGCACAAGAAGGGAGGTGGTGAACTGTGGTGCTGGAACTCATTAAATCTCATTTTTCTGCTGAAGAAAACAATGGAGGAGCAGCATTTTAGTACAGGGCGTATTTTGAAGGAGATGGCTTTACTCGGTATGTGTATGGAGTACAGGGCAGGACTGCAGCCACTAGGGTGGACTGCAAATGGCCTGCCAGATCTTTATCTACAAGAACATGGGCTTCTTAGAAATTTAAGATGTTCCTTGTTGACAGGTTTGTCTTAGATACTGCTATCATGGTTGGAAGTTAACTTTTCTTTCTGGAAAATTAGAAATGAGCTTCTGTGGATCGAGTCAAACTTAATCAGCTATTCTCCAGCGGTGCCAAAGTGGGAAAGGCAAGCTGCAGAGCTTCCTGCTCCTCAGTCCTTGGAGGACAGCAGGGAGAGCAAGCGGGGCTTGGTGCCTTTTGTGCAGCTGGACAGATGTTTGATCATCTGCTGCAGGACTGATGTGAGCACTGAGGGCTCCAGAACAAGTCACTCCCTGCATGTCTGTATTTGACATGTAGTAGTTACAGATGGGTTTTGTTGCCTATGTGCAGCTGGTTCCCTGGTGGCTTCTGCTGTCATTAGAAGCTGTTGCATTAGAAACTATTGGAGCAGGCTGTGAAGCTTGTTAGTTTGAATGGAAAACCACTTAACTTTCAATTGCTGTACATGAGTACTGTGGGACTGCACTTTACTGAGCAGACATAATATGGTTTGTGATTGGCGTCACGTCCTGAGGCACTTGAATGATGAATGACAAGGAATGCTAACTGCTCTATCACATTGCCTGATGTCTTGTAGGCTTCCTGTTGGTGTGCAGCTCAGTATATAATTGATAGGCAGCAATTTGCTTATAGCCACATATTTTTTCCACATCAGTCTCTAAAGGTCTCCTTTCTTTTGCCTGCTCCTGGACTTCAGAATTTTTTGTTTCTAGCTAGAACTTCTTTAAAGGAACTTCTTTAAACGTTCTTATTAATGACATTATTGCTTACATTATTGCTTTTGGCTCTTCCTTCAGTTTTGTTTTGGTTTTGTGATGTGTTTCGCCTTCTGGGCTTGGAACAGCATTTCAGTCAGCCTCAGCCAAACTCCTTGATTTTTCTTTCAGCTGAAGCCTAACCACTGTTCTGTGAATCTGTAGCTTCTACTCATGCAGTTTCTGACTTGAAAAGTACCATGTGCAATTAGCACCGTAGCATTGCCCAGTTCTATCACCTGAAATAGGAATTGCATTCTAGAGAGGATTCAGACTTCATTAAAATGTCTTTAAAAGTAACTTCTGTTCTCGAGAAAGCTACTGTAACTGTTCTTTAATGTGTGGTACATACCTTGTTTCCAGTGTTAACCATGTGACACTAGATTAAGGGAGCTATTTGTCTTGCAGATTGCTCACATTTATGTACGTGGAGCACAAATCCACACTGACACTACTTTTAAGCAGAGATCCAGCAAAGTGTACTTCTGACTTCCTCAGTTACTTTTTGAATGTGGTTTGGAGGCTGGCTTAGGAACAGGCAGTACCCAGAGCTATGCTGGTGTTCTGAAACAGGACTGTCAGTGGGTGGAACATGCACTGCTGTGTAGATCTGATCTTGGTTCCAGTTGAGTTGGATGTTCCTGGTTGATTTCTAGCAGGTGATGTGCTGCTGCATGGGAATAAGCTGCTGTATACAAAGCAGTCCTTTTCTTCCCTTAGGCTGTGGGTGGGACTCCAACCTACTAACCTCCTACAGCACAATGCAGTTGGTGAAAGTGAGAATGCTTCCTAGAACTGTTGGAGCTGGAAGGGAACTTTAAAGGTCATCTGGTCCGATTCTGGAGCAATGAACCTGGACATCTACAGCTCAGTTTGTCTGCATCCTAGGACAGTGGAGATGCAACCCACAGTGAGAGCATTGCATGCTTAACTGGTGTGTTTTGCATTTAATTTTTCAGGCTGATGTTGAAGTATGCTTTCAACCTTAAAGCAGAAAGTATCTTTTTCAGTAGGAAATCCCTGTGACTTTATGCTTTGAGACTAGTTTAACATTTAGTTATGCCTTTCTATTTGGGGACTGGCTATTCAGCCACACCATAGTGATCTTCCTGAACTGGAATGTTAGGAGATTTCAAATGTTGCACATAGCAATGTATGGAAAGATAGCTTGGCTTCATTCTTCATATCATACTGTGCTGTGTTTTTATCAGGTTGCCTTTGAGTCTGAAGTCAATGCCTACCTCCTGATTTACTAATCTGTGCATTGGGAAAAGCACGTTGTGTTGCCAGTAGCAAAACTGTTATTTAATAGTGCACACAAAATGGGGGTGAACCATCTAACACTGTACAGCAGGATGGTGGCTCTTCTTTTGCTTCTCTGTTGTTCCCTGAGTAGATGATGGCCTTGATGCCATTTTCTTTTCCTTTCTGTAGAAGATGGGCAGATTCCTTTCACTTCTTTGGGCATCTCATTGGGAGAGTGGATGTTGAAAAATGTGCTAAAAATGGCAGGTTGGACTGGGAGCAGATGCACAGCATGGCTGTCAGTCAGCTGTTGCCCTTTTACAAGGAAGGCTTGCTGTATGCGTGCCCTGTTGTCTTTTTATTTTCTTCCCTCTTTTTCTGGGTTAGGTACAGCCTCAAACTTGGCTGACACAGGATTTTTGACCAAATGAATTTGAGCACCATGTGATTGCCTCCTCGTGTTCCCTGAGCCCTTTGCAGGAGAGGGGAAGTATTTCACAAGGAGGTCTGCTAACAGAGTTGTGGGTGGAAAGAGGGCAAAACGAGTACGTGAGGAACTGCATATTTTTACTGGACTTTTAAACAAGTGGCAGTTTGTTCTCCAGATAAAGGCACATTTAAGAGGGGAAAAACCTGAACAGTGAAAGTGGGTGGTTTTTGGTCTCTTCTTGTAGGTGTCAAAAAATTCTTGTCCGAATAAGGAACATCAGGGCTTGCAAGCACATACTTATTAGTATGAATAAGTGACAGGCTGAATCCCAGGTGAGTCCTCATGCCGTGCAAGAAAGGATCTCAGCCAGTGGAACCTAAAAGACGAGATGTCAGTGTAGGGACTTGAATTCTGACTTTGGATGTTTCACAGGTTCCTTCAGGGAAGGTAATGCTGCTCCCGTGCAGGTAGAACAACCCGAGTCATGGCTGGGGGAAAACCAAGACCCAAATCAAGCTAACTGAAGACAAATGCTTCCATGCTTAGCAGTCTTCAGCCTTCTTTTACCTTGTCTAGGAGGAGTACTCTTGCATGAAATGTTAAGGAGAGGTTACACAATGACTTTTTTTTTCTATTTTGTTGATGTGTGCTAGGATCGTGCCTTTTGCAAATACCATGAGCCAAAGAAAGGCTTTTGGGGAGAAAGAAACCAGAGGTGCCATTCTGGAAAAGAGTGGAGCTGGTCTTGTGGCTTGCGGCTGACACAAGGGGCTCTCAGCTCCCTTCCCTGCTCACAGCCGTGTTCTTCCCCTCCTTTTTCCTTGACTCTGGTGCTCATCTATCTCATGGATTATTTATGCTTGCTGCTAACCAAACATGGCCTTATTTCATTCCAGTTTAGTTTCCAGTCTGGTTAACAGTCATCTTAGTGATGCCTAGCACTGCTGGGATGACAAAGATGGAAAGTGTGTGGCTGGGCAGAGCGGGCTGTAGCTCCCCTGGCTGCAGTCAGCTGTTGGTTAACTGTGAGTATGCAGCATTTCCTATGAGCTGAGGGACACCACACACCCATCTTCTCTCTTCCTGTGCAGTTCTGATTGTGCAAAGCAAACCCTTGTTGTGCACTCATTTGTATCTTGACATCTTTCTGTTCTTCTGTGAGAATCCAGAAGTAAACTACTGAGTGGAATCCTATCCGTGTGGCTGTTTTGGCTTAGAGCATAGATAGGATAGGGGGGAAAGGATTTCTTTGTGTTTTTGTTTGTTTCAAGAATTGCCAGGTGGAATTTGTAATCTCTACATCAACCAAATTCATATGACTAAGTTTCTTGGCTTTTGCTGCTCATCAAATACAGAAGTGTTTTGTTTCTCCTCTGCTTTAGGTTAAAAGTTAGAAAAGCTGAAGATTATTCTTCCTAAACTAGCTACGTCAGTACTGAGACGTTCTTTTCCTTGTAGCCTTGCTTTTCCAAGGCTGTCACTGCTGGAATTTGTGCTTTGCAATTATGCTTGCTTTTGTCTCTCTTTAGGAGCTAGTGCTGCTGATGTTACTTTGTGCTGATATCTGTAAGAAAGTTAATAGTCAGTTATCTGCTGATTAAATCATATAAACCTATGTGTGAAGGAGCTACATAGCACACACCTGGAAAACAAGCTTAGGCATCCCATGCTGGGGCAGAGGGAGCAATAAAATCTAGCTCCAAGGAGACTATCTTTAATCCAGGTACATACCCAATGAATATAATATCCAATATACTGTGAAAACAAAACAGCCCTGCACGAGAAATGTGTTGCTGGTCGCTGATTCCACTTTTTACTGGGTGTGATTCAGAGAGGTGGTTTACCCCATAAAATGTGGTTTGTCACACATGGTGATGTAATTCACACCACGGTTGGGAGGGAAATGGAGCCTAATGCTTTTAGGGAAAGATCTAAG
This sequence comes from Cyrtonyx montezumae, assembly GCF_038088225.1. NCBI lineage: Eukaryota > Metazoa > Chordata > Aves > Galliformes > Odontophoridae > Cyrtonyx > Cyrtonyx montezumae. The sequence continues at coordinate 4,439,855 of NW_027072037.1, forward strand.
CTATCCTAGTTCTGTAAGCAGTAAAGAAATGACTTATTTTCAGAATTCAGCCTTGTTTATTCAATGTTTAAGTATTCCCTCTGTATTAGAGTTTGTTAGAGCACATAGTCTCATTTTATTAAGCTTGTTGTCCCCTGCTTGTGAGTCCCTGCAGCTTCCCTGTTTTTTCCATCTCCTTCTCCTGCTTCTCTAGTACTAAAACAGCTGTACCATCAGTATCTACACTTTACAATTTGGCTTGTTCAGAGAATGCCACAGTTCCTTGTGATCACAGGGTGTTTACAGCCTGCCATGAGGATCTGCCTTCTCTGTCAGGCTTACAGGTGCAAGGCCTGCATTGCTGCTGCTGCATTCCCTTCAGGAGAGGTTTCAACCCCTGGCAGATCCTCCTGCTTCTCCTCCGAGTAAACTTCTTTACTGAGTGTTTTAGGTGTACAAATCACTTATTCTGGTTTAAGCTAATGTGTTGAACTGTTTTCTCTAGGCTCTGTTTTGGATATTATTAAGCACATTGTGGCCAAAGGAGAACACAAGACCGGTGTCCTGGATGAGCCCTGTATAGCCACGATCCTCAAGGAGGTGCTGGAGGGGCTGGACTACCTGCATAAAAATGGACAAATCCACAGGTATTTTTCCTGTTTCTCATCATTGTTGTGAAATGTGTGTCACTGAAACACTGGAGTTGAGCATATGCAAGGATATATTAGGATATAGAGTGGAGAATAAAGATTGGGGCTTTATTGAAGCTCAGATTTCTGTGTGGCAACTGTTACTTAAGAAAATATATGGCCAGGGCAAGTTTGGGTAAATCTTGGGATATCTAAAGCTCTTGTATAGCAAACCTCTTTTCAAATGTTAAGGTCCAGCTACAGTGAGTGATTATTAGAGATAGAAAAGCTTCAGCTGCTCTCATTTCTCGCAGAGCTACGGAAGAGCTACAAATCACTCACTAAGAATGCTGTGTAAGAACTGTTGGACAATTTAATAAGGAATCCTCCAAGCCTGGTTGTTTTTTGTTCTTTTTAAGGCAGGATGCTGCAGGGAGATCGTGACATTTAAATTTGGGTGGTTTCATTTAAAAAAGATGGAAACAAAATTAGAACTGAAAAACTTTTCTGTGGACAAAACCCAGCTAGTTAACTAACAGCCTGTGGTTTAATGGATTGCTGAAACGTGGGCTTCTGTGCTGCTCTGTCATTTGGAACATATTTTTAAAGCATGTTTTCCTGTCCCCTGGTGTTTCAAGGTGTGGCATAGCTCAGAAAGAGAGGATGCTGATTCAGTATGTTCTGTCATTTAGAAAAAATAAACTTACAATCCCAAGTATTCACTAAAAAAAAGAGCACATGGCCTTGTGGGTAATATACAGCATTGCAGCCACGCTGCTGCTGGAACAGTGGTCTGTTCTTTGGGATTTCTGTGAGCTAGGTTGTCTTCTGGTCCAATGCCGTTAGGAATGTTGCTTTAATTAGAAAAACCAAGAAATGTTAGTTTTGTAGTTTTGATCAAACTGAATGGCCCTTGTTGCCCAGAGAGGTGGTGGAGTCACCTCCTCTGGAGATGTTCAGGACCCACCTGGATGCCTATCTGTGTGAGCTGGGCTGGGAGCTGCTCTGTCAGTGTTGGACTCAGTGATCTCTGAAGGTCCCTTCCAACCCCTACAGTTCTGTGATTCTTTGTGGGTTTTGTTCTGGATACAAAAGAAACAATGGGTTGGGAGCAGCTTTGGAATGGTTCATTTCCCTGCCTGCGATCTCAGATTTCAGTTTCCAGTCTCCTTTACAATTCCTGTTTAACAAGAATAGTTGTTTTTGCTGAAGATGGTTCTGATTCACAGCTGTACTCTTAAGTTTCACGTTTGGAAATGACTTCAGGCACCTCTACAAAGGCAATGTAATAGAACAGCTTTCTTGCTGAGCAAGGGTGATTTTACACCTTTGCCATTAATAACTGACCAAACCATGTTCATCTGTGACTTCTGGTGGACACTTCTTGTTCATTAACCTGCAGGAGTGGTAAGCTAAGATGTGGAAGGGAAGCTGTGTGTAGCTTTCCTACCTGTGAAGAAGCAAAGGATGGGTTTGTAATTGGTGGCTGAGAGCAAGCTTCCATGCCTCTGGGGGAAGAGACTTGCTTCCTTAATGGAGTTAATCATACTGGCTTGCATTTTATCCAGATGTGTGTACACCACTGGGATAAACACAGCTTAAAGCTGTACGAGGAAAGGTCCCATCTGTGCTACAAGTGAATGTTGGTATGGTTTTCACATTTTGCTTAACGCGAGGGGTCCTGATGGGAAATGCAGGTGGAAGTCTTGCCAGAGGTGCTTTGAGAGGAAGTGTTTAAAATAACTAAACTTTGGTCCCCTGGGCCAGCTTAAAGCATCTGGCTCTAGAGGAAGCAGCATCAGGCGATGGCTGAGATGCTGAATGTGGTGTCTGTGATGAAGGACAGAACCTCAGACCAGAGCACAGTCAGCTGTGAGGGGTCAGAACTGAGTGTGACGTTAGGTGTTGAGCAACAAACTGAAGGCAAGCAGCAATCCAGCAAAGTGTGGGGTTCAGCTGGTTACAAATGCAGCTTGGGGTGCTATTTGGTGTGTCATACCTTGGATTAAAAAAACAAAATCATAAAATTAGAGGCAAGGTCTGAGTGAGCAGAATAGTTAGCACACCTGCAGTTGGACATGCAGGCTGTAGACAAAGCCCAGAGGGTAAGTATATGGGCCCAGTTGTTGACCTGAAGTGAGAACAGCTTGTAACTGCTGTAAGTAATCAGACCAGAGCAAATCTACATGTGATGGTGGAGCTCAATATTTCTAAATTATGTATCATGTTAAATGGGTAAATTAAGTTAACAAGTGGAAAACTGCCTTAATGAAATTCTGCTGCTGCTGAATCTTACTGTGCATAAGTTTGTCTTTAACTTAATGCCGCTTCCAATTAAGGTTTGGGGAGCTGGCTTCACAAGGGAGGGAAGGGACAAGAGGGTGGTTTGACAGCATTCTCTAGTGGAAATCAAGAAGGCAAATAGCTAGTGAAGGCTTAAATTCTATTTTTCTTTGTTTACTTTCCTAATTGACAAACAGAGCTAGGCTGAGGCTTGAATAGATGCCATTGTTCAGCAACAAATGCTTGGGTTTCCCACATTGTCTGAAGTTGTATCTCTTGCAAGGGCTGAACAGCATCTGAGGACTTATAGAAAGGACAGAGGAGGAAGCAGAATAGGTTTCAGCTTCTTGAAGCAGTTAAAAATTACAGGTAATTCCCATCATCATTCAAAAACAGCACTGTCTCCCATATCTCAGGGCTGGCAGCTCTGCCTGAGTTGCCGTGTCCCTGTACCAGCTGCTGTGGTCACCAGTGTGGTTTTCTGTGTCACCTGATGATCCCAGCAGCACTCTGAAATCCCAGTGCCCAGGCTTATGCTGAGGAAGGTGGACTCAGAACCCTTCGTGTGGAGCTGTCCTGTGGGTTCCTGCTCAACTGCTTTTAAATGAATGTTTGGAAGTGGACCAAGACCATTGTGCTGTGTTGCACTCAGGCTAATCTGGCCCAGGTGACCGCAGCAGGGTGACACATGAGGTATGTTGCACGTCTCCCTCTTGGGACTATGATTCCTCGCTGGATCTGGGGGTTAGTGGGTATCCAGCAGTTTGAAGGACCTGGAAATAAAGCAAAAGCAACCCATGAGGTTTTTTTTTTTTATAGGAAACTCCAAGCATTTTCAAGTGGCACTCTTGATGGCAGTCTGACAACTGTATCATGCTGATTAACTGTTACAAGGGCTCTCTGCCTTTCTCCCTATTTTTATCTCTGAGCTTATCTTCTGTTCGTGATTAGCTGTTGTGTAACTGAATATTTCAGTTAGTCCAGGTGAATTGGTACGTTGCTGGAGTGTTTCCTATAGTTAGTCTCCTGTGGCAGCGCAGTGAATGTGATACTTGCTCGTCCTGTAAAAACAAAAAAAGCTCAGGCAGTGCTCTGGAGTTGCACACACTTGAAGTCCTGTGAAAACAAAAGCTCAGACAACACTTTGGGGTTGCACACATTTGAAGTGCTGTCATGGCTGTGATCCAGCTGTAAATTTGCTTGGCGCTCTACTTCTAGGGTGGAATAGAGAGATGCAACAGCACATTTGATTCTCATAGTTGGATGAGCTTGTGCTCCAACACAGCTTCGTTGTTTGCTTCTGACTACATCACCAATTTCTGCAAGAAGTGCTTGCATGTCAGTGTGTGCCCATATATATCACCAACACGTGTTTGTCTGTGTGGTTTTGCAGAAATGCTCTTCTAGTACTGAGTTGGATGTAAGATGAAGCAGCTGATGGATATGTTTTGGCAGACCTCAGCTGTCCTACAGGATTCAAGCTTAATTTTCCTGTAGTTGATTAATGCATTGATATCTGGGCTGGCAGGTACCATGGTAAAACTGGATTTCAGTATGTCTCTTAGCATTTTGCCAACTGAAATACTGTAGTTCTTTGTTTCTGTAGTAGTGCTGTGGGAAAACTTCATGGCCTCCTTCCAGCTGGGGCTGTAATCTTGTTTTAGGGAGCACGTTTTCAAAGTGGAATTTAGTTGGGAAGGAGGGAGGGATGAGGATGTGGAGCTGTTCACCACTAATTGCCAGTTGGATTTTGTAAGTTGGTACATGAGTAATTGGAAAGCTAGCCATGGGAAGTGGATCACCCCAAGTTACAGAGCCTGACAGACTGTTTCCTGATATAGAAAGCTGGCACCAAAGTATGGGAAAAACATCTTGTCCCTGGGTATGGAGAAGGGTTGGGTGAACACTCCTCTGGGCCGGGGAGGGAGGTGAAGATTTTAACTCCAAACTGATGCTTTCTGATAATTCTGTTTAGGGGAGTGTGCCTCGGTCTTTTATCCCTTAAAATAAAGGATGTATAGAAACTCCTTTTAGAAGTGTCTGTTAATGAAGATTTTACAGCCTGAAATTACGAACTGTTGAGTAGTCTGAGCAATGGCAGTGTTACTGGTGTGCCTTTGGGTAAATATCACTGCTGATGAGAGCATGGAAGTATGGATGAGTTATGTGAAGAGAGTTTGGGAGTAGGATGCGGTGATCCTTGTGGATCCCTTCCTATTCTATGGTTCCCTAAAGGTAAGAAACAGGAGAGAGAGGTCAGGGTGATCTCTGAAAGGCTTAGCAGCTGTTACAGGTTGGGGTCAGTGATGCGTGCCCACGTTGCATGCTAACACATTGTCCTGCAGTTCCTGAGTGGTCAGGAATGTTTGGGTTGGATGTGTTTGCAGGGTAATAATCTTCACTCAGTCTCTGCAGTGTTCGTAGGTGAGAATATCGTAGGCTGGCTTAGCTGTGTACGCATTTACTCCAGCATCCTTGTTTGTGGTGTCTCAGGTCACTGCTGTTAACAGTGTGGGTAGATAGGCTCTTGCAACACCTCCCCAGCAGTAGATTAATTAAGTCTCTGGTGCTCATCCTTCCTGCAGCCATGCATTAAGCCAGTAACCCACTTCAAGAAGCTGCGTTTGACCACCATCCCCTGTGGCAGTATGACAATTTCTCTGGCCTTCACAGATCCTAAAACCAGGGGATGTGGAGATGCCTTAAGCTTTTATTCAGACTACTGTGGTGCTTTCCTTCGTGCCCTCATGCTCAAACACAAGGAATAAGTCATGCACTGAATTTGTATGGTAACGTTAATCGTGCTTTAAAATTTTATGAGGCTGCTTCAGAAATTATTTCTGCATGTTAGCTGAATCAAGTTATATCCTGTCTTGCAGAGGTCTTGGAAGAGTTTACAAAGTAAAATGTAGTACTTTTAAACAAAACCGAGACAAAGTCCACCCACATTTAGGACAACAAACAGGGAATTGCTATAGAGAAAGCCATCGTTTTGTGAAAACGTGGGAAGCATCACCAAGTTGGACTGGGAGTGCCAAGTGAACTGTTTCCATTGTAAAGCTATCTTTTAATATAATCAAACCCTATTTTATAACTGCTTTCTCCGTCTTATACAAACAGCTGGATAAAATAAGGTGAGCTTTCCTCTTGTAACATAAAACCATCTTATTCCAGCTTTTGGAGAAGAAAGTCAAAGTGGCGAGTTGCTCGGCCGCACCGGCTCTCTCAGATGTCTCCTTTCTGCATCACAGTGCAAACACTGGGCAGGAGCTGTGGGTGACTTTGGAGATATGGACAGCACTTGGACCTTGTGTGTATGCAGATACACCTCCCCAGAGCAGTGCTGCCCATTGCTTTGTGGGAACCAAGACCTGTTTAAGCTGTGTTGTATCAAAATCTTGGGTCTTATTTGATCTAAGGTGATTGTGCTTCCTGAAATGAGCTTTAATCTCTGTCACGGTGTGGTGAAAGCCAGAGATGTGTGAATCATTGTCTTTCTTCAGTCTTTGACTGTGTGAGCAGTAGTTCTGGGGAAGTTCCTGTTTCTTTGCACACTAGGAACATGGTTTAGAGCACGCATCCCTCATCATTGTTGCTTCAGAAGTGTTTCTGCCTACCTGCACATCGAATGATCGGGCAAGGAATGTTCAAATAAGACCAGGTTATAATTGGGCATTGTCCTCTGTTACCAGTGGCTAAGACAGGGCCTCCCAAAAATATCTGGGCCGCTGTGGGAAGGGGGACAGACCTTGTGACTCCACAGAAAATGTTGATTTTCATGCAGCAGCTGTTAAAGGAGCTTTATGCCTCATCCCTGTTTCAGTCTTTACAGAGGAAGTAAGATCAGGAAATGGAAGGGTTGAGTAGATGAATTTGTGGAAGAAAACCCCAGTCCAATTACAGCTGCTGTTCAGTGGTACGAGAAGTTGGTTTTAAAGCCTGCAGGGGAGGGTCCTTTCCTATTGGGGAACTGAAGGGGAAAAACCTCAAGTTCTGGCTGAAGAAGGAACCCTTACAGAGTGATGTAGGTTGTCGTAGATGTAACTTCTCTTCCATGGACAGCTGATGGGCTGAGACCTGTCTGCAGTCCTTGCTGCTTGGCAAGTCTTCCTTGCCATAAGCTGATGAATGCGTGCACGTGCTTGTATTGCACTGCTCCAAGCAGTGCTGTGGATTGGGTGAGCTTGATAAACCTCTTGTGTACAGGAGGAGGAAGCAGGGCTCTGAGGTTTGTGTTTTGACCGTCACAGTGAGTGGTGATGGGGCTTAGGTCTAGCTGGAACAGCTCCTGTGCTAATCGTAGGATTGTGGCATGGCTTGGGCTGGGAGGGACCTCAGGGATCAACTAGTTCCTACCTATCTACTTCATTTGAGCTTTGGTGTTGGTGCTTGGCTTCAGGCTTGGCAGTGAAAGGTAAAGTCTGAAGGGTGCAGGAGCCACACCTCATTTCAACCATTGTAAGGCTCATAAACGTGTGGGATCAGAAGGAGAACCATCAAAGACAAGGTTGGCAGAGGAGCAAGAAGCGTAAGCTGGGCAGAATTTGCTGAGATAAAGGAAAGTTGTATGCACTGTGATAACGATGAAAGCCTGACACAGTAAGGCAGTGAGTGATGTGGCACTCTTCACCTCGAGCTGTCTCTCTTGGTCAGACTCACACTGAATTAGCTCAGCTCTCTGTACTGCCTCAGCATCTTGCCATCCCTCGGAACTATTCAGCTAGCTGAGATGGCAGCAGGAATTTTGGTAAAGTCTCTGGCAGTGAGTTTTGTGTGCTCTCCTTTGTCTGAGTTGACACAGTGACTTAACCTTAAGTGAATCAGACTTCTGAGTCATGGTTTCTTAGACCATAAACCTTGTACATAAAGCAGCAGTGGAAAAATAAGGAGGAAGTGTACCAAGTAAGTGCATCACAGATCCTTTGAAGGGTATTTTATGCTGTCCTTAAGTGAAGCACAACAGGAGATTAATTTGTTGTGTCACTCTCACTAGAATTGTGTTATGTCCGGCCATTAAGGTAGGTTAAAAAGCCCCATAGTATTCCTGTCAGTGCACATGTAAGGCTTTAAAAATTCTGCTAATGCACATGAGAAAGTAAATCATGAGTTTGCCTGTGTGGCCAGTGTCTGCTCCTGTTTTTAGGCTCTGCTTTTTCCCCGCAGTTCAGAGAATTGAGAAGGAGCAGCAGCTGCACTTCCTCAATGCAAAGCAACACCACACATTGCCAGCCTGGTCCCTGCTGAGCTTTGTAGCAACCTGGCTGCTGGTGTGTGTCCCATCTGCCACAAGAGCTTACTGGGATGCCCGTGGGTGAGCAGGAACAAATGGAGCATCAGTGGAGAGGCTGGAGGGAGGAATATGGAAGCTGCTGTGCTGCTGGAAGACCTCTGTGAGATGTCTTCCTGAGCTCAGCTCTGCAGGGCTGGGTACAGCACTGTGGCAGTCAGTGGCTGTGTCTCACTCAGAAGTTCAGTACATAAGGCTCACCCCTGTGGTGTGAAAATGAGTACACGTGGCTTTTCAGAGCGAGAATGGGAGCATGCTGACTTGCAGCACTCCTAATACCGTTGTCTCAAATGTCATCCCATGTTGGAGACACAAAAATACTGCTGTGCACTCTCACACTCCACACCTAGTTTCCATTCCGTAGCACTGTCTCAAATGGTAATGCTCTTTGTATAACTGACTGTTTGTATCCCAGCTCATAGGGGAAGGGGAAGAGGGAACACAAGTAAAACACAAGTAACAGTGTATTACTGAGGAGAGAATAAGGCTTGACTGTGGAGAGAATGGCCCTTATTTGGTGCATAATGCTACCAAATGGTTCACCTTTAACTTAGAGATTGTCCTGAAAGTGTTCTGCAATTTGCAAATTACTCAGAGTATTGTTAACTACAGCAATTGGTACCATTAGTAATAAATACTGAGTTATTAACAGGAAACAGTAGTTCTTCTACCTTGTACCTTAAATAAATAAATGAAACTTGGCACGACCAGCTCTTCCTTTATCATGCCAAATTATGCACTGTAGGCTTCAGTCCATGGAAATGTGTTGTTAGAGCTCATATACATTGCATCATGGCTGTGCTGACAGCCAACATCACATCCTAGAGGCACATTCAAGCAGGGTAGAAGAGAAGGCACAATGAAGAGGGCTTCTCTTCTTGTTCCCCTTCCCATTGCAGTTTTCTCCTGGTCCTCACTGCAGAAGTCTTTGCTCAGGTCTCTTGCTGATATTGCCATTTATTTGGCTGTAAATTGATGTCCTAGTTGAGGCTTTAAAAAGTACTGATACTTTGAAAAGTATTGACTTAACATGCTTCACTTGCAAGTGCTAGTTCTTATAAGTTTTATTACTTGTGCTTGGACTGTACCCCTACAGCTGGTTATTGATAATGTCACTCTCCCTGATGGAGCAGCAGGTCTTCATACACCCTTAGCGTTGTCCCTGCAGTGACAGTGCCAAGGGCTGAAGGCAGAACTGATCACTAAGCAGGATTTCTAGGGCATGGGTAGGCTTTTCAGAGCAGGAACAAGCCCATTAGGATACGGTTCACAGTGTCACTTTTCCCCACCTGTTGAAAAATGAATTGGGAGGGTGCATGGAAGCACTGAGCTTACCTTCCTATGCTCCCAAGTCTCCTGTATCTGGATGTTTGACTCTGATTTTAGTGGATTAGGGGTCAGATTTGTTTCACTAGCACCTCTAGCCTATGGACCAGCCCTAACCTGAAGGCACAAATGTGATGCAATTGATACCACAGCACTGGGTAGCCCTGGGAAGCTAAACCAGTTCAGGATTTAAATGAGGCATTTCTGCTCTGCTGAGGTGCTGGGAATCCAGATTTGCACTGAAGGAAATCCAAACCCCTCTTCCACTTCTGGTGTGAAGCGCAAGATAAATAAAAACAGAACCTTTATTTTGGAGAAAGGCTCTTGGAAGCTTTGGGAGAGAGCAGTGAAGTGGGAATGCCCGGAGCAGTGGTGGCATTCGTTAAGCTGCTGACAAGAAAGCTTTTACTCCAGCCTTCTTGTAACTTCATTTAAGATGTGATATAATTGCTGTTTATGCTACAGCCCAAAGCTACTTCCTGTTTCCAATACAGTAATTACACCAGAGGCACACCACTTATTCTTACTATATCAGCCCAGGATATGGACATTACCATGTAATAAGGGAGTACCTTCAAATTGTTATACTTGGCAGTAGCTATATCCTGGAGTAACAAACTTCTTGCCATTCACCTTGTGAGACTATCAGCATAGAGGAAGAGAATAAACAGGAAACCACCACTCCTCCTTCCCCCTGCCCCTCTGCTTTAAATGTAATTATTCTTAAGGATGCTTTTAAAGCGCTGAATTTATAGAGGCAGCTGATGGGAAATCCACATTCATCCAGCAGTGATACTGCCCGCTGTTCTCCATGCTGCTCTTGGCTGGGTTGAGGAATGGCAAAGCTGGGAGATGTTCCAGTGGTTCAGTGTCTCCAGAGCTGAATCAGTGTCCCCATGGTGCTTGTCATCACTCTGATTTGGTGCTCTGGGGTGGAGCGTACCATGCTGGGGTAACTGCCTTCATAGAGGTTGGTCACTCAAGAAAAGCTCCATCAAGATGTGATTTCATTCTTCAGTATGGATATTTGGCAGAGACTGATGGACTTCTTACCAACTTGTTTTAATTTCTTGAATCAGCTCAAAAGCAGCGTATCTTCAACAAAGAAATATATAAATTGTAATTAATTCAGGCTGAAGTTAAGAAAGAAAACAAACCTCTGCACATGAGAAGGTTAAGGGGCTGGACTACCCTGGCTTTATTTTGACTGCATTCAGCCTGGATTCAGTGTATTGAATTTGGCCAATGGATGTTATGAGGGATGGTGTAGCTGAATGTTTAATGTTGTATTCAATCCCTTCAGATCCTTCCATGTACTTAAGGGTTCCCAGGTGCTGCAGTGCTTGTCTGTGAAGGCTGCAACTCTTAGCAGAGGGACAGTAATGCTCCTTGGCAGGAAAGCTGGCTCTCCCCTTCAAGCACACTCATGTCTGGCCAGTGTGAAATGAGCAGGGCTGGAGCTGGCTGGCAATGATTTGGTTTGTGTGGTTATTCCAGTACCACTGTTGCATCTTCTTAGTGCTTGAAATCCCATTCTGCAATTAAATCAGCTTCTTGAGGCTAACTCTGAATATAATTCAATGTTTCCATGCATCTGTCTGCATCTTCTTGGTCATTAAAACAAATTAGTAATTCCTGTGCTTGTTCTTACCCTTGTGCTTCAGACATGGATGGGGCTTCCGAGATGGTTTGTGCTAGCCAGTGATGTTTGTTTGACAGGACTTGAAGTGCTTCTTTAAACACTTTGTCTGCTTTTTGCTGGTAAAATCGTCTTTACTGGCCTTGTCTTACAGACAGTTTTCATTCACTTTTGTTCTACTTGGTGCTAGGGGGAGCCTGAGTGTGCCAATGCCTTGGAGTAGGTGCTGGGAGATATAGCAGTGCTGGAGAAGATTGTCCACAATTATCCAAGCAGCAGCCCAAGCCCTTCAGAAGCCAGGAAGGAGATTTGCAGGGCCCAAACAGGATGCTTTGGCCAAGCCATCACGCCAGTTCTGCTCTCATGACTCACAGGGGAGGAGAGAAAAATAGCTTTTACCTTTTTCCTTGAAAGGATTTTGGATACTTGAAGAAAGTGGTGGGAGAATCCATTCTTTCTTCTGTTCTATTCTGTGCAGATGGCTGCTGTGAGCTTGAGGTGTGCCATGCAGTGGTATCTCATTGCTGTATCTGTCCCGTGCAGGCACTTTGTTCACAGCCCTTCTTGAGACAGTGCTGGGTCTGCGTGCTGTTACAGCCAGTGCATGGTTCACAGCTGTGCAGGTATCAAGTACATAAATGCTTCTGTTGGTGTGACATGGGAAGCAGCCTGGGAAAATAGGCTGTAGAACTTCCAAGCGTGTTTGGAGTGAACATGTTCCCCTTAAGGCTCAAGAAACACTGCTGCTAATGGGATGAAAATAATGGAAAGGATAGTACGATTACTTTCATAGTATGTACTGAGTGTTCCTCCACTTCGTGTGCAACAAAAATCAGGCAGGTTTCACATGGGTGCAGGGATTGCCCAGCACAGCTGAGTGGCTTTGCTTTCCCTTTGTCACCTTGCTGCTGTGCCAGATCTGCCCTGGGGAATGTGGCTCAGCTCCTCGAGCCAGCAGCAAACAACATTTTTCTTCTGCCTGGATTTCCATCAGAGGACTGAGCTGAATTGGTTTCTTGACCAGCCAGGTGAACCAGGGCTGGATGCAGCAAGGTGTGGTGCTGAGGGGTATTTTTCAGCAAGCTTTTCAGTTTCTTTGTATCCATAGCACTTGAAGTCCTGCTAGCTCTCAATAGTCCACCTTCCCCACTTTCTGTCTATCTACTGAGATTACAACTGGTGTTAAATCCCTGTTGTTTCTGCATGATTAGGTGCAGGAAGTTCTAATGCAACAGAATATAAAATAACAAGCTTTTAATGCATTAGTTGAAGGAAGGTTTTAATGAGTTCCACTCATTGCTGCTTTGTCTTTCTGCAGGGATGTGAAAGCAGGAAACATTCTTCTTGGAGAAGATGGCTCAGTGCAAATTGCAGGTAACTTTTTCCTGGTACCTTTAAGTAAGCTCTGGGCATAACTGTGTGTCTCGAGAGACTTCTTAATGGGCAAGAAAAACAAAGCAACATAGAAATGCTAGCTTCAAGAAACAGCTTTGTTTTTCTAAAATAAAAAAAAATCAGTTTATTACATTTTGACGACTTTGAAATGCTTTTCTTTGTAATAATGAATATCAGCATAAATTTCTTGGAATCAAGAGATGAAATAAAACTTCTTGGTATGAGCTTGGCAGATTTTTAAAGCAGCAGCTTCATAGGATTGGAGGTGGACTGCACCTGCTGACCAGTGTAGCAGTGTTGTTAAGGGCCAAGTTGAACAGTCTATAATAGACTTAAGCTGGAGGATTTTATGTAGCTCTGTCTGTTACTTGCAACAGTCAAAGATCTGGTGGTCAGACTGCTCCTGTGGCTTACTGGGCTAACCCAGCCCAGACTGGATTGAACTGAACACTGTGGGAGCAGCCATGCAGGCTTCTTGTTAGAGGGCAGAGCTGGCACCTGCCATCTTAGTGAATGTTATTGCACATGTGGCTTTTTTACTCTGTTTTCAATTGGAAACAGCAGTATCTGTTTGTCATAAGGTGTGGGAAGTTTTTCTAGGTAGCTGCTTTTCTTCTGTAGGGGAGAACAGCGCTCTTACACAAAGACACAACACCTAAATCCAGAGCTTAAACCTAAATCCCAAAGCTGTGTTGTTTTTTGTTTCAAGTCTCATAGTGTTCTTAATGCCTGCTGTTATATTTCTGATGAAGTGTAAATAATTCATCCCACGTGGCAGCTGATGGAAGGTAGGGTTTGGCTCCCAAAATGCTTTATACTAATAAAATACCTTCATTCTTCTGCTGTGGAGCCAAGATGTAACATTTTGGATTTGTAGTAGTACAGACTGTTAGGTTATATTCTGGGAGAGGCTGTAAATACCTGTTGCGTTAGGGCAGTGTACTGCTTTTCTGCCAGCCTAGGATAAAGCTTCTTGTGTTTCTCTTCCACAGGGTGCCAAGGCTTGACTTTTTTATTAAGGCTTTTATTAAGGTGCCTGTTCATGTATTTTTGTCTGCAGGGTAACTTACAGTTGATAGGTAAATTTAAGGCTGACTTAAATGGTCTCATAAAATTCCTCCCTTAGCTTTTATGAATTTAGAAGTGTTCATTTTGCTTGTGACTTGCAGATATTCCCCTGGACTTATCTAAGCCAGTGGTAGACAGCTGTGCAACACTTCCATGATGAAATAATTACTGCACATCCTGCAAATGCTGTGAGAGTGCCACAAAATGTTCCCTTTAACAGATTTTTTTTGCTCTGAATGTGCACAAGGAGCAACTCCCTCTTTCTTGCAACAAAGTAGAGCAACTCAACCAAGGTCAGCAAGTTCACAACAGCATCAGGAAGTACTTTTGTTTCTGTGAAAGCAGCTGATGACTTGAAAGAAACAAAAGTAAATGAATGACTGAATACGAGAGAGGAGGTTGGCCTGGACAGAACGTGAGATTTTGTCTGTGGGAATTTCTGACACTTAAGCTTCCTTTCTTCCTGACCCAGGATGGGATAGCAAAATTTCTCGTGAAATTTTTGTGCAGGAAAAACTGCTGGAAGCAAATCAATTCAAATAAAGGGAATTTTGTTGCAGCAAGATCAAAGCGCTCGCTTTCTGGCAATATTTATTTGTCTTATGAATGATTTGGTTGATAATCAACTGCTTGAATTATCAGCTGGATGACATCACTGTGTTCCCATGGAACAAAAGTGTTTGTTTCACTGGAAAGTTACACCACGAGGGGAAAAAAAATCAATCAGCTGTGGAATGAAGCCTGAGGTTAGAGCACGTGGGGCCCCTCCCTTGAAGGAGCTGGTTTGGTGTGTAAAAATGCAAACAGTTTAGCAGGAAAAGATGACTTCAGCTCTTTATAATGCATCCTTTCCCCTTTGTCGTCCTTACATCAAAGCTGCCCACAAACCCTTGGTGTGAAGCTCTGAGCATTTGGCCTTTGCAGCCTCATGCTTCTGGGCTCTTGCTGCTGCTTGATGCCATTGACAATTCTTGTCTCAGAAGAAATGGAAATCCTAAATGCAATTCTAAGGAATGTAAAGCTGACACTGCAAATCGTTGGAAACAAAGGATGTCATAATTCCGAGCTGAAGGATGCAGGATGTGCTGAGTTCAGGCTGGTGCAGGTAGCACAGCAGAGAGGAAAAATCTCTGAGTTCAGAGGCATTTACTGAAAGTAGGCATTCTAAAAATGCCTCTAATGGCCTGCACAAACACCCAGCTTAAACTCCTCCCCAGGTCCTGGGACTTGGTATTTTTATTCGAGGCTATTTTTAACTATGCTCCTTTTGCTTTCAGAATATGCATCCACTGAACCAAGGCAGAAAATTGCCTCTAACAGATGCCACCAGGACCTGAATTGAAGCCATTTCCTTATACCTTAATTTTTCTTCTTTTTCTCCCAAAGGGCACTGGTTTGGGCTTGTGGCTTGGCACCAGGTTTTTGGAGCCACTTACAATCTGGAGAGCATTGCTTTCTCAGTTTGAAGTATTTTCTTGCACACCGAATTAATCTATCTCCGAGAGAGCTGAACTTTCTTTCCCAGATACCATTGTGCTGGGCAGTGCTGGCGGTGGTTGCAGTGTAAATTGAGATAGCTGTGTTCTTTTGTGTTCGAGTCTCTCCGTGGCAATTACTGTATTTTTTTTTAATCAGAACATAAAACCTCTGTGCCCCGGCATTTACTGGCTCCATGGAGTCTAAAAGCTTGCAAGGGTAAAAACACTTCTTGTTGACTTAAAGTGCATTGGCTCTAACACACAACAGAAACCAGGAGGCTTCTCCTCGCAGTAAGCAAGGCTTGATGTCTTGAGTTTATGTAACTGTGCAATTATTACTGGAAGCTGAAGTGAGAGACTGCTGGTAGATAGGGAGGGATGGGAGAGGAAAGGGGCTGAGAAGAGTGTGTGCTCAGTGCAGGTTTGCTCAGTATGAACCATGCTCCAGCCAAGGCAGCGTGTTCCCATCCCACTGTGAATACAGAGCAAGTCCTTCTTTCTGATTGTAATCACTGGGATATTAAATAGTACTGTCATACCCTCCTCCTTTATTGAATGGAGAAGCAAGAGTCTACTGAAGCGGACGTGCTCCTGTGGAAAACATCCTCATCCCTCACCGTGTGGGATTTTCCTATTGAAGGTATTGCTATTGTCCCTGCAGGCTTTAAAACAAGACTGGATTAGCACCTGCTCCCAGAGGCCTCCCTCTGGCACCATGTGCCTGCAATTTCCCGTGCAGGCAGTGTTGCCTGGTGGTAGATGGAGATCTCACAAAGTCGTTTGGGACTTGCTAATTGATACTGGGCAAGCTGCCTAACCCCTCACACTTTATCTATTTATAAAATGGGGATAGTTAAGGCCAGGCAAAACTTGTGTAACTGAATTTGTGTAACTTTCCACAAATCCATGCCAACTTGTCACCAGTTCACTGTGTTCCTGACTGCTCTTAATTCATTGTACTAAAATAGCACTCTACATAAACATCTAGCTATGATACAGTCAGTGTCATTCCCCCACTTTGCCTTAGGAAATTGCAACTTTGGTGGTTAAATTGCTTGAGCAGGGGCAAGGCTGAAATCTGTGTTTGGAAGAGGAGTGCTGATGCAGGGCTGCCTCAGACAATCACCTCAGGGCTTCTTCTCCTGATCAAAAAAGGGCAAAAAGGATTTTCCTAGCGGTTGACGGGGAGTTCTGATGCCTGTCCTGTGACAGTGTGGTGTTAACCTCTTCTCTGTGTCACTTGTAGGATTTCCTGAAGGATTTTCCTTCTTGGTTGTTGAAACCACTTGTGAGCTTCTGCAGGGGCTTCATCTTCACTCAGCTGTGCTTCGTCATCCTGAAGTTACCTTGTTCAGCATTAGCATACCTTAACGAACTTGCGCTTGGGGCTCTGTTTCAGAAGCAGTTTTTACACTTTAATTGATTTAATCCATCTCTGTGTGCCCTGACATTCTTGCAGAATGGCTCAACTTGGGGTGATGCTTAGAAAAATACAGCTGTTATTCCACATGTTAACTGATGAGAAATGTTATTAGAGATAGATGCGACTGTACAGCTCTGCCTTTCCAGATGAGAATCTGAGTGTGTATTTACAGATCCAGTGCCACTATGTGACAGTATAGGGTTGTTCCCTTTAAAAGCTGCTCTTCACTGATCTTCTCCTCTCTGGTATCTCACCACCCTGCTTCAGCAGAAAGTTGCCACTGGTTTACCGTGACCTTCGTCTTCCTCTTGTCAGGCTTTATTCATCAGCAGCTCTAAAAGCATAAAGTTCACAGAAAAACACTCAGTACAGCTGCAGCTGATTTATGGTGGACAACTGAACAAGCGATCACTGATCAGTGACAGAAATGTTCAGTGCAGTTTTCTGAAATAATTTCATTTTTGCTTGAGGAGGTATAGTGTCCTGGCTGTGTTTAAAAACAGCTCTGAGTTGTCCATGCTGTTGTGCTACACCCACAGAAGATGGGACTTGCTCTTTTGGTGTTTAATCCAGACCCAGCAAAGTTTCTGATTTCAGTGGCTTTGCTCTCCTGGCTCCCTTAGTGCAGTCTCCTTTTTCCCCCAGCAGTAGCTAGCTACAGCTGCAGGTATGTTGGCTTAGAATGAAGGGAATGTTACAATACAGCATGCCCAAGGAGAGAGAATTTTTAACGTCTGACTTCTAAATCTGGATAAAAAAGTCAAATCTGTGACACTGAGGAAATGTGTTTTCCTGACTCACACGACAGCCCTGGTGCCTGTTGCTCTGCCACAGCATCTTTGTGTTGGCAACCTGTTGAGGCTGGCTCTTCATTTCTGTAGCACTGAGTAGTGTACTTTCTCAGACATCCCTTGAGATACTTAGTTGCTAGCAGCTCAACTCTGATTTTTGGGCTCCTTCAGAATATCTGGCAGCAGTGGGATTCCCAGCAGCGGGGCTTGCTGGTGCAGCAGCCCTTCCTCTTACTGCTGTGGTGAGGTAGTGTAAAATACAAGCTGCCAAAGCAGTAAACACCTGTGAGCTCTCATACCTCTAATTGAGTGACTTCTCTTATTGGGGTTAAATGCATTTGCAGTGCCCCAGTTCTGTTTAGTCTTTGTGAAGGAAGTTCAGCAGGGACAGGTGGTAGTAACCTGGGAGCTTAGGCAGGGACAGGGAGGCACAGATCACATCAGTGGCTCAGAAGTGAGGGCTGAACCCTAAATGTGCACAGGATTTTAATTTATGGCTTTACAGAATGTGCTTGCTCTCAGGAAGTACCTGATCTTAATAGCTGGGACTTGGATAAAGGTGACATGTGAGAGCTGTTTCAGTCACTCCTTTCAGCCACAGTAGCACGGGCTGGTTGTGCCTTTTTTTATCCCTCTGGAAATGAGGGGAATTGATTGGGAAAAACACTGAATAAATCAACCGTGAAATGGAATACAGTTTAATTCCATTTAAACTTTCTGCAGACCTCACACGACAGATGCAGGGGCACAATTCCAGGCTGGAGTTTATAAACTCATCCTCGTGTTTGATGTGAAATGCAGTGAATGCTGTGTGTGCTGTGTAGAGCTTGTGTTTTCACTGCTGGAATGCTTTTGCTTTGAGTGCTGTTTCCTTCACCCTCAAAATGACTGCGTGGAAAGCTGAGGTAAGGTAATACCCACAAGTTCAAATACAGCACATGACAGTAGTGTGCTGATGGCACTTGAATAATTGTCTGTTAGTATTATCTTATTCCAAGTAATTTCTAATTGCTGTTGTGTTGAGAGCAATAGGTCTTGCAGAGCTCCCAGTAATAAGGAGAAAAGAGGAAGTAATCTTACTCTGAGCTTTATTGGAAGCTTTCAGTTTCTGTGAAGAGCAGGGATGAGATGCATGTCTGGAAGATCTCAAAGCAAAATCACTGTTTCAAGGAGATCTAATGGGTTGATTGTTTGCACTGTTTTTAAAAAGCAACAATAAAAAGGAGGGGAAGAAATAAACTTGAGTTATAGAGAATGACCAGTTGCAACTCTGTAGTTCTGTAAGACGTGAGCTGTGTTGTTTAGCACAAACTGGAAGGAAATACTTGGTTTCCTTGTCACCTGACTTATTTTCTCAAAGGATGGCTTGGTTGCTAAAACCTTTGCAATACTTTCTTCTGAACAAGCTTAGGTCCAGTTCCTGTCTCTTTGTGCTAGTGCTGCTGCCCACTGATCTTGTTTTCCATGTCAGTTTTCATTGTATAAAACATCAGTGTCATCTTTGACAGCAAAGTTTTTGTGCAATGCAGTGATTTCTTGAAGGAGATCAGGGACTAAGTGCATGCATGTTACGTCTTTGAGTATTCTTTACCATGTCAAGAATGCTGTAAGTTGAGGAAATGCTGTGCAGAGTGTCTGTAGCTGTCTGCAAGGCACCCCCTGTGATGGCCCAGGTTCCTGGTGAAGCTCTGAGCATCTCAGTGATGGAAGGTTACCAAACAAAGCACGTTCTGGTGGCAGAAGATCCAGGCTCAGTGGCTAATACCAGTCTGCAGGCTGTGCAGTTATGACAAACTGTTAGCTTCATATGCACTCAGCTCTTTTAGTTCAGAAAAGTCTTGATTGCTTTAAATATTAGCGTGATGCTACTTGAAGCTTGGTTATTAGTTATGTACAAATATAAATAATGCACTTAGTGCCTGAGGTGGGGTTGTACAGCAGCAAGGCTGCCAGAGAGCAGGGCATGCCTTAATGTGCCCAGTGGGCTGTAATGGAAAGTGGAATTTTCCTCTCTGCCAGCCAGAGCTGAATGCTGAAGTAATTGAGTGGTTGACTATGGAGTATTCATGTACCAGTATTCTTCACTAACTGTTGATCGTTCTTCATTCATTAGGAAACTCTTCATGTGTAACTGTATGTTCCCCTACTTAATAAGGGGCTAGAAAGGTGGGGGGGACAAGGGGGACAGCCCTTCAGTTTGCTCAGGATGTGATCTTAATGCAGTTTGTTTTGCTTTCTTTTCAGACTTCGGCGTTAGTGCTTTTTTGGCCACCGGTGGTGACATTACCAGAAATAAAGTCAGGAAAACATTTGTAGGCACACCTTGCTGGATGGCACCAGAAGTTATGGAACAGGTGAATTGCTTTTGCTAGTGTTGTCCTCTTAGCTGACCTGCACCTGGAATCCCTGTTGTCAGCAACAACCATGCTTACTCCCACCTAAGATGACAGTTTTGCATTCTGTAAAGCTCAGAACCTCAGAATTGTCTTAGATATGGCTGTTGCTGCCAGGCTTGAAATGTTCAGTAGCTCCTCACCCTGTTTCTTCTCTCCAGGGTTGTACCCAAGGTAAGTATGAGACAGCTGTTGCATAAAGGAGATTAACCTGCCCCTCCCTCATGCCTAAATGTGAGGCATAATATAAATACTTTCACATGTGGCAAATATTCACATAGAGTTAGGTAACATGCTCTTTAGGGCAGCTAAAAGCAGCGTATCGAGGTGGGGAGTTAACGCTGTAAAATAATGCATAGTTGACTTTATTGAACTTTTTAGTTTCTCTTGGCTTGTGAGTGTCCAGAATGTAATTATTGAGGAATGCCTCTCCCCCTTCCTCCTCTTCTCTTCTGCCTTGCTCATAGCTGTCATACTTCTATTCTGCCACCACTGCTAGACTAAACTAAAGGGGTAAGCTTGGTCTGCTTGATGAAGACCACCCAAAGGCTTTGTTTAACGTAGGGCACTGCTGCTCTTTTCTGAGTGAAACTGACAAGCAGAGTTATGTCACAGTCCCAACGAAGTGTTGTGCAGCACTGTCTGTGCCGTGGATGCTCGGTGTCATGCTGAGAACTCTCCATCATAGTCTTAAAACCAGTTTGGTAGAGAGCTGGGCTCAGGGTTTGGTTATCAGGATGTGCACCAAGGAAAAATATTTTTTTCCTATACCTAAATCTGGAGGAATTGAGATCGTTTGGAGTGGTTGAAATACAGCATTTATGAAAGGCTTCTTCACCACTTGGCCTTTCCAGTGGCTCCCCATTGTGGCTTCTCAGGGCTCCTGCAGTCTTCCCTGAGTACAGGCTGAGCACCATGGGCTGCAAGACACATTCCCTAAGTCAATAGCACTCTTTGAGAACTTGCTTCTGAACCACTTCACTGTTGCATGTTTCTGGGTTGTCTTGATGCACTGATTTTTAAGAGGGAGGGAGGAAAATCTAGAAATGAGAATAGAACCGTGCACTGTTTCCAGAACCAGATCTGAGTTGCCCCTGCTTTTGTCTGTTGTGTCAGTGCTGCTTGTGTTTAGGGGTGGCTGTGATTGGCAGGAGAATGGGGAGAGGCAAAAAAGCATCTTAGGACAATGCTCTGAAGGGGAAGCAAAGCTTTTGGTGAGAAAGGGGATATTTTGATGGGGCAGATGTTTTCCAAGGAGGCAGGCGATGGTTATTCATTATTTTTTGTTTTGTAAGGAGCCAGCACTTCTGTGAAAAGCTCACATCTAACTTGTTGCAAGTCCAGGATGGTAGAGGAGGCGTTTTGGGTGCTGATGTGAAATCCTTGTGTCCACTGACATCATCCTGCTGCCTGCCAGCAGGTGTCACTCTGAGCCGTTATATCCAGCAGGGAAAAGAAGGAAGGGCTTGAATGCACGATGGCCTTCGGCCTGGAGATTTTCTTGATTTCATCTATTTTACTTCAGCATCGTTAGATCCTTTAGCAAATTGATGTATGACATCCTGATGTTTTTTAATATGCATTCACTTCTTGGATTTATGGCATAAAAAAAGCTGTTGAGGAAAAAGAGATGAGAGAAACTTACTGGCAGGGGGGGATAACTGTTGTATATTTTCTAAATTCTGGATGAACAGCAGTAGGCAGGTTTGAACTTCATAGCTCTCATTTGGGAGCAGAATTGTATGATATAACAAACAATACCAGTCAATTAAAAAGGGACACTGTGCAGTGTGTGAATCTGTGAGGTGAACTGAAAGATAAAGCCAAGAAATGTGCCAGGTTGGTCTCAAAACCTAAAAATGATGTGAAGAAACATCAGTTGATAAAATTGATAGCATATTTCCTCCTGTGCAGTGTGCCTATAAATTATGTAAGATCCATGTGCTTGTTTAGTATAATTATTTGAGAACCATTCATAGCAATGGCTTCCATAAGCTCTCACTTCAGGAAGCCTTTCAACCTTACAAGGCTCACAAAAATGATGCCTGCAGAGTTGAAGAGATGAATACATGATACGAACTGCTGTTGCTGTAATAAACTTTAATTCAGTTATCGTATCGTGAAAAGTAGTGGAAGAAGGGATGTATTTTGTTCTCACAATTGCAGGTGATCTTAAAGGTAGTTTGGGGAGTAGTTCTGGCTCCATCACAGTGGATTCCTTTTAAAGCTCGTTAGAGTTGCTGAATACAGTAGGTCTATTAGCCTTGCTCTGATTCATTATTCCACTTTGCATAGTAGAGTAAGAAGAAATACAAGCCATCCTAAGCAGCCAAAACACTTTAGAGTTTGTGGCTCTTCCTGAAATTAGTACATAATGTCCCTCCCCTGCAGTGGAGAAAGCAAGTGCCAAAATATTACCTAATGATAATGAGGAAGTAACCGCTCTGGCACACGAAATATTTTTTCCTGTGTGTGAGGGGAAGTAAATGCTATAAATTTTCCTGAACAAGCCTGTGTTTAATGTCAAGTGCAGAAGCTACTATTAATTAGTGGAGGGAAATATTAGTCTGCAGACAGGAGTGAGGTTTTTTCACTGAGCTCGTGTATACTTCCAGCACTGAAAATGTAGGATTGAGCATGTTTGCAGTCAGATTGATAAAGCGGTTGACTAGAAGTGTAGTGAGGCATATGTCCCAGGGGGATAACAGTCCATCTATTAACTATGAGAGCTTCATTGTACTGTTTAATGTCTTTTTTGTGTGGAAGTCAGAGCCTGGGTTAACCCAGTGCCCCTTTATGTTCAGCACGTGGAGAAGCCTGTGATAGAACAGCCCTGCTTGCACAACCCAAGACTGTAATTTCCATCAGACTATGGCTTCTTGTGCCTTCAGAGAGAAAGGAAAAGCTGTTCTTTCCATCTGTTTAGCACTACAACGTTGGTGTTTCCAAGTTGCTGATAAGAAGTGAGGGGGAAGGAAGAAAAGGTGAAGGGTGAAAGGATGTATAACCAAAGAAAGGGACTGTCCTGTAGAATAGCAAGAAACACAAACACTAACGTTCTCTAATATCTTTCAGGTCAGAGGATACGATTTCAAGGCAGACATCTGGAGCTTTGGGATCACTGCTATCGAACTGGCTACAGGGGCAGCTCCTTATCACAAATACCCCCCAATGAAGGTGAGCAGGTCTCCAGATACTTGTGCTAGACAAAGGATCTGAATGTTCTATGAGCAGTCCAAAGAATTTGGCCGGGCTGTTTTGTTGAAGAGCTTGTCCTCTCTATTTGCATTTGTGGATCACGATGTTCTTAGACTTGTTTGAAGTCAGCATTTAAAAATATGCCGCTTACTCAGCGTTGTCCGAAGCTGCACACAGTTCTCATTTAGATCTGAGACTCTCCTGGGTCACCATTCTTGAGGAAAGTGCTGTGTGGCTTGATCCTGGAGCCTCTGTAGGCAGCAGATGTTAAAGCTGTGAATAGTGACTCAGAAAATGTTATCTGGCATCCACTGACACTGAGATGGGGAGCAATTCCTTTTGCACTGACGATCCTTCTTGAAGCCTCTCAGAAACATGTTACCAGTTTTCCCCAAACAACTTCTGTTGTTTAACATGAAAACAATCCTGTTAATCACTGAGCAGCATCAGATTCTCTGGGGAAGTACCACACTGGTATGAAATGGGAAGGGATTGGCAGCATTATAGTGTTTTACTGAAGTTGAAATGGAGGGAACTGTCTTGCTTAAACATTGCCCTTTCAAAAATATTTTTGAACATCTTGAATTTAGTTTGGGTAATTTTATCCAGTTTTTATTCCGGATTCTTGAATTAGAAGCTGCTTTTCACACGCTCCTCCTTCAGGGAATTTGTATTGTAAAGCTGACAGAGTTGATTGACCCCATTAGCTGAGGTTTGGAACATCTTGCCCTTTGGCTGAGCTTTGAAGATCTTCCTTAGCCCCTCTGAGATCTGATGGGACTTTGTCTTGATCACTTGATCACAAAACTTTCAGCCCCTTCTGCATTTCACAGAGTCACTCTCAGAATCGTAGTGGTTGGAAGGGACCTCTGGAAATCATCTAGTCCAACCCCAGTGCTAAAGCAGCTTCCCTGGAGTAGGTTACAGATCCCATCCTCTTGAAGGCCACTTTGTTTCTACCCTTAGTATGCATACTTGCTCAAATTGAAGAGAGGGAGTGGAGAGAGCTTTTAGTAGCCCTGTAGTTCATGGTTTGATTAGTCACCTGGGATGAGAAGCCTGTGGGTGCTAAGTCCCTCAATTTTAGGCATATCATATACAAAGTTTTCTTCTTCTGAGTCCTTGAGTTGCTGGAGTGCTATGCAAGGTGAGTGTCATCTCTTCAGAACATAGTGTATACCCTTGCACCTTGAAATTATGACAGTGTTTTTGGGGTCTAGTAGCCCCTATTTCATTAGGGCAGGGGACAAAAATGTACTGCTTTAAATGCCAGGCAGGACTTCACGCTGGTGTTAAATTCTTATTGAAAAGTATTAATTTCAAGATTTGCATCAGTTCTGTACAGACTGTGAGAATGACTGAGTGGTTTAGGAATTATATGAATACTATTCAGATTCATTCTGTATCAGTGATGGTGGCAGTGTGGGGAGTTGAGGGAAATGTTGTGCTGATTTAGCTGTAGCTGTTTTCAGTGATACTTTGTGCTCTGATAATTAGTGGTGTTTTGGAGTAGCTTTGTCAGAACTTCTCTTTATTGTTTTCACATGGGTTGCAGCTTTGAATACAGAGATCACCTATTTAATATCATGTTGCCATATAGTAGGTAGTTATTAATTGCCAGTTATATTGGGTATGAGTTCCAGTCATGCCACCTGCAAGAGAATTTCTGTTTCACGTATCAAATGCAGTTGTATTTCACTGCAGATTAATTTTCTTGCACGGCAGAATGGCCCATGCATTAAGTGACTCTCCAAGGAAGGGGGGGAAAGCAGGGAGTTCTTTGTAGACTGCATAATTTCAGCTAGATTGATGGGCTTTCTCTGCCCTAAGCAATATAGCTGTTGAAAGCTTTTTAAGCATGCTGTTTTCTGCTTCCTTTTCTAAAAATAGATATTCACCTGGATGTAGGTGACAAGTGAAAATGGAAATTAGTCACTTTCTTCCTTTCCTTGAGAATATCTGAGTGATGTGAAGGAAATAATCAGTTTGGCTTGATGGGCGCTCGTGTGAGAAATGTCTTCACCTGTCATTGCGGTGGTACGTGGAAGGGAGCACTCGTGGTGTTTTATATTGCCCTACTGCTTTCACAGAAACGTTACAGGATTGTATGAAAATTTCATTTCTGAGTACAAGATACCCTCAGGGAAATCTAAACAGTCTTCGAGGTTTTCAAGAAGTGTGTAGATGTGGCACTTAAGGACGTGGTGGTGATGGGTTGACAGTTGGACTGGGTGATCTTAGAGGTCTTTTCTGACCTTAATGATTCAGTGAATCCAATGTCTTGCACTACTCATCTGAAATGAGGAAGGCTGTTAAGAGGAGGCATGTTGGAACTACGTGGTCTTAGAGGTCCCTTCCCACCCAGGTCATCCTGGATTCTAAGTTCTGCTATGCTTACCCCTTATGCCAAACTCTCCTGGATGCTTACGCTTGGGCTGCATGGTGGGCCAAGAGCTGCAATGGAAGCCAGTGGCATGGGTTGTTGGTTATAAATCAGCCTGCCTTCCTGAGAAACGAGGTGGCAGTAATGCTCCCTAGGTACTGATGAATGACTTGTGAAACTCAGCTGACAGTCAGAATTTGCAGAGGTTTTGGAAGTAAATTGTTATCCCAGTGACTGTAGGAGGCAGAGAGAGGAGGAGAAACCCTGTCATTGCCTTGAGGAAAAGGTAGTGAGGTGAATTCTCATTGTCAGGTATATAAGAGGACACTGCTGAAACTGCTAAGAGAAAAAATCATTGGTCTGAGTTTAGTCTTCCTTCCAGAGAGCTGCTGTAAGGATCAGCCCTTGTTAACTCAGATACTTGATAAAAATGCTTGTTTAAAATGCTGTGCTCCAGAGCTCTGTCTTTATGAGAAAGCCAAGAAAAATCTCATTGCCAATAGACGTAATCCTTCCAGGTTTTAATGCTGACACTACAGAATGATCCCCCTTCTTTGGAAACTGGTGTGCAAGATAAAGAGATGCTGAAGAAGTATGGGAAATCTTTCAGGAAGATGATTTCATCGTGCCTACAGAAAGACCCTGAAAAAAGGTGAGAACCAATAACAAGGTCAATTAAGGAAAAAAAAACTTCATTCTATTTCTTTTTTTTTTTTTTTGGTACAATCTCTGCTTCTCTGGCCTTCTGAACACAGCAATGTGTGGTAGCAAATTCTTTTGGCTGTCCTTGTTTTTAAGCATTGATGTCTAGCATTGTGCCTGGCCAGGGCACACATCTTTCATTTGGGTTAATGAATGCATCCCAGTCCCTGCTAGCAGAGGACCCTCGTCCCCCTTGACACCTCTGACAGGTGACTGCAGTTCATGTTGTGTTTCTCCTCAAAAATGCTCTGTGTTTATAGATCAGGAGTTACGTGTTGGGCAATGTGTGCTTATTTGTGAAGCTTTGCAAATAAACTTCTTAAAACTTGTCAGTGCAAAGAAGGCCTTCAGTGTAGTTTTGACTTGATTAATTATAACTCATGTTTATTTTTTGGGGGGGAAACATTAGGAAAAACAGTGGCAAATTTTACCTAACGTGTTTTCATCAATTATGCTTAATCTGCTGATGGCACTTTCAGTCCCCTTTGCAACTGCAGCCCGACTGCTCAGCAGTGGCAGAAATATTGACAATGATGTGGTGCATATGTTGTGGTTGGTTCCCAGGACAGCACTGTGTCACTGTGTGTTGGCACTGTCTGAAGCTGCACGAAGGTCTGCCTGGTCTGGTGCTGTTTAAAACCCACAGCTCATCATGTGGGAGAGCTCAGAAGTGTTCTTGTGGAGCACTGTCACAGCATTTACTGATCTCACCGAAGATGGTTAAGGCAGTACTTGACCTGCATTTAAAAATAGCATGCCTTGAAAATGCAAAGCAAAAAAAATAGCTGTTTCCACAGGTCTTTTTTTTTTTTTTTAATATTTATACATCTTAATTTTCTTTTTTCTCCCTAAACAAGCTAATTCTGAAAATGTTCCTTCATAAAACACAAATCATGGAGATATTTTCCAGTTCCTTCCTGTGCTGGATCCTGGAACAAAGGCTTCTCACTCACTGTGAGATGGGGGTCTCTCTTCTAACAATCTTTACATTTGAAATGCTAAAGTAGAGCTCTTGATAAATGCACATAGCACATTTTTCCCCCAGCTTGATATTATTCTTTTTCATTTTTCAAGCATGTCCTATCCCTGCAGGTTAGAACGTGTGATTAGAATTAAACATAATTACTTTCAATCGTGACATCCCCCATCTCTCCTCTCAAGCACTACTAACAACCACTGTAATCATCTTCACTTCGGGAGCAGGAGGTCTGTATGTGAAGAGCAACCTGCAGAATCAGATATGTTTATGCAAGCATGCAGGCTGTTAAAGAGAAGCTAGTGAATTGCTTTTAAATTATTCTTGCTCACTTGTAACAGGGGCTCCCCTGCTATAAGATGAGTGAGTTCCCTGGCGTAGTCTGAAGCGAATGTTCTTTTTAAGTCAGGAATCACACGGTGTGGGCAGTCTGCAGTAGGATAAGTGTTGAGAGCTGCTGCTTTCTCACAGAGTTTTTGGAAAACTGACCTGACTGAGGGTGATGGGTGTCTTTTACTTCTCAGTGTTTGTCCTAAAGCATAACATGAAGGGGAGGAACTCATGTAAGCTCAGAAAAGTGTCTCTGAAATAAGTCTGTCTCTTGCATGTGGCAGGTACTGCACTCCTTCAGCAGGTGATGGTCCTTTGTCTCAATTCTCAGCAAATCACATCTGTGATTCTGTCAGCTCGGCTGTAAGATTCAAGGTTCAGCATGGAGAATGGGAACAGGGCTTTCTGCTGAGTGAACTCACAGAGCACTTTGCTCAGAATATACTGGCACTTAAACGAATGTTTGACTACACTGGGTGACTCCTAGGGCAACTGTCCAGGAGGTGATGCCCTTACGAGATGCAGCAACCTGTAAGACTTGAGTTGAGATGGAGCTTTTATAGCATTTCTTCTGTTTTTATTGACAGACCTACAGCAGCGGAGCTTTTAAGACACAAATTTTTCACAAAAGCAAAGGTAAGGATACTCCTGTGAAACTGATCTGTGGAGAGGACTGGTCAGAAGGATGGTGAAAGCTTTACTGACACGAATGTGAGCTGTTCCACTTAGGGCCAGAATAGCTGAATGATTTGAATGGGTCATTGTGAACTGACATAATGTAATCTCTCTTCTGTACCTCCTTGTGTATGCCGCTGTTAGGATAAATTATTTAGTAATTCTTCACTGTTTAAATGTCTTCCACTGGGTCTGAGGATTTTTCCTCCCCTTGTAATGGTGCCATTCTGGCTGTGTGTCCAGCTATAAAGATGTCTGGCACTAAAGGGAGCTTATATTTTAGTGAACTCTATAAGCTGTCTGCATAAGTCGGTATGCTAAACAGTGAATAAGGCCCCCACTGTGTGGAAGGTCCCCTCGTGCTATTTTACCCTGTGGATGGAAAGTGAAAATTTTATGATAAAAAATAACAGGAAATTCCCATGTGTGGCCACGAAGCAAAACTGCATGAGTATTTATCTGCTGGTACCTGACAGAGCATTGGAGTGTCAGCAATTAATGACAGCAGGTCTCAGCTCCTGGATTAAGATGTGTAGAGTAGCCACATCTAGGTTTTTTTTGTTATCATAATGGGACTGTAGGCAACTGACTTGTTTGCATCTTGTCTGCTCAGTGCACACTTGGTGTCCAAAGTGACAGGGAGATGGCTTACGGATTGCTGACCTTTCTGTGCTTGGCTGGTGGCAGTTTTAGTTCATGTTGTACTTCATTGTGTATAAAATTGCCTTCATGCTTTCACTGAACTGCTACAGAGTAACGTATTAGCATATGTGGAGTTAGAAAATTAACATGATTGTAAATGAGGCAATACTTAAACCCAGAGGGATAATGCATGCCAGTTAGTGCTAGACATTAAATTGCCTTCAGCCACTTGCCTCTATCAACCTGACAGCTGTAACCTGAGGACAAGAAAGTCCAACTTCTACACGCTTACACTGAACCAAATGTAAAAACAGTTTATATAATGTAAAGTATATTTTGATAATGCTGAAAGAGAAGGTGGATGTCTTAAGGAAATGTAGTGCTGTAGTTCATTACAGCAGTTTCCCAGTATTTAACCTGTTGTGACTGCTGCCTTTGCTTCCTCTCTACGTGTTACATGTTGTGTTTTCCATCCTCTCTAACTGCTGCTGCCCCAGTATATGGGTCCCATTCTGCCTGCATGTAGGGATTCTGCATCCTGGCCTGTCTGAGTTCTGCCTTTGGTGTAGGACAGGTATAAATGTAGGGGTAAGAAACAGCAAAGTGGCTAGACCCAGGTGCTGTTGTACCAGCAAAGAGATCATAAAATGTCTCAGCAAGATGTAAGATGCTGCTATGTACTAAGTACAGCTGTGTTCCCCAGTAAATCATACAGGATTTTGTACAGCTGCTCTGTTGTCAGTTTCTTATCATCTGCACAGGGGAAAATGCAGCTACTAACTTAGAAGGTTTTTAGGGTAAAACATCATACACTGTAGTACAAAGGAAGAAAGCACTAGAATTGTTCTTAGAGTTGATCACTTCTTGAGAGGAAAAGAGATTGAAGCATACAGGAAACTATTTCATCAGAAATTATTTTAAACAGCTTAATTATCAGGTGCACTGAAGGAATCAAAGGGTATTTCCAGCAATGTCAATGTTTTTTTTTCTTTTTTTCTTTTTGCAGAATAAAGAGTTTTTACAAGAGAAGATGTTACAGAGAGCACCAACCATTACAGAAAGATCCAAAAAGGTACTGCAAAGCTGCTGGGCTCTTGCTGTTATGGTTGTGCTAGTTTTCTAATGCACATTATTACAGTACAGTATTTTCTAGATATAGCTAGATGCTTTATTAGACATTTGA
Source organism: Cyrtonyx montezumae (assembly GCF_038088225.1). Taxonomy (NCBI): domain Eukaryota; kingdom Metazoa; phylum Chordata; class Aves; order Galliformes; family Odontophoridae; genus Cyrtonyx; species Cyrtonyx montezumae. Next base: position 4,469,635 of record NW_027072037.1, read on the forward strand.
ATGTGCTGACTGAAGTTGCATTTCTCCTTTTTAAACAAAACAACAGCTCTAGAAACTGTCTGCTTGACCTGTCAGTTCTCTGTTGTTGTGCTGAACAGGTGAGGAGAGTCCCAGGATCCAGTGGACGTCTCCATAAGACTGAGGATGGCGGCTGGGAGTGGAGTGATGATGAACTAGATGAAGAAAGTGAGGAAGGCAGAGCAGCAATTTCACAGCTCAGGGTGGGTCCTCAGACTCCAATAGCTTTGTGTCATTTTCTGACTGTTGTATGTTTAAATATCCCTGGCAAGGGTCAAGCCTTGTTTTAAGAATGATGCACAGTAAATTGTTGTCCCTCCCTTTGAGTTTGCAGCCAAAGCAGAGAAAGCAGGTTTAAGTGCTTACTGATCTCTTTTCTGTAGTCATTCTGGGGCACTAATTCAGGGATGCTGAGTGTAATTGAGAGCAGATATTCAGACAGCGTGCTCCCAGCTTGGCATGCTAATTCACTTGAGCTAGGATATTCTTTGTTTTTAAGGCTGCTGATGGTTTGAGGTGCTTTCTTTTGGGTAGGTTTTGACTCTGGGATGGAACTGGAATCAACGTGGCCTGTTCTTATGGCTGATGTCTGACATAGAATGTAGTTCTTTACTCTTGGTTACACTGAGATGTATTAGACCCTAATAGAAAATCCTATGGCATCCTTGAAGTTGCAGGGAGGAAAATAGATTGAAAATCCCCCTGGAAATAGACACCCCTCCCCGCAACACATGCAACCTAACTCCTAGGAATGAAAAATGCATGGTGACTACTTCAAGATTACAATAAATTTGTCTTCCTCCCTCTAGCCAGCAGTGCAGAATTATCACTGTAGTGGCTTGCTTACGTTACACTATTTCCTTTTCAGGGCAGTGAGCAGCTTAAAGTGCATTTTAACAGCTCTGGAATTGAGTTCATGAGATTGGGAAGGATATCTAGAGGGAAATTTTCAGTATGCAAAAAAACCACATTGGTGTTGAAGCATTTATTCCTTATAACAGCTTCCACTTTTTTTCATCCTTCTACTGGTGTGATCTATGTAGAAATTCAGTGCTTAAAGCCAGATTTTGTGCCTTTAGCATCTTTTGAAATGCATAGGTTTTTCAGGTAGCTGTTAGTATAGTGATTCCATGTAATAATTTGTGGCAACAGCTGTGTGACTTCGAGCTTGCTCTGTCCACTCTCTTGTACAATTAAGGAGGATCTCCTGATATTAGCTGAATATCTTTCTACTTTATAAGCTCAAATCTTTTAAGTCTCTCTAATGGGCTAAAATACGATCAGTTTGTAGGATGAAATACTGTAAAAGACCCTAACTTTATTTCAGAGGCTAATTAGAGCTTGCTCTATGTTGCCTCTAAGCTCAGAATTCTATCAGTTAACAGTGTTTGCTGTGTTTTGAACAGTACTTACTTCTTTCATTCCTTTTATGCATAAAAATTCATTTACAAGCTCCTTTTCAAGTTACTTTTGTTTGATTGTTTTTCTTAGAGCTTTGGGATATTTTCCTTGGACTCCTGTCTGCTCTCATCTCTCTAATTTGGGCCATTCTTGACCTTCACTTTTAGGCCCTGAGTGTCTTTGCTCTGTGCAGCCCAAAGGGGAAAGACTGGTAATTGTGCACCTCTTGCATTTGATCCCCTTTTAAGACTTCGGTTTAAATTGTGAATGTTTGTTACAGTGTTATGGAGGACTGGTGTTAATCCTGTGTTTTGACTGTATTTCAGTGCCACAGGAATTCCACCTGCCTGTAATCCCTTTGCAGTTTTAACTGAATTGGTGAATAGAGTGACTTCAGACTGTACCTTTAATTTATTCCAGCTGCCCCTGGGTTTTACTGCTGTCAGCCTTAAAGGATGGCTTATCGACTCACTGTATTTGCTGAAGTATTTCTATCTTCTACTTTTTACATAAATAATTTGTTTTTGTCAGTTTCCACTTTACAGAAAAAAACCAAGGTGGACTTGATACGTAAAATGTGTGTTTACAAACATGCTGCTGAGATTGTACCTGAAAGCAGCTAAATAGTAATTAAAAAAGTTTTCTGCATGTGTGTATATTTAAGCACATCCCCCCAGTCATCCTCTTTGTGCCTTAAGTAAATGTATTCTAGTGCTTCTCTTATTTCTATTCTGCCTGTTCCTGTTTTTTCCTTACTTTACCTCTGCTTGCCCTTCATCTGGATTGGTTAGCTGCAGGACAGGGCCTGTGTCCCACTCTTGTCTGTACAGTGTCTAGCACTCTGATCTTTTGGACAAGCTCTGTTTGAATTATTTCTTGAGGCGCCTGGGTACTCTTGGTTATGAACTTTCTGCCTGAGAGAGCAGCACTAAAGCTGTGGCCTGCAGATGTGGAGCATTGCTGTTTACCTCTGGGAGCAATGCCATATTTTTCATCTTTGCCTGGTCGCTGTCAGGTGAAGGCTTAACATATCAAGATGGATTTCAGCCTTTACCCTTCCAGGTTGGATTTCAGCATTTACCTTTCCAACTGCATGCCTTCTTTTTCCTGACACTGTCTGCAATTAGTCCCTGTGAAGGAGCTGCTCCTTCTTCTCCTGTCCAGATGGCTTTTTGCAAATTACTGTTCTCAGAATAAGACCTTTTTCTTTTTCTCTAGTGAGATGCCTGTGGGTCATGCATTACAAATTGTCCTGACCTGTATTGGTTATGTCAGCGGCTTTGGTTAGTGCATAAATTATCCCTAGTATAGTGGTGTGATGACTTCTGCTCTGTCAAACGCATACTGTTCTGATATTAGCCTGTCTTTTAGGCACTAGGTGTAGAAGAACATTCATTTTGTTAATCCCAGCGTGGACCTATCTTATCTCTGTTCAGTAATTGGGCTTGTTAGAAGCCACAGATGCAGGCTATCTTAATTGCAGGGCTTTTCAGCAACACTTGGCGATTCCTTTCTGTCCATGTGAATTAACTGATGCTTGTTGTCTTTGTTTACTGATAAGCAAAGATTGTACTGATCTTTGTTCCACTGCTGAACTTGTACATAGATGTCAGTTTTCTGCTTTGTCTCAGGGAGAGAATAGCTTGAAGCAGAGTCCAAGGACAAGGAGAAAGAGGAAGAAGATTTTCCTATGAGGCACCATATATTATGCTGTTGGATTATTTTTTGCCAAGATTTTGTATGATTTAAGCAAGTTAGCTTGCAAACAAATTCCCTAAAAACATGAAAAGGATGCATTTCTTAATGGAATTTTACAAAGCAGATCTCTTGCTTATCTTTTTCTGCAATATTTGGATAGCTTAGAATGGATTTTGCACAAGCAGTTTGATCTGATCTTGAGTGATCTTCAAGAATACTTGATCTTGTTATTGGTTAACAGTCCAAGCATCTCATGTATTCTGCACCACTGTATGCCAGCTGCAGCTCCTGAGACATGACTGTGGGTTTCTGAGTACTATAATATGATTAGATTGCCACCAAATTGTGGCTTTCATTTTGTTATACACCTTAATATGTATACTTAATTAAAAAAACAAACAAACCAAAAGTAAGTTTTATATGTTCTGTTCAATTCTGGCACTTCTGGTTGATAGGTTTAATCTCTGTCAAGGCAGTGACAACCTTTTCTTGGTATTTTTTTTCAGTCTCCCAGAGTGAAGGAACCTGTGCAGAATTCAGAGGTAGGTATTAAATGCTAATGTCTTCCCAAAAATGATTACTTCTTATTTCTGTTGCAAATTCATTGAGTAGGAACCTCTGCTCAAAACTGTTGAATATAAACCTCTAGTAGTATTTGACTGTAAACAAAACTAAATTGTGATTTGTAATCTGCCTTCAGCTGTGTCCTGTGCTTCTTGCATTAGGTATATTAGTATATCTTATCTTTCAGTGATAGGGACTGCTAATCTCCTAGAGCATGTGCTATGTCTTGCCTTTCCCTGCCTCTGTGAGAAGACTTTGCCTCCAGAAATTAGTCTTGGGTTAGGCTGCCCTGTTCTACTTTCTTCTGTTCCCAAGGATTGATTACAAAGGGAGATCTTAAGAAAGACTACAGACCTTGTGGTATAATTTTAAGCTAATTCTGAAATAAGCAATGAAACCATCATCCATTTGAGAGTAATTTATTCACTGTGATACATCCATTAATATATATTGTGGTTTGATGATCTAATTCCCAGGCTTTAAGCATCCATGGTGAGTTACGTTTCCTACAGTTGAGTGAGTTGGAGGGCACACTGAAGAAGTGCCACCAAGTCTACAGTTCTTTGGCCATCATGCCAAAACCAATTACTCTGTTTTGAGTAACTGGACTTAACAACAACAAAAAGATTCAACTTCTTTAGCTCTCCTCTTGCTCTCCCCAGTTAAACTGCATATATGTGTTTGTTTTTTATAAGGGACTGTCTTTAGTAAGTGCTGTCCCAAAGAGTTTTTCCTCTATGCTTTGAAGAACTGGTGCTATGTATAAAAACAATTTTCACTTGATTACCCAAGAGCTCTGATTCTGACATTTGTTTTACAAGTTGATAAATTACTAGTAGATGCTGAATTGCTTTGCAGCTGGTGGATTTGCTCTACTCTGACTGTATGGCTACCGGGAAATATAAGTAGGCATCAGTTATGAGAGAGCATCCTGTCCAGCTCCTCTTCCAAGCTGGGTTGTGGTCTGCATGCATCTAGTCTCACTAGCAGCAGTGCTAGAGTCCAAACTCTTGAGTTCTTCTCATTCAGGCACCTTTTTGCTTGCAGCTATTCCCATCGACTGAGCCTCCAGGTCCTTCACTCAGTACTCCAGCACAGGCACCTACTCAACTACCTCAGGCTGCAGGACCAGCCCCTGCACAACCTCAGGCTGCTGTACCCCCACCTAGTCAGGCTCCTCCAGCAGCCCCAGCAGCAGCTCAGGTAAGATCAGAAACTCTTTGTACCACCTTTCAGCTTTGCACTTCACCATTCTGTTTGAGACCTGATGAAATGAAAGAAAGCCTTGAAAGTTTCTTGTCTGGAGTTGTGTGAGTGCTGCTGTTTACATAGAAGTGACAGCTGGCCTGATAGCTTGCAAAAGGAAGGCAGCCAGAGTGAGCTCAGCAGTTTTTTGTTCTTCTGGTGAAACTTCCTCTGTGGGTGAGCAGTGATTTATGTTTTTATGCCATTAAGGGAGTGCAATGTTTGCTCTGAGGTAAGGTTAAAGGTAAGAAGGGAGAGTAGTTTCTGTGGCAGCTGCTTGTTCCTGGTGTTTGAGGATGTGCTGTGTTTTTAAGGTTCTGATTGTGTTTGCTTCAGCATCATTGCAGTCTACGGGATAGGAGTGGAGAGAAAAATGAAAGGGAGAAACTTGAAGGTGTAGTTTCTCCAGGTATTGAGAGAGACAGGAGGCCTGGGTTGTGGCAGTCTTCATAGTGGTCAAAAATAGCAGAGGAACTCTATTTTTAGGGACCTCTAAGTCCTGTGGTATTGTCTAGCACATACATTTCAAGCAGAGGGGGGAGAATGGGGAATTTAAAAGCTTGACGAGCCCTAATTTCTAGCTGCATCTCAACAAATTATAGGTTTTAGCTCAATTAGATAGACATGCCAAAATTGGGAAGGAGCTCTAACTTATGTTAAAAGGAGGAAAAAAGGCCAAACCAGACAATTATGGAGATACTTGGAACGTTTCTTGTAGTTAAGCGCTGCGGAGCGTGCCAGTCTCCTGAGTGATGGCACCTCTTTATAAATGACACTAATGTTCATGTTTGTTGATGGCAGAAGCTGTCTCTGTTGGATGGATCCAAGGTAGCATCACCCACTGGCAGACCTGGAGGGAAGAAACTTGGCAATGTTAGTCAGAAAAATAACTTAGGCTTGCTCCTTCCTAGAAACGTTTCATTATTTTTGTTTTAGAGAAAGTGAGAAGATACATGTATCACTTCAGTGCAGTCAGCTCATGTTCCTGTTTACAAAACCTTTAAGGTGGTGCATTAGTCATTAAACAAAAACAGTGGAGTTGGGATCTGTCACATTCTTGGCCACATTAAAAGCAGCTTTAACGCTTAAAATCAAACTTTCAAATCCCTCGGCCAGGATTTCATCCCTGGATTCTATGCTGCAGTTGAAACACCAGCAACAGCGAAGGCCAGGACTCATCAGTTCAGTAAATTGATGTTGCCACACTGGCCTCAATTAATGTGTTTTGATTTGCAATGGTAGGGTATCTTGTTCCCTGCCACTACAGCCCAATAGCTTATTTATTGGTAGCTTGTCCTAAGTTGAACTTCATACCTCTGTGTGTTATAGTGTTCTTTCTTATAGCTTTCCTTTGGTTCTTGTAGCTTGTTCACTCCCTTTTTGCAGACCTCAGTGCTTTGTATAATCTGCTTGTTTTCACTGATCAAACTTAACAGCTCCCAGACAGTCAGTAGCTGTGAGCTGCATTGGTGGCAGAAGAGCACCAAGAGATGGAGTAGAATATGATTCTGCAACAGAGGATGATTATTTTCTCTTGTGAAACAGCAAATGATCTAGATGAAACAAAGAACGTGGTCAAGGCTTAAATTATCAGCTAGGCATTGTCTGGTTACTGCAGATCTAAAATCCCCGGCTCAGCATGTGCAGCACAGATAATATGCACAGAGAAAGAGTAATTGTCTTTTTTTCAGTTAAAGTGGGTTATTTGGTTGCTTTTATTTGGTGGAGTTTGATTAATAATTAGTCCTTTACTGGAAGTATCACAAGTGCTATAAAGATGGATCTTTCCTGCTGGAAATCTGCTGCTGAGCATTATAAAATGCTTTGACTGCAGGTACCAGTAATTGCTCAGAACTAATTTAGAAGTGAAAATAGGTAGCTAGATACTCCTGAAGTCCCCAGTTTCACTAAGAAGTAATTGGGAGTATATGCTAATCTACCAATTATTTTTTTCCCCAAGTACTCTCCACAATTGTATCACATTCCTAAGTCAGATGTTTGGGGCAGAGATTAAAACACAGGAGGCCTTGAAGTGCCTGATGTGTGGAAGCACTTCATGATGAGGATGTGTGCCTGAAAACCTTAATTTTTCAAGGCAAAGTGAGCACTTTCTTTGTATTTAGCATCTATTCTGAAGTTTCTATTCTGAAGTTTCCTGATAATTTGACATTTCATGAAATTGTGTAGTATTTCCTCTTGTAGAGACAATTGCAGAGAACATCCTGAATTACTATTTAAGCACGGAGCTTTCCCATTTAATTCTGTCTTGATTTTCATTGTATTGTCAGGGCTCCAGTCATAAGTTAAAACGTTTATTTTTATTTATAGTTGATTGAGGTTATCTCTGGTTTTAATGCTAGGGAAAGGAAGCATTAGTCTGTTTTAAAATAGCATAATCCTATTGCAGGCCCCACCTGCCCCTGCTGCAGCTCCGGTACAGGAAGATACGAAAGTCCCCATCAGCCTTGTACTAAGGTTAAGGTAAGGACACATAACTGGTCTGTTATGTCAAAGTCAGACTTTGTAGACAGGGACGTTGGAAGAACTCTGTAGTGCATCTTGTTGTGTGCCCTTCTAGTTGAAAAGCTGTGGCCGTGTATTGTTTGTCAGCTTGGGGGTTGCGTTCATCTCCTGAAACTGGGACCAAGAAAAGCAGTTTCCATCTCATTTGCTTCTCCAGTTTGACAAGTTGAAGAAGGTTTTGGTGCTTGTGTACATCCCTCTTCACTCTGATAGTCTGAGAAGGAAGGAATTAGCTGGGTCCTCTGAGAGGATCAGGGATGGGGATCTTGGCTGTGTGCCTCAGTGGTTGGGTGATCCAACACAACTTCAGTCATCAAGTCCTGAACTTGAAGCACTTTTATCCAACTGAAGACATGGTTCTGGTTCATGTCCCTGAAAGAGGCAAAAAAAAGGGTTGTAAGTGCACTCCACCATCATTATGCATGTTGACATTTCTCATTTAAGGACTCTGCCTGACTTCCATGGGCATCTTAGTTGCAGATAGGCACTGGGTTGGTTGTTCCTGGGCAGGTGCATCCACAGAATGAGACAGTGTTTGCTGCTTCTGCATGTTGTGCTTGAAAGATAAAGCTGCTCATCACTATGAGCTGCTGGCAGTGGAACAGTGTGGCCATGTGCCAGAGAATTGACCCTCACCTATTGTGAACTTCAGCCCACTCCGTGCTTTGTGAAGTTGACAGGAATAGTGTTGAGAGCTCAGCTTCCAGATGCACAGCCAAGTGAACAGTTTTTTTTCCTATTAAAGGATGAGGAGTATAGTGAACTCAGTTCCCTACACAGACCAACTCCTCAGTGGTAGCACAGCATTCTTCTGAGCATTGCAGTGAAATGTTCTCTTCCATATCAAACGTTCTTCTTTCCACAGGAATTCAAAAAAAGAACTCAATGATATCCGATTTGAATTTACGCCAGGGAGAGGTGAGCTGGTGTGGCATTCTGGTGCGTGAGGGTGGCTTTGTCAAAAGGGACCTTTTGTGTTTTGTACTCTTCAGTTGTGTGTATGGAGACAGCATGAGAGTGTCTGCCTGAAGTGCCTTCCCACAGGTATTCCAAGGCTTGCCTTATGGTTGAGCAAGTGCTTGGAGCACTGCTGCTGGGAAGCCTCATGTAAAACTGTTCTGAATATGACTGAGGTACAGCCATACGATGCATTTTTAGCTTGGAGTCTGAAGGCATAGCTCAGAGCTGTCTTGCTGCAGTGCTGTAAGCTGCAGGCTGGTTGACATACAGAAGTGTGTGGTATTCCCCTTCCCTTCTGTGGCTTTTGATCCCATCTTGAAAATGAGTAGCTAGAAGAAGAATTGACCTGAGAACATATCAATGCAGATATAAGTTTGCTGGGCTTTCCCCTTCCACGTGGAAGATTTGTTTCCCCACCAAGTTAGTGCACTGACACAACACCTTTTTATTGTGGACTTTAACAGATTGTCCTTTAGGCTGCCTCACTACACACTGAATGACACCTCTTCAGTAGGATGTACTGAGGTGTGCCCTGAATTGGGTGAATGGACTTTTCTTTACTCACTTAAAAGGGAACGTCTCAGGTCTTTTGAGAAGGCTCTACAAAGTTTAGAATAGCCTCAGGATTTGCCCCAGCAAGGGCAGGGGAAAAGAAGCAAGTCTGGAACTGCATGGTCAATCCGTGATTCTGTGTGATACCTCTATCAGCTGGACAATTTCTTTTTTATAGTAACCAGTTCTTGTGTTTCTCCCCAACAGATACTGCTGATGGTGTATCTCAAGAACTAATTTCAGCAGGGCTTGTTGATGGCAGAGATCTGGTAATAGGTAATTACCAATTGTTTCTTCTGCTCCGTTTCAGTCATTTCTGCATCTTTAAATGTTCTAATGAATGGGTGCTAGGAGAGTTCTCTGCAGCCTTGATTCCTTACCCCAGTGGCTCTACAAAACTGCCATTAATTCTCCTGGCAGTTCTGTGCCTGACATATATAGGCAACCTTTGGTTCACAAGAATAGGATCTTATTGGAAAGATTACAAAGCAAACATTCCTGTAACGCAAAATGAAAGCTAATCAGTGCATTAACTGAATCAATCTCATCTGACATAGGCACTGCCAAATTGCTCTGCAAGCCTGTCCTGCTGACAGGTTCTGCACAAGAGGTCTGGGACTGGAATCAGCCAGGCTTTTTTGTTTTAAGGCAGACTGTGGAAGGAAATATGAAGCACTATTGCATGTGATGCAGTTGGGCTGAGGCAACAACGTTGGTTGCTGCTGCATTTCAAGTGTATATGAATAACTACCTCCAAGAGCAGTTTCCTAAATAAATGTGCCTGCTTTATGCAGCAGGTGAGAGTTCAAACTGCCAAAAGCACCCATATATTTCAGCTACAGAAAGCAAAACTGTTCCTTCAGAATCTGGAAAGGCTGCTGGTGTGAAAGCAAATGGATTTTCATGCACATTTGGGAAGCTCGTTACTACTAATTATGCTTTGAGGAAAAAAAAAGTGTTCTTTCAAAAGAAGCATTGTAACAAAAATCTTTAGATTTAAATAAACTGAGTCTAATGGAGGCCTAAACTTTTTGTATCATTTTAAACTGTTCTAAGTTTGAGTAGTGTAAAGAGACCTTATAAGTTTGGGACATTATTCTCTAGCCTGACCTAATATTTGCCCATCTTTCTTGTTCTCTGTGTGTGTGTGATTTCAGTTGCAGCTAATTTGCAGAAAATTGTGGAAGAGCCCCAAGCAAACAGATCCGTCACTTTCAAACTGGTATTTATTTCTGTTCCCTAATTGAACAAGCTGTCAGTTGCAAAGATGAAGCATTGCATATAGAGGCCTGTGGTGTTTACTATGGGCATCTCATGTATGCACTTCCTTTCCAAAGCTTCCTACTGGTTGTCTAGCAGTAGGCAGTGCAGGCCATCTTGTCCTCTGTCTGACCTCAGTTAAATGACTGTGTCAGATGATGTGCTGACACAGAGCTTCCCTTTCCCTGGCTAGTAAACATATCAAAATGTTGCAGAGAGGTATTTTTTGGGCCTGGAAGTTACACAGGTCTGGAAATGGCAGAAATATGTCAGGGCAGGGAAGTGGGCTGAGAAATGCCAGTGATGCCATGAAGGAAGAGGGTGTTGGAGAAGGAGGTGAAGGGGGATGGGGAAGAACCAAAAGCAGAGAAGACAGGCTAGAAGAGGAGAGATAACAGCAGGGATAGTGAAATGCATAGATAACTACAGTGACAGAACAAGGGTGTAAACATTTTATTGGCAGTGAAGCAGTAAATTATGTTACTTTTGACCCTTTCTATGAATAAGCTGGATTTTTTTTATTCCTTGTTAGTGCAGGTAGCCCTAGCCAGAGCAGATACTGGCAGAACTTCAGTCCCAACTCTTCCTAGCTCAAAAAACCCCCGCCACAAACAAACAAGAAACAACAAAGCTCAATTTTAACTTCGGGTGATGCTGGCTGCTGAAAGCCATGCAAAGCTGTCTTGTATGTCTGTTGTACCTCATAGTGATATGGTGTGTATCACAAGGCAGAGCATGTGTGTTGCTATTTAGATCTCTGTTCCTTGTGTTCCAGGCATCTGGTGTCGAAGGCTCAGATATCCCCGATGATGGCAAACTTATAGGATTTGCACAGCTCAGCATCAGCTAAACAATGGCCCCAGGAGATGATTCCCAACAGAGAACCCACATGTGCATATTCGTAATGCTTCTGTTAGCCTAAAAAAACCACTACTGCCAAAGAATTGAACTACAGCCCCCTTTCTAGAAGCTTTAACATTCTCCTTAATAGGATCACAAACCTTCCTGAGATTACTGATGGCGTTTACACCTTTTGTAAACAAGTCTCATGTTTTTGTATGTCATCTCAAAACATGCAGATCCAACATGTCATTGCCTGCATGTTCATATTATTATTGCCTTACTTTAAAGAAAAATACTACTGAGTACGAAGCGGGGGTTCCACTGCTCTGATGATCTTGCCTAAATGTTTGCTTACATGTGGTTTCATTTTTTTTTTCACTTGCTATTTTTGCACAAGTTTTAATACCGAACAGATTTTTTTTTCCTTCGTCTTTACCTGCTTCTCCTTCCATCTGAAACACCCATGTACATGTTGCTTGGGTCACCTGGAGTGCTGAGAAATCTGCTTCTCTTCAGCTGTATTTTTAAACTGCTGGTTTGAATGCTTGCATCTGAGAAGGCAAGCCGAGTCTTAACCCACAGGAGGGAGAGCCTTCTTCCCTTGTTTGTGTTTTTGAGAAGTTCCTCGACTTCAGAGTGTTAGAAGTCAGCTTCCCTTTGTAAACTGCCTTAATTTTCATTTGTTATCATTTGGGTTCTCTCCACATGAGTGCCAGGTGTGGCATGAGGGCTGAACCTCTTCATTTACGTTAAGCAGTCCTTCTTCCAAACACGTCTTTCAGTCTACATCCTCAGCTGTACTCTGCTCTTAAAGCAGAGCAACGAGGCATTGATATCTGGAAACCGGTCTTGCAGATGATCAACAAACTCACTACTCATGCTCAGAGGGAGAGGAGATCCGTGTCACTGCGTCTGGAAAAGACGCACTTGGGACTGTTGCTGAGGCCCAGCCCGCTTTGCCTGGCTGTGCGAGTCCTCCCCGCCGTGTTTCCCAGTCCCTTGCAAACCGGTACCCGTGGAACCATCCCTGTGGTGACTTACAGCAATAAAGAACTGCCGGCAGAGCGGTGCCACCGGGCGGGCGAGCGCCGGGCTGTGTCCCTCCTGCACTAAGCGCTTGGCTCGTCGGCCTTGGCGGCGGTCCGAGGCTCCGTGTCTGATCAGGATGTCACCGAAACCCTGTCACACCTATTTAGGTTTTCTTTCTACGTGCTGTTGTATTGGAATTTCTACACGAGTGGTATAAATTATACTTGGAGTGTGATGAGAGACGCTTGTCATGCAATATGTGAAGAATAAATGGTGTTGGTTTCTTTTTTTTCCTCTACCGATTCACAGTTGGCCTTTGTAACCGCTGTTGGCTCTGGAGTGTTTCATACACAGACATTGTAAGCCTGTAATTTAACACACAGATGGAAACGTGTTTGGTTTCCCTCGGCCGCAAACAATTCAGAAACAGTGTTTAAAGCAGAATGAGTGGGTTCACTTAGGACATTTTTTATTTCTGAGTCTTCTGATGAACAATCTATATTTATATATTTTTCTTGATGAGCAGCTGCGGAAGCTTCCTAAATTGTGCATGTTCTTTTTATACTGCCCTTGTCCCTTTTAGTCTGTAGGTGGGTAGTGGATATGTTCCCGTAGGTGCTGCCAGGTGTCTGCAGCTGGTGAGTGAGAAGGAGGTGCAGAGGAGGAGGAAGGTGTGAGAGTGAGAGCACTGGGGTGCTGAGCAGAGGCTCTCAACAGCTGAGGATGTCTGATGTTGGGGAGCTGGTGGTGGCTGGGCTTGGCTGAGTGTGCATGCACACGTGTGTGCCAACTCTCACACTTCTTTGTGTTCCTTGACACAAAGCACTCCCAGAGGTTTCCCCCAGCAAGCTTCCTGGCGTGGGGAGGAGCAGGCTGGAGTCCTGATTGTTCGTGGCACCCCACGGGAATCAGGAATGTTCTGTAAACCACGAGGATGTTGAGATGAGGCAGTTTTTGGTGTAGCATCATTTTTCCCTTCTGCCTGTTCATTTGCGTCCTGGTGCTGAGAAATGTAGGACTTGAACTGCCCCAGTGGAACAATGCAGCCTCTATTTATTAAGTTATTCCCCACCTTCCCATAGCCAGGACGTAGAGGTGAGCTCACACTAACCCGAGGCTCCTTAGTGCTTTCTTGGAGAAAATAAGTAAGGAAGAAACTGATGTCACTTGCTCTGTAGTTCTCCAGATGTTTTGGGTAGCAATCTGGAATTCTTACTCGGGCTCTTACAGTGCTAGACAACTGTCTTTTCTGATGTTGTTCCAGTAAGTGCCAACGCTGTTCATAATTGTTTTCCAGTGTCATGAATTTGTTGGGTTGGTTTTCTTTTTTTTTTTTTTTTTGTGTGTGTGTGTGTGTGTGTGGAAATTTCTGATCCGAACCTGGAAGCAGGTGGCAATTTTAAGTTAGTTCCTCCTATTAAGGGCAATGCTCTGTTAATGAAAACAGATCCTCTTCACAACGTTTGATGTATTGTAGATTATAATGAAAGATGTAAAATATTCAGGCTTTTTTTTTTCCTTTTTTTTTTTTGACTTTGTATTTTACTGCATGTCTCTAATTTTTAATCAATAAAGAACAAATTGTCCATTGCCACGTGTTGGGTTTGTGGTTTATGTGTCACTGGGGAAGGGTTTAGGGGTTTGAGGGGCATTGCATTACCTAGACATTACTCTGGGGCAGGGGTCTGGTACCCCTCCATCCCCCTATAAATGCAGTGCCCGGCCCAGGCTCTCTATTTTATCCATCATAAATATAAGGAAATCAAAGAATATCCCAAGTTGGGCTCCTGGGTGTTTTTGGGCACCTATGGAGACTCTTTCTCACAAAGCCTCACCTGAGGACAAATGCTGCTTCAGGGCTAGGCTGAACAGAGCTGCTTTCACATTTTCAGTGATCATTTGAATGCATTTTGAGCTGTGGGTTGACAAACCTGCCTAAAGCAACACTTCTGTATGTCAGATTTCTCCCAACCACGTGTGCCTTCCCCATAGCTCTGCACGCAGCCGTGCCGTGCTGCGGGGTGGCTCAGGAAGCATGGTCTCGCCTGTGGCCACACAGGGAAGGAAGCTGCAGAAGGAAACATGACTCCAACAGCTCGGAGTGTGGCCAAGCAGACTCCTCATCTGCAGCTCTGCCATCCATTAGCACCGCTCCTTTTTCTCCCTTGGACTTCCATCAGCTCTGCAGGACACCGTGCTGTCTCAGCCTCTGAACTTTGCCTGAATGGAACTGATGGGGTCTGCTCAGCGTGGAGGTAGACACAGCACCTGCAGTTGATGTGGACATGAATCCCCATATCCACAGCAGAGATGTCATCCAGGTCTCCCAAGAGGGATTCTCCACGCTTTCCCCGCTAACAGACCCGGCGTGTTTGTGGGTGGCACGTGATTAATATATTACACGGTGTACTTAGGACAGGTACAACATTGGGTGTCAGGTGTATCTGGAAGGGACGTTACATATTTGTTGTGCCTGCCTACGTCTGCAGAGTTTATCTTGAGATTAAACATTAATTCCAGCCCTCAGGAAAGTCTGTCTCAGCACTGTCCTCTTCCAGACTCAGCTCACGATGTCGGGCATTGGGGAAAGTCTGAAAGCAGCCGGCGAATTCGGGCCGTTCCAGAGGAGGCTGGTGCTGTTCTCCTTGGCTCCGTGCCTCAGCATGGCCTTCCACCAGTTCTGCCAGCTGTTCATGGTTGTGGATGTGCCTCATTACTGCAACACGGACTGGATCCGCGCTGTCGGCCCCAACCTGACTGAGGAAGAGCAGCTGAACCTCACCCTGCCCCAGGACGCGGATGGTGAGTACGAGCAGTGCTCCATGTACTCCCCCGTGGACTGGGACCTGGACTCCATCGTGGCGTACGGCCTGAACACCACGGAGAAGTGCAGCAATGGCTGGGTGTACCCCACAGCACAGCAGCCGTCCCTGCTCACCGAGGTCTGTACCTCCTTGTGATGCTCTGGGGATGGGATGGGATGGGATGGGATGGGATGGGATGGGATGGGATGGGATGGGATGGGATGGGATGCATCCATGAGCTGAAGGTTGGTTGGAGTGAAGCTGGCTGTAATGCAGCTGGGGTGAGATTTGCACCAAATATTTTCTGGGGAGCCCTGGCTCCATCGCTCGGATTGCATCTGTGATCCTTGTGAGGTCGTGTGCAGGCAGAATGGGATCTTAATGTCCACTGGGGCCGCTGGCAGAGAATCACAGACTTAAGGAGTGATTGGATTGGAAGGGACTATAAAGCCCATCCAGTCCCAACCCCTGCTGTGAGCAGATTGACCTCCTACCAGCTCAGGCTGCCCAGGGCCCCATCCAGCTGGCTGAGCACCTCCAGGTATGGGGCACACACAGCTTTCTGGGCAGCAATGTCTGCCAGAGACAAGAGATTCATATCCTTAGGGATATAATGTCTGCTCCCAGGGGCTACAGTGTGAGCCTGAGCAGCCAGACTGTGCCCCCTGGGACCAGAAGTGCTGCCCAGTTGCAAAAGCAGCTGTTTCCTTCTTCCAGTTTGACCTCGTGTGTGACAGGAAGAACCTGAATGACATCTCACAGTCTGTTTATATGCTGGGAATGTTCCTGGGAGCCATGATCTTTGGGATCCTCAGTGACAGGTGAGGAGACAGCAGCAAATTCCCACTCTCCATGCCAAAGCAGCAACGTGTAGGGTAGTGCAATGCTCCAGTCCCTGGTTGGCCACAACACCCCGTGTATTTTGTCACTGGCTGCGACAAAATTATAGTGACCCTGGCCAGAGTCCTCGGATCTTGTGAAGTCATGGCCAACAGGATGGTCCAACAGTGTGTGCTTTGTGTGGGAACTAGGAAAACACTGATCTTTGTTGCCCTCAAGAGAGCAGACGTGTGAATGGCTCCCAAATTGCAGTCTATCCCTTTGAACTCTTCCCTATGGTGTCTCCCTGGATTATAGAATCACAGAATTCTCTTAGTTGGAGGGACCTTTAAAAGCCAACTCCCCTGCAATGAGCAGGGACACCTGCAACTAGAGCTCTGTCCAGCCTGACCCTGCATGTCTGCAGGGATGGAGCATCCGCTGCCTCTCTGGGCAGTGTGTGCCAGTATTTTACTGCCCTTACTGTAAAACACTTTTTCATTATAACCGCTTCCCCTTATCCTATCACAACAGACCCTGCTCAAGAATCTGTCCCCTTCTTTCTTACAGCCCTCTAGATACTGAAGGGCTGCTCTCAGGTCTCCCCAGAGCCATCTCCAGGAGAAGATATCAGCTGTCTTTTTCTTCCTCTGTAGGTTTGGCCGTCGGCCAGTCCTCTTGATCTCCATCCTCCTCGAGGGCTTGTTTGGTGTAGCAATTACCTTTGTGCCTCATTTCTACCTGTACTTGGCCTTCAGATGTGTCGTGGGGGCTTCAGTGTCGGGGATCATGATGACCTTACTGGCCCTAGGTGAGTAGAATGCCTTGGAGGAGATAGTTGTGATTGTCTAGGGTGCAGTGGAAGAGGTCTGCAAGGAAATAAAAAGTCATCCAGCACATCTTGAAAAACTCTCTCCCAAAAGAATGGCTTGTGTTTTAATGTAGTCCCATGCAATGACCCAGGCTGGTGTATTTTACCCGTTTTTCCTTAAGTCTGAGAGGACAGCGTGGGGATAAATGGAGTAGATGACTTTAAGTCTTCATTCTTTTCAGCTACGGAATGGGTTGGTGTCTCCCATCGACCAAAGGCAGTTCTTCTTTCTCACTGCTGTTTTGCTGCTGGACAGATGATTTTGGCTGGCTTGAGTTACGGCATTCGTAACTGGAGGTTGCTCCAAATTGTAGGATCTGCTCCTATATTTATCCTTTTCCTCTTCATCTGGTAAGTGTCAGGTGGGCAGTGAGCTCCTTGCAAACATGACAGATGCTGGGGGGGCTTCTACAGAGCTCGGCACATCTCCTTGAGATGTGCACCACTGAGAGCAGCAGCTGCTTTCATTCAGGTCCTCAACTGTGACCTCAGTGGCCTGGGAAACCTGAGCTGAAGCTGTGTTTGGATCCCTCCATCACACCTCCCACCCATTGCTGGACCTGGTGGCAGGGGGATGACCTGTGAGGAAGCTCAGCAGGTCTCAGTGGAGTTTTGTGCTCTCATCTCCTTGGCAGGGTGCTACCAGAGTCAGCTCGCTGGCTGGTGACAAAAGGCAAAATAGAAGAAGCTAAGAAGTACCTGAAGAAGGCAGCATCCATCAACAAACGCACCATTCCTCCAGAACTGCTCGACCAGGTAGCAGCAGTGCCATGCCTTGTAGACCCCAGAGACCTGCCTCTGTGCTTGCAGCCCAGGGGCAGCACGATTAAGCCAGTAAATAAAGACCTGGGAAGAAGCTGGGGTTTCCAGTTCAGAAAAGATCTGTCGAAGATTTGGTGTCACTGGGTAAAGAGCTTTCCATGTACAGGCGAACCTCATTTAATGGTGGATGATGGTTAATTATAGCTTAAGCTGACATGAAACAAGGTCAGGGAGGAGGCACAGCTTCTGCGGAGGCTCAGTCTGCAGCATTTCTGGAGTACTCTGTGGGAGAAAGAAAGCTTCCTTTCAAAATCAAAATCCTCCCCTTACTTTTCTGCAGTGAGGACTGTTGAGGTTGAGCATGAGATCCCTGCTCTGATTTTCCAGGCCTAAATATCTAAAGAGGTGGTTACCCACCATCCCAACCCCAGCACCACACACCAGTAAAATGTTCATCCCAAGGAATCCCTCTGATTTTAACCTGCTGCTCAGGACACCCAGTCCCCAGGCACAAGAGCCCAGCCCCATTGGGCTGCCATCCCTCCCAGTACTGATTTGGTCATGCCCTGCTGGGGTTGTCCTGTGTCTTCTGCTGGGAAAAGTGAGTTTCCTTTGTCTGCTCTGACTCTCTGTCTTTCTGAATGTTGAAGCTGAAATGTGAGGCCCAGACCAAGTCTGGAAGTATTCTGGATCTCCTTCGGAAGAAGCACCTCCTGAAGGTGACTTTAATCATGTCGTGTGCCTGGTAAGTCATCCCTTGGTTCCTCATTTCCTAATTTCCATGTGAAGAGAAGGACTGGATGGTTACTCATAAATGTAAATTCACCTTGTGTGGTTTGGGGATGATTTTGTTTCTTATTTCTGTTTTAAGTTCCTGAATATGTAATGCAGCATCTGTGAAAGATTTAACAGTCCCTGCTTTCACAGCACTTGTGTGCTGGTCTGGTTTCACGTTCCTTGGAAACCCCAGGGCATGGTCAAAGTGTTGTCGGATGATATCAATATTGTATTTACTCACACATGATCTGTATGCTTAGTGCTACTCTGCTCGGTTTTCAGGTTTGTTAACAGCCTTGTGTACTATGGTTTGAGTCTGAACGTGACTAATTTTGGTCTGGACATCTACCTGACACAGCTTGCATTTGGAGCAGTGGAAATCCCAGGCCGTGTTGGTTGTATCTTCATGCTACAGTGGTTTGGGAGGAAGAAATCCCAGGGTGGTTTCCTTCTGCTGAGTGGCCTTGTGTGTCTGTTACTCACTGTCATCCCTGAAGGTGAACAACCTCACCTTGTCTTGAGACTGTAGATTCTGATGCAGGAAGCCACCAAGCCCCAAACTTTCCCTTTCTAGTGCAGGTGCCATTGTCCCAACCAGGCTGGCTGCAGTTCCACATACCTGTCAGGGTTAATCTGAACCTGATACCATGGCTGCAATAGACTTGGTCACATACCCAAGGCCCATTCTGATGAGAAAAGGTTTGCCTGCTGACTGATAGGAAAAAGTAGAGCTGAGTCCTTTGGGCTCAACTGGCAGAGCTGACCTTTGTGCAGGTTGGTGGGGAAATGAGAGGGATGCAGGGTGCTGATGGCGGCCCCCAGACTAGAGCTGCTCCACAGTTCATGTTCAGACACAGTGGTGATGGCTTCCTTCAGGCAACACGATTGTCAGCATGAGTCCCCAGCTGTCATCCCAGAGGGGTGCTAGCCACCAATCCTGCAGCAGCAATCTTCTTTCTTCCCTTCTTCTCTTTCTCTTTCTTCTCCTCCTTCTCTTTCTTCCCTTCTCTTTCTTCCCTTCCCCTTCTCTTTCTCCCCTTCCCCTTCTCTCTCCTCAGATCAGCCTGTGGTGATCACCGTCCTGGCCACCGTTGGCAAGTTTACAGCCTCAGCCTCATTCTCCTCCGCCTACGTCTATACTGCAGAGCTCTTCCCCACCATCATCAGGTGAGGTTTCACCATGCTTTTATGGCTTCCCTCCAGCAGGGACAGCCCTCGTTGCAGGAGTACCAGTTGCAGCAATCTGCCATGGGTAGCAGTGGTGGTGATGGTGGGACCCACAGCTGTGGTTGGTTTCTGTCACGGGGCAGGAAGGAGATGCCATGGCCATCTCCATGGTCTGTCCCCTCAACAAGGCATTACAAACATGGCCTAGGAGGAAAGCACAGGAGTGTACAGGGAGAGCCAAGTCCAGCTTGTATCTCTCACCATCCCTCACTCCTGCAGGCAGAGCGGCGTGGGGCTGTGCTCGATGGTGGCGAGGGTGGCAGGGATCATTGCCCCACTGATCTTCCTCCTGGAACAGTACCACCGGGTCATCCCCATGGCCATCTATGGTGGTACCACCGTGCTTGGGGGATTGCTCTGCTTCCTGCTCCCTGAGACTCGTGGCATTGAACTGGCAGATGGCACAGAGGGTGGCCAGCCCATGGCAGTGGTGAGTGGTCAGCAGCCCCCATGCTGTCTCCTCTTGGTCAGAAGATGAAAGGGGGACCACAGAATGGCCGTTTGGCATTGTGTGGGCAGGAGGTAATGGCATCTTTGTGGACAGCTTGCAGTGATTAGAAGACAGGAAGTTGGGATTCTCCACTACAGTGGATGAGTAGGATGCTGGTGGTGGTGTGCCCATTACCCAACCCAAAAGGGTGCCTCAGGCCCATGGCAATCATCACTTCTCTCTTGTCCGTGTAGTGGAAAGGCTTCAGGAGTGGTGGGTGCTTCTCTTGGCTCTCCCTGCCCTTCCCAAGAAAAAACCCATGCCTTGTCACCTTGCTCTTTAGCTTTCATCATGGCGTAGATCCTGGATCCCCTTTCACCACTGGGCAGGGTGGAATTGCACAGCAGTACTTTTGTTAGGGAAAGGAGATCCACCAGTGGTCAGAGAGTGGGTGATGTATGATAAGTCAGATTGCTGAAGGCTGCGTGTCATTCAGCTAATTGGAGAAGACTGTCTTTGAATCATACCGTGCCATTCTGTTAAGTTTTTTTCTGTTTTGTTAGGTCCATGAAAATGCCAGCAGCAGCTCTGAAAAAGGACATGTGAAAGTAAAAGATGGTGGCCAAGTCAATGAGAACACAAAGAACACTTACTTCTAGATAGGCCTACAAGCAGCTGTAATTAAAGGCCACTTCACACTGCAGCACTGCTGAGGACAGGCAGGGTCTCCATTTACAGAACCTCTCCCAGTCAAGCAGTCACTGCCAGTTCTTGCCTTTATTTGTCTTTTTTGCCTTCATGTATTTTTCTCTATACCTTCTCCTCAGGCACTGCATGCTTTCTCATGTTCAACAGTGCTCTTGCTGGAGAAGATGCTTTTAGGTTAAGAGAAAAAGAGAGAAGTCTGAAGCCAGAATGGATGGGATATTTTCTCTTTCCCATTCCTGTCCCATCTCCAAGAATGCGTGGCTGTAAAGTGAGACACCTGCCAGAGTACTGAATAAACCAGCAGAGAAGTACTGTGTTCAGTGAGGAAAAAGGCAGCGCAGATTCAGCACTGAAAACCATCTCACAATTACTAGAGGGATTTCTCTTGACTGTCTAGTGTGGTCTTCTCACCCTCTTTTCAAAATGCTCCTTTACGTTTTATTGGTTTATTTAAGATCTGAAATAATCAACTGAGGAAAAAAAGAGGATATGATAGAAGAAACAGCAAGCAGTGAGCAAGGACATCTACAAGGCAGTGGAGTGCCTTGGTGCCAGTGGCTTTGAATGGAAGTGTACTGACGTGTTCTGTTGGGCTGTTGTGGAGGAACCACATTCATTTATGTGTTCTGAGAAACTGAGAGATGTTGTGCCACTTTATTTCTTAGAAGAACTGTTAGATCTCCTCTTCTTTCTTCTCTTCTCTTCTCTTCTCTTCTCTTCTCTTCTCTTCTCTTCTCTTCTCTTCTCTTCTCTTCTCTTCTCTTCTCTTCTCTTCTCTTCTCTTCTCTTCTCTTCTCTTCTCTTCTCTTCTCTTCTCTTCTCTTCTCTTCTCTTCTCTTCTCTTCTCTTCTCTTCTCTTCTCTTCTCTTCTCTTCTCTTCTCTTCCTTTCTTCTTCTCTCTATAAACATCTATATTTAAATGGTTTATAAGCACTTTTGCATTATATTAGGAAGAAAAAGTATGTTCCTTTCCTGTTCTTCCACTCCTTTTATTTCTAGTCCCACAAGACAACTTCCTTTTACCACTGGCTTGGCACATATGAAGCCCGAAAGTTATACAGTGGAGGTGCTACAGCTTTGACTGTGTACAGCTGAAAGGCTTATTTGTTTCTGGTAATGCTGAGAAATCTTTAGATGAGGCATTATTTCTTCCTCTTGTCATACCTACGTGTTTTCCTTGGACCAAAGTATCTTACAGATGCGTGGTTTGCTGAAGACAACATTCTAGATAAAATCAGTGACGTGCAACAGTGTCCCATCAGGAGGGACTGGCTCTGGTGTTATCTCTCTGCTGCACTGCTGGTCAGGGGATTTGATGCCTGATTATGGAAGTGATCCACCTTTGTTTGAGAGCACTCTTGCCTTTGCAAAGGCTGGTGGCTGCCTGTGTCAGGCTGTTACGGAAAATAAGGGTATGAAAGTGAAAGTTGAGAGAGGAGCTTGGAGTAAAGCACACAGTTAAGAAGTGAATCATGGCTTCATCTTTCATGAAGTCTTCTCTGAGACAGTCTGTTTCAGTTCACTTCATAAATAAAGCTGTCCAGGCACACTTGATGTACTTCTGCGTCCATCTCATTCATGCTTCTCATAAGCTGCACATCCATTTGGCTCCTTTTCCCCAGAAAACTGCACCTTGTTAGTGTGAAGCCCACTGGATGTTTCCTTTTTTGCTGAAGAGCACCTGAATAGTTTGACTGATGGTGCTTTGCACTGCTCATCAGGAATTGGAGGCTGTCCAATGGAGTTGCTGTGTTTAATATTGTTGCTAGCTGGTCTACACATTGTCCTGCACAGTAACAAATAGAGCTGATAGAGCAAACTCAAGTTAGAAGAACTTCTGTAACGCAGCAGACTTTTGCATGAAGATAGTGGGATGTTATGGTCTCACATCATGGTGAGGTCACGGGCAAAGGGTAAAAAATGCCTGAGGTGACCTGAAGGAATGACCAGGGGAAACAGGATGACTCCATAGTCAAGTGGAGGGAGTGAGAAGGTTGAATGAGAGCTAGGGCCAAAATGGAGCAGCAGCTGCAAAGCCTTGGTGGAAGGGTTTATGAAACCATGGCAGGAGGGCCAACTGTGAGAAGGTGCTGAATTTAATGATGAGCAAATGTCACAGACCTTGTGAGTGGCTGAAGGGTGTGCTAAGACAGATCAGTTAATGTCCAATTTGGAGAGATCTTGTGAGCTTACAATGTCTGTGTATGAAACACTCCAGAGCCAACAGCGGTTACAAAGGCCAACTGTGAATCGGTAAAAAAAGAAACCAACACCATTTATTCTTCACATATTGCATGACAAGCGTCTCTCATCACACTCCAAGTATAATTTATACCACTCGTGTAGAAATTCCAATTCAACAGCACGTAGAAAGAAAACCTAAATAGGTGTGACAGGGTTTCGGTGACATCCTGATCAGACACGGAGCCTCAGACCGCCGCCAAGGCCGACGAGCCAAGCGCTTAGTGCAGGAGGGACACAGCCCGGCGCTCGCCCGCCCGGTGGCACCGCTCTGCCGGCAGTTCTTTATTGCTGTAAGTCACCACAGGGATGGTTCCACGGGTACCGGTTTGCAAGGGACTGGGAAACACGGCGGGGAGGACTCGCACAGCCAGGCACAGCGGGCTGGGCCTCAGCAACAGTCCCAAGTGCGTCTTTTCCAGACGCAGTGACACGGATCTCCTCTCCCTCTGAGCATGAGTAGTGAGTTTGTTGATCATCTGCAAGACCGGTTTCCAGATATCAATGCCTCGTTGCTCTTCAGAGCAGATTCGGTTAGAGTAGACCTTCAGTATCTGTTTTTCTGTTCATCCCTTGCTTTCTGAACATCTTTAGATATTTTTCTCTGAGTTTATTCCTTTCTCTTCACTGTCTGTCTTGGGCAAGGTCTGCAATGTGCTTCTGGAGACATGAAGGAGAGAGGAAGAAATCATATTGTAACCACTCTGGCTTCCAATTGTTTGTCCTTAAATTGTCACATTTGGATTTTTTGTTTTAAATGTAGGGCTCCAAGCACTCACCTCTTTTGAGGTTTATTTGTTACCGTGTCATCTGGCAGCTCAACCCCGCTTGTCTCAGGGAGCAGGAAGCACAGCAGCCCCCCCAGCATAGTGACACTGCCATAGGTGGCCATGGGGATGGCATGGTGGTACTGCTCCAGGAGAAGGATGAGCGGGGCGATGATCCCTGCCACCCGCGCTGCCATCGAGCACAGCCCCACACCACTCTGCCTGTGGGAGCGAGGGGGAAGCAGAAGATGTAGGCTGGGCTCAGCCCTGCAGAAGACCGGTGCTACTCCATGAGGGGATGCACGGGGCAGTCATGGTGACTATGTCTTGGTGTCTACTTCCTGCCCCTTCACCACCCACACCCAGCGTGGAGTGCACATCCCTCTGTCCTCCCACCACCATGCAAAGCCATAATGTATGGGGGAACCTCACCTGACAATGGTGGGGAAGAGCTCTGCAGCATAGACATAGGAGGTGGAGAAGGAGGCACATGAGGCGAATTTGCCAACGACAGCCAGGACGGTGATTGCCACAGCCTGGTCTGAAGGGAAGAGAAGAGAACACTTCTGTCATGCCCACAGAGAAGGTTCAAGCAGGACCTTGGGTCTCTGCAGTTGGGCTTCTTGGAAAGAGTGGTAATGTGTTGAACAGGCTGCCCAGGGAGGTTTGAAGAAACATGGAGATGTGGCATGTGGTGTAAAACAGTCACAGGCATGGGTTGATGATTGGATCAGATGATCTTAGTGGTCTTTCCAACCTTTATGAAACTATGATTCAGTAGCTTGAAAGCATCTTGCAAAGCTACTTTAGTTGCATCACCAGCTTAACAGCAGGGGCAAAGGTTCATTGTGCAGGGAAAGTGTAGTTAGATAAGGGGAGGCAGGTTCTGAAAGATGATAAAAAGAGCTGCGGCTCTTCCTTGAGTTGGGAAGAGATTTTTACCTTCAGGGATGCCAACAATGATGAGACACATCAGGCCAGCCAGCAGCAGGAGAACAGCTTGGGTTTTTTTCCTCCCAAGCCATTTTAGCAGGTAAATGCAGGATAAGCGTCCTGGTAACTCCACTACTCCAAAAGCAACTTGTGTCAGATAGATGTCAAGACCAAAGCCTGTCACGTTAAGGCTCAAACCGTAGTAGACTAGACTACCCACAAACCTGAAATTCAGTGGAATAGAGTAAATAATCAGATGAGTTTCCATGGTTGTTTTTTTTTCTTAAAAATTGTAGGCTAGTTAGAAGACATGCAACCTATTGATTTGAATTTCCAGGAATCTGTGTTTTAATTCTGGTCAACACATGTGGCAATTTTGTAGGATGCAGTTCAATGTAATAAAGCACTATGGACACCAATATACTCAGCAATATGCAGGCTGTAACCAGAATTTCTGCAGGGACACAAAACTGGAATTACTCCACCTCTTCCCACAGCCCCCACAGTATCTAGAATAAACATCTCCCCATGACCAGACAAGGTGTGTCCAACCTGCAGAGAAAGGAGAGCAAATATATAAGCATGATGGGGATCTGGGCAATCTGATCTAGTACTTAACCTAACATCTGGCAACCGTGCCTGTGGCGGTGGTTAGAACCTGGTGATCCTTGAGGTCCCTTTCAAATCAAGCCACGCTATGATTCTGTGATTCCATGATGATTCACAGCTGCTCACAGGCATGGGTTGATGGTTGGACTTGATGATCTTTCCAACCTTAATGATTCTATGGTCCTGTGACCCCCAAAATCATTGATGAATTTATGATTGTGAGTAACCCTGTAGTCCTTCTTCTCTTCACATAGAAGTCAGGAAATGAGGAACCAAGGCATGACTTACCAGGCACACGACATGATTAAAGTCACCTTCAGGAGGTGCTTCTTCCGAAGGAGATCCAGAATACTTCCAGACTTGGTCTGGGCCTCACATTTCAGCTTCAACATTCAGAAAGACAGAGAGTCAGAGCAGACAAAGGAAACTCACTTTTCCCAGCAGAAGACACAGGACAACCCCAGCAGGGCACGTTTATGACCAAAGCTGTACTGGGAGGGATGGCAGCCCAGTAGGGCTGGGCTCTTGTGCCTGGGGACTGGGTGTCCTGAGCAGCAGGCTAGAATCAGAGGGATTCCTTGGGATGAACATTTTACTGGTGTGTGGTGCTGGGGTTGGGATGGTGGGTAACCACCTCTTTAGATATTTAGGCCTGGAAAATCAGAGCAGGGATCTCATGCTCAACCTCAACAGTCCTCACTGCAGAAAAGTAAGGGGAGGATTTTGATTTTGAAAGGAAGCTTTCTTTCTCCCACAGAGTACTCCAGAAATGCTGCAGACTGAGCCTCCGCAGAAGCTGTGCCTCCTCCCTGACCTTGTTTAATGTCAGCTTAAGCTATAATTAACCATCACCCACCATTAAATGGTTCCCCACGTACATGGAAAGCTCTTTACCCAGTGACACCAAATCTTCAACAGATCTTTTCTGAACTGGAAACCCCAGCTTCTTCCCAGGTCTTTATTTACTGGCTTAATCGTGCTGCCCCTGGGCTGCAAGCACAGAGGCAGGTCTCTGGGGTCTACAAGGCATGGCACTGCTGCTACCTGGTCGAGCAGTTCTGGAGGAATGGTGCGTTTGTTGATGGATGCTGCCTTCTTCAGGTACTTCTTAGCTTCTTCTATTTTGCCTTTTGTCACCAGCCAGCGAGCTGACTCTGGTAGCACCCTGCCAAGGAGATGAGAGCACAAAACTCCACTGAGACCTGCTGAGCTTCCTCACAGGTCGTCCCCCTGCCACCAGGTCCAGCAATGGGTGGGAGGTGTGATGGAGGGATCCAAACACAGCTTCAGCTCAGGTTTCCCAGGCCACTGAGGTCCTTGACAGAGGTCACAGTTGAGGACCTGAATGAAAGCAGCTGCTGCTCTCAGTGGTGCACATCTCAAGGAGATGTGCCGAGCTCTGTAGAAGCCCCCCCAGCATCTGTCATGTTTGCAAGGAGCTCACTGCCCACCTGACACTTACCAGAAGTAGAAGAAAAGGGCAAACATAGGAGCAGTTCCTGCAATTTGCAGCAACCTCCAGTTACGGATACCGTAACTCAAGCCAGCCAAGACCAGTTGTCCAAGGGCTAAAAAGCAGTGAGTTATAAGCACTGCCTTCGGTCGATGGGAGACATCAACCCATTCCGTAGCTGGAAAGAACAATGAAGATTCAGTGTCATCACTGTGAATGATTTCCATTTATTTAAGCAGTGTATCTCCCCTGGGGAAGAGCTCTACAGGAGTCTGGAGAACAGCAGTAGTAACTCCAGGACATTGTCAATGACATGTTTGAAATGGCCTCACACAATGGTGACACTGTGGGTGGCTCTGCATATTGCTGTCAAGGACTCACAGCATCGTCTGTGTTGGCTGTGCAGTCCATTTAATGGACCCCCCCCATAGCTTCCACACCTCTTTCTTTAGACCTCATTCTGGAGAATGGCTCATCTAGGTCATGTTTCTGGGAGAGGAGGACCTGGTCCATCACAGAGCCTTCCTTTGAGAGAGAGGCCTTTAAAATGTCCAGGGCTGTCTTTTATGTCCCTTTTTTTATTGCGACTTTGAGGGGCCTCATCAATCAACCTCACACCAAGGGCAGCCTACTCACCTAAGGGCAAGGTAGTAATCAGAATTCCTGACACAGCAGTTGCCATGATACATCTGAAGATCATGTATACAGTGAAATTGGGCAGAAAGGCAATTGCTAAACCGAACAGACTCTGGCCGAGCATGCTGATCAGAAGGACTGGCCGGCGGCCGATCCTGTGGAAGAAGAGGGAAGGTATAATTGGTATCTGAGGAGACCCCACAGGTATGGAGGGAATACCCAGACGAATACAGAGTGATTTGGGAACCGTGTGAACAAAGCTCCTTGACCCAGGAAGGAGCAGACTGGAAAAGGAGCCTCTCCACTTCTCGACAGATGTGGTGCCAGCAAAGGTTAAAGTTGCTTCCAAAGTACCACGCCCCTGGAAAGCCTCCACATCATGTTTGATGAGTGCAAGGAGGATCAGACTGAAACTGAAACATGCTGTAGTACTGGTTCAGCTCTGAAACGTTCTGTACCCAGACTGTGCCTTTCATGATCCCTGTGTGGCCCTAGGCTCCCAGGACCTGAGGATTTTGGCAAGGGTTACCGTAAGCAGAGCAGAGCCACAGAAAGGAAGCACAAGTGCTCTGGTTAACAGTTGAAGGTGCCCAAATAAATACAGGTCTCTGGAATCCTCGGGTAGCTGAGATGCCAATTAGGACTGGATTCATGGTTGCTAAACAACCCCCACCTCTGTAAGGCTGTATCTCCCATTAACTGTCAGATGTCTATGGACAACTGAGATGCTCTTGCTCAGGCAAGGGATTGAGTTCTGTGGAGAGGGTGTTTCTTAAGCCATCATTTATTAATGAATGCATGGGCATCCTGAAGTCTCAGTAAAGCTGTTTATGGGTGCCAGGCAGTAACTCTAGGCAGGTATTTGCGTCTCCTCACCTGTCACTGAGTGGTCCGAAGATGATAGATCCTATGAGAAGCCCCGCCATGAATACAGACTGGGAGATGTCACCCAGGTCCTTCCTGTCGCACACAAGGTCAAACTGGAGGAAGGAAAAACAGCTGCTTTTGCTCTTGACTGGTCCAAGTTTCTCAGGATGGGCAGCACTCTGGTCCCAGGTGGACACAGGAACTGTGTGCCCAGTTGGGCTCTTGCTATAGTCCCTGGGAGCAGAGATCCCACTCCTAAATGTATGAGTCTCTGTTGTGTATGTGAACTGCACAAGTTGAATATGGGACAGATCCATTGGGAACTCAAAGGTGCTTGAAGCAGTGGGACCAGCAGGACTTTTCAGCCTAGAAACATCAAAGGAACCTCCTGGCTGGGAGGTTATGCTTAAAGTAGGACCTTGGGACAGGAGTCTCAGCACCTTGTTTCCCTGGCTGCAGGGGCAGGACAGGCTGGGGAGGGAGGGAGGGAGGGAGGAAGGAAGACTGGAGATCAGCAGAGAACTCAGAGAAAGGTTCATGTGAGAAGGTGTTGGAGCTGGGAGCAAAGAAAAAGGAAGGGAGAAAATGAGGAAGAGTGAACAGAGGTTCAGATAGGGAGAAGTTGGGGATGTCAGTAAGCAGAGCCATTGCTCATCTTCATGGCCTGAAGATCATCTTGCCCAAGCCCTGAAGTCTCTGAAGACCCCAGTAAACTCAATGACAAGTAAAGCTCTTGGAAGGTAAATGTCTTTCAGGGGGACAGGGATGTAAGGAGAATCACACAGAAGGATAGCAAAAACTGTGTCAGGGAGACAGAAAAGATCCCTCCAGGAAAATACATTGCCAGTTACCTGGATGCTGAAAAGAAGACCTGTGTTGAGCACTGTGGCTTCTTCTTCAACCAACCTACATTGTGAGATGCTCCCATCCCATCCCATCCCATCCCATCCCATCCCATCCCATCCCATCCCATCCCATCCCATCCCATCCCATCCCATCCCATCCCATCCCATCCCATCCCCCCACATCCCCAGAGCATCACAAGGAGGTACAGACCTCGGTGAGCAGGGACGGCTGCTGTGCTGTGGGGTACACCCAGCCATTGCTGCACTTCTCCGTGGTGTTCAGGCCGTACGCCACGATGGAGTCCAGGTCCCAGTCCACGGGGGAGTACATGGAGCACTGCTCGTACTCACCATCCGCGTCCCGGGGCAGGGTGAGGTTCAGCTGCTCTTCCTCAGTCAGGTTGGGGCCGACAGCGCGGATCCAGTCCGTGTTGCAGTAATGAGGCACATCCACAACCATGAACACTTGGCCAACCATTTGGAAAGGATTAAGAAGTAGTGGGAGAGAGAGCAACAGCACCAGCAGTTTCTGATAGAGGCAAAACTCCCCCAGAGCACTTAACAAATCCCTGAACTCAACCATGGTGACTGCCTCTATGGCCAGGCTACTGTGGAGCCTGTCACTTATAGTACAATATTAATGTTTAAACTGTATGGGCACTAAACACCTAATCAGATGTGATAAAATAAGCACTTCAACCAGAGTGTTCCCCCACTAAAATGATATACAGGAGTCCTCCGGGATGCACTTTGTCACCAGCCATTTGGGTTGGGTTATGTGTCAAGGTTTTGGCAGCGGGAGGGGCTGTGGGGTGCCCTCTGTGAGCAGAGCCAAGGGGGAAAGTGGTTTTAGTTTGCTTTTAATTCACACTGCTGTAGTTGCAACAGGCAATAATTCATATTGTTCTCCCAACACTAGGTCTGTTTTGCCTGTGAAGGTGGTTGGTGTGTGACCTCCCTGTCCCACAGGGACACCCACTGGGTGCCGTTTACCAAATCTACTGCTCTCACTAATGGCTTCATGGTTAGGTAACCCATCCTGATGCCAGGAAAGAGAAGCAGAAAAGCTTTCTTTGTACTTCAGACCATGAAATATGGCTGGTCAGCATGTCGGCTCGATGTTGACAGCTGTGTCCTAAGCTGTCAGTTTTCATTAGTTCCAGGTAGAACCCCTGGTCAGTCATGTAACTAAATCTAAACTACAGCATTTTGGAGATCATCCAGAAATAAATTTGACTGAGTGAGTATCTGTAAGAAAAACTATGGACTCGTTACACAGTCATACAGAGCACACAGAATTTGGGGATAAGCATGGCTGTGCCTGAAGTTCTGATGTCACTTGCAAAAGAGATTGACCTGATTTCTGCTGTGCAGCTCAGCTATTTCCCGGGCAGTCTCTCTGAGTGGTTTGTGTCTTTATTCCTGGAAACTGGAAACTTGGATTGCCCTCAGTGTATGAAATGTAGTGTGTGATTTGGCAAAGGTCTCTTGGCTGCTCCAGAGGTTCCTTTTAGCCAAAATCTGTGACTGCTATGTTGTGGGATGACTTGGCCAAGGAGATCTTCCATTGTGGAGGCGTTCTGAACTTATCCTGCATGACCAGCTGAAACCTCTGAGCTTTCCCTGTCGTGCAAGGCTCATGGTCTTTGTTTCCATCCCTCATCCATCAGCATCTCCTGTGGCAAAGAGGTCAGATTTCAGCTATAGAATCTCCCAGTGAGTGGCTCAGACATAACTGCAGCCTCATGTGCTAAAGCAGACATGACTTCTTGAGGCTGCTCCTCATAATGTCACCAGCTAGGCTTTTCTGATGACCTGGGCAAGCTTTGCTGCCCTCTTGTAAACTCTGTCATCATGAGGTGACACTTTTCATAGAAAGAGATTGTTCTCGTGACCATCTTCATCTTGCAAGGAGATGTGGGGCTGAATGGGTCATAGAATCACACCATAGAATGACTTGGTTTGGAATGGATCTTAAAGATCATCTATCTCCCACCCCCTGCCATGGGATGGTTACTGCACCAAGGGCCCCATCCAACCTGGCCTTGGGCACTGCCAGGGATGTGGCATCCTCAGCTCTCCAGGCAGTCTGTGCCACCCTCTGAGTGGAATTTTTTCCCTTAAATGTCATCTGAATGTCCCTTTTTTTAGTTTAAACCACTTTCCCTTGTCCTATTACGATCAGACCACGTAAAGAGTCAGTCTCCCTCCTGATTATAAGCTGCTTTCAAGTACTGGAAGGTTGCAGTGAGGTCTCCCAGATCCTTCTCCAGGCTGAACAAGCCCAGCTGCCTCCAACTTTGTCCCAGGGCACTTGCCCATCCCAATTTCAGCATCTAATGCAGCTCTCAGGGATATCTCACTTTTCCTTGGACTCAATGATGTCTCTCTGCATTAGCAATGACATCCTGCTTTTCAGCAGATGCAGTCATTAAGCAATTTTATTCCATCAACAGATCTGACAGAGCCAGTGTATATTTCATCACTGTCATGGCAGGGATATATATATATATGTGCATACACAAATATTTTTGCATCTTTATCCTTTTTTTTTTTTAAACAAACACAATTAACAGAAGTGAAATGATATACCACATATAGTCATTGAATCATTCAATCATTAAGGTTGCAAAGACCCCTAAGACCATCTAGTCCAGTCATCAACCCATGCCTGTGACCACAATAGACCATGTACATGAACCTTTTCATAATCCACGTGTTCTTGTTTTGGCATTCTAAGGTTTCTGATGAACTTGTTTATCATTAATGTAATTGCTAACTCCTGTAGCATTCATGCTATGGCAGCAAATGGCATCTAGGGGAAGGTTGAGATGAAAGCACATAGGGATGGCAGAGGTAGCGATGCCACAATGGGTTCCCTCTCCTCCTCTGCCTTCAGGCTGCGTGACTTTGGCAAGGTCATTTTGCTTATCTTTACTTATCATCATAAAATGAGGATAACAATGTTAACCTCCCATGTTGAGTTATTTTGCAGTCTGAATAAGGGAAAATGACATGAGGGAGTGAGATATTGTTATCAAAGAGTGCAGATAAGGCATCTATTTGGCTCTAAATGTCTAAATATAGTTGTCTCTATGTGAAATAGACATCTAAGGTTGCACTGTAATCAGAGGAGATCAATCAATAAACTTGGTGGAGTTCTGAGGGCTGTAAGCCTTCTGAATGCAGTTGTTCATTGTGAACAGAATCCCCCTCCAAACCACACTGACAGTACGTACTAAAACTCCTGTAACTCTGGGAGGGCTTAGATATCTGATTTATGTTGAAGCACTACTATTGCAAACACCTAAACCCAATTTGGAGCCGAATCTCCATCCCGCTCTCCTTAGCTCTGCCCATTGTGTTTTCTTCTTGCACTTGCAGCCAAGGATTCAGTTCCTTCCTGATAATGGCTTTCTCTTCTCAGGAGTTTCAAGATCTTGCTGGGCTCATTGCTCATTGCTGTAGACAGCGGCCATGCAGTCATCCTCAGAGGAAGCCCGAGGTGCTGCTCTCACTGCAGAAGTTACTCTCACTGCAGAAGTTACTCTCTCCTTTCATGTTTCTCACAGTGAAGCCAGATTTGTGATGTTCTTTTTCTGGGAACTGAGCACTGATCTGCTATGATGAAGATGGAGATCTTAAATTTAGCTCCTTAAGCCACTAATAAATCAGCCAATGCACAACTGAATTCACCTTGTGCCAGAGTGGTGGCAGATTTCTAAGCCCTTCTTCCTTCTTTTTCCCCAACTATATAAAGAACTCCTGATTTAAAAGGTCATCACTGAACACATTTAGGTCTGCAGAGGAGAGATTTTCATGAGCTTCTTCAGCTTCTGATATTTCTCTGCTCCTCTCTGTTTTTGCAGGAGTATCCTGGCCAGTTCGATCCGAAGCATCATTCAATGGATCAAAGAGATTCTGATGAGAGCTTTCAGAAGCATGGCTGGTGAACAAGTACCATGGGGGAACGCTGCCTTCCTGCATGGGGAGATGTTTGTTTGTTGAGCCTTCAGCACTAGGACCCAATCCAAATGCACCTTCAGCTGCTCCTGGAGCGTGGTACTGTGGATCAAAGTGCTGCAGTGGTGCACAGCTCTGATTCCTTTCTGGATCTCTAGTAACAATCTCATCCCATCCAGCAGGGAACAGATTGTAGGTGTCCCATGATACCAGAGGGGCATTTGTTTCTGCTAGGATTTCCTGATGCAATTTGGAGGGATTTGGATCAAAGCAAGGTGGAGTTCCTGTCTGTGGATTTTGCAAGTATAAATTTGGGGTCACTGTCATGGGAAAATCTTGTCTTTCGCTTTCTACAGATAAGAAAACATTACTGTCCTCCAGAAGATCCATGTTGTTTAACTGAAGCTCAGCTTCCTTATGTAACTTCCCTAAATTACTTGATGAAGAAAAAATCCCATCCTCCATCACTGTGTTCTGGACATCCAAACTCAGTGAGTTCTGACTTCCTGGTGGATGACCAACATGTGTATTTCTGTCCTGAATGAGACTTTTTTTGCTGTAATCAACTGCAGACATAAGTTCTGGGGGCGGATGGAAAGGGTTTCTTCCTCCTTCAAAGCTGATTGCATCTTCTTTCTGATCTTCCTGTGCTGGCAAGAGAGATGGATGCCTGTCCTGTGGCTGCTGAACCTGTCTGCCTACAGCTGGTTGGTCGTGAGAGTCGAGTTTAGTTCTCTGATGTTTATCATCACCTGAAAAGCTTGTACCAGGAGCTGACAACAGGATATCGGTCTCCTTGGCCTCAGTGGTGTCTGAGCAGTCTCCAGAACTCTCCTGTGTATCTTCAGGGATGACCTCTGTCTTCCCTGGCTGCGGTGGCTGGTCATTCTCGGATGCCTTTTGTTTTTCTTGGCTGGAGGAGCTGAGGAGGCCCTGGAGCTTTTCCTGCTTGTCTTCATTATTTGTTTGTTCTGAGGACCCTGCAGGGATTTCTTGTTGATTCTGTTTCTTTGCTGAGGAGTGCCCAAACAAAGTGACAAGGGCTGACTGGGGCTTGGTGGGTTTCTTTTGGGTTGTTTCCCTCTTGTGAGTGCTGCTTTTGTCTTCAGAACCAAAAAATGTAGTGAAGGGTATTTTCCCAAACCTGAAACCTTTACCCAGCTCATCTGTCCTGGCTTGACTACTTCTGGTCCCTTTGCCTTGGTCACTGGGTCTTAATGTATCCACATCACTTCCCTCTGAGTGTTTCAGATCCATTTTTCCTTGGCCCACTGGATGGTCTCCGTATTTGCCTGAGGACACACTTGGTTTGGAAAAGTCTAATTTCTCAATTGGTTGCTCAAAAATGGGAAAGATGTTTCCACTAAGATCTTCATTTGGATCCTTTGGTTTGGGGTTGTTGACTTCATCGTGTGAGTGCTGGGTGGCATAGGTCCCTTTCAAAGGCATGTCTACTGATACTGGAAAATCCTTGTCGGGTGATTTTACATCATATACTAAAATACTGCTGTGTGGGTTAGTTGCCAGTTGACCATATGTGGCCTGAGGTTCTGTTTCTTGTAGATGGGGCATATTGTGGTCATCTGTCATTTCTGGAAAACCAAGTGTAGAGATGCTGTTCTTTTCTGGTTTGTTGTCCTGAGATGTGTGATCAGGACTGGGTTCTTCCAGAAACCCTGATAGATTTATTTCTTTTGCTTTGTCTGTCTTCTCAAATTCAGCCCCTGTGCTCTCTTCCCCAGGTGAATGACTTACACTGGATGGCTGAATGTTCTCCTCCAGAATGACTGGTGTCTGCTTCCTAGGGAGCTCATCAACATTTGTCTTTGATGCCTCACTCACCAGCTCAGCTATCTCAGGGGATGTACTCAGTCCTCCTGGCTCTGGGGAGCTGGGTGCTGCACTGGGGGTACCTGGCACAACAGGGATGTGGGGGGCTCGGTGTTTAGCTTTGGGTTTGGGGGGGTCAACAGCCTCATCTCTATATTTTTGCTTCATATTTGTATTGTTTCTGGTTTCAGGCTTTTCTGGCACACATGAAGGCAGTGAGTTGTTCACTCCCTCTCCAAAATGATGCTTGTTTCCTGCAATGGCAACAGTCCATTCAGGTTTGTCATCAGTCACTGCAGACCTTGTTTCTCCTTCACTGGGTGTGCTGGGTGAGAAGGACCCACAGACTTCATTTTTCTTCACTGGGGGTTCTGTTGTGGGCAGGACACAGCCCCCTTTGGCCCCCAGGTACATCCAGTTGGTGGCTTTAGTGCCTCGAGATGCAGCCTGGCAGAAACTGAGCAAACCACGAGGCAGAGGTTTAGCAGGCTCCAGGAGCACAGGGGAGGAGGCTGAAGCTGACCCTCCTTTCAGCTGGAGCTTGCCCTGCTGGAATGCAGCGACTTGCTGGGACACCCGGACCCCTCTCTTACCATTGCCTACGTCCCCATCCCCAGGTGCCAGTGGCTTCACACCATCTCTCTGTTCTCTAGGCTTAGGCCTGGAGTAGACTTGCTCTCTTTTCTTAGCATAGGTGGCACCAGGTAGGAAGCTTCCCTCCTTCACAGCTGCCTCTGTAGCTGTTTTTCTCTCCCGACCCATGAGCACCATCCCGTCCACCTCATTGCCTGCAGCCTGGCAGCTCTGCCAGCTCAGTGTGGGCTTTTTCCAGGAACATGCTCCCTTTTCATCTTTTCCATCTACAGCCAACAAGACTACTTCTGAAGGTGGCCAGCTCTTTCTGAGCTTGTTCCCTACGAGCACAGGCCTGCTGTTCAGCTCTTGCCTTTGCTCAGCCAGCTGCAAGCTGCATGGCACATTGAAGGATGTGGGTTTCTTTCTTTCTTTGGTCTTATTTTCAGCCCTGCTATACCATTCCAGGGGCTGTAGTCCTTTGCCCACCACTGCTGCTCGTTGCACTGGATCATCCCTTGGTTGTTGCTCCAGCCTTTCTCTCTCCTTTGTGCTTTTGGCTCCAGCCACCTGCTTGTAGTGAACTTGGCAGTAGAACACTCCGTGGAGGATGGCATAATTGTGCAAGCTGGAAGACACACATGGGCATAGCTGTTAGAGGTTGTTAGGGAGGGAAGGATTAACATCAAAGCTGTCTTTCAGTGGAAACTGATGGGGAAAAAGGAGGTCTGAGGAATGGAGCCTTTCAAAAGCACTGTCTGTTTGCTGAGGATATGTGATTTTTTCTTTCAAAACCTAAAAACACGTGAAGAATTATGTATTTCCTTCAATACCCCTGGGAACTATAGGCCATGGTTATGTGAGATCTCTGTATGTGCCAGGCTTCAAACCAGAACTTCATCTTTCTCTTGGTATAGACAGCATTGCCCAGAATAGTCAGAGGCTGAGAATAATAGATAGTTAGATAAGTTGTAACAGGAAGGTTAAAGGCAGGACTTCATTGCTGTGTTTGTCTTGTGGGAGGTTATAGAGAAGACTGTCTTGGGTTGTTCTTGGAGGTGTGGAGAATAAGAGGCAATAAGAACAAGTTGTAAACTTGGGAAATCATGATTAGATATAGGAAAAAAAACATTTTTGCTGCTGATCAGGTCTTGAAAGAGAGGCCCTTACTGGAAGGCTATGGAATCTCTGACCTTGGAACAATACACACCTCTCCTGGATGAGGTCCTGAGCAACATTCCTCCCTGGACCTGCAAGGGGCTGGGTGGAGGCTCCCAAGTTTCTTTCCAACCTACTCAACTCTATGAACATATGAGGCACTCAGACTTACTCTGATAATCGAAATCCAGATCAGCATTTCTAAATTTAAATTATTTCATGTTTTTCATCTCACCTTTATAACACCATAGAGATTCCTGATCTGCAGGTGTCTAACAGTCTTTAGACTCTAGGAATGTAAGAGCAAACTGTATCAGAGACATCATCTGCCCTTCCTTGTTACCTTGAGCCTATTCTGTTTGAATGACCACTGGGCCATTCTGAGGGAAACTACTTGGACTTGCCTTGAAAACAAATGGATCTGGGGGCCTACCACTCACCTCAGTTTCTTCCCACAGACTTTGCAGCAGAAGCATGAGTGGTGTAAACAGACTTTGTCTGTGAAAACACGCTCCATAGAGTAGACAGGCTGGAGGCATGAGGCACACACCTCTTTCACCATGGGCTGAAGAAGAAGGAGAAATTGAAGTAAAAAAACTGAGAATCGTGACCGCTGGAAATAGGTGTGCAAGCTGATTTGCAGAATCTGCTGCTTGTGTTGATGTTTTTTAGAGATTTGTTGGGAGAGTTCAGACTTTTAGCTCATCTAATTCACTTGTAATCTTGGATAGGTCAAGATACAAAATACAGGACATCCTTGGAACCCTCATGAGAGAAGTAATTAATTTGATCAAGAGCAAATGGCATGCTCAGCTAAGTCATTTAAAAGCCTCCAGTGAGCTAAGAAATATAGTTCAGAGGCTCTGACTAGAAAGTCTGGATGGGCAGCTCCTAAAATCAATATACAATATCTAGCTGCTCACATGAACAGCACAGTCCTGAAAAGGTCACATGTGCTAAAGCTTCAACTGCTTGATAAACCTAGTGGTTTACTCCACTACTTGTACTCATATTTTTTGTCATGATCCGACGGTTCAAACACAACTCTATGTGAAAAGCCCAAGGTGTTTCTCTGGAAAGCATTGACAGCATCAGCTATTTTTTATTAATGGAAGGAGAAAGTGAATAAAGAAGCTTGGAAATCAGCCCATCTGCAAGAATAGCTCCAGGCTGCCTGCATGGCCAGGGGCTGCTGGCAGCAATGTAGGTATCTCCGTGGGGTGAATTTTGCTGTGGTGTGAAGCAAACACTCAGAAATCCATCCAATTTCATTTGTAACTCTAATTAGGTCGGTGCTCCAGATAGAGATACTACCTCATACAAGGCTTTCTCTGCCTTTTCCTTGTGTCTGTTTTGCCACAGTTTGATTTCATAGGGTTTTACTGGTGTTCTCTTATCCCTTTGGCTTTCTGTTCAACGTGTACTCATCCTGAGTTTCTGCATCGTTGGCTCAGAGAACATACAAGTTTAATTTGGGCTGTTACATGATATGGGCAGATGGCTAGATTTTAGACTTGAGCAGAGGAAGCTTGAAAGATGTTTCTGCATCAGAAATATATGGTGTCTCTCAAGAGATGACTTGACAAGGGAGCTGGAACCTTTTATTTGCAGCAGCCACCTGGTGTGTTCTTACAAATAGTTTAATTACCTTTTTTTGGTTGTTGTTTTTTTTGAAGCTGGGCATCTTTGGCATGGATGTTGGCTAACTAGAGGAAATGAGCAGGCTGTTTGGCAAAGAATAATGAAAGGTGATGAGCAGTTGCATGAACACAGCAATCATTTGTGATAATGGAGCAAAATGCCAATCCTGGCCATATGAAATCTGTCATTGGATTGACTTTGTATTCACCTGCTTTGATGTATTTTGTGGTGTAGATCATGGTTACCTCTTGGTACTCTTGCAGACATTATCTTTGAAAGTGATAACCTCTCAGACAACACAAAGTTTTTATTTCTGCAGAGAATAGAGAAACTACTGATGTGATTCTGCTGTTTAAGAAAAATGCTTTCCTTTAATCGTCCCCAAGGAAGGAAACAGCTGTTTAGCAAACAAAAAATATCTCTCTACTCTTTTTTTTGTGAAATGAATGTATGTGCTCCTGGAGTGAGTTCCAAGTGTGGGGTAATCTTTTATAGGGGATGTGGGCTCTATCTTTTATAGGGGAGGCTCCAGGGTGTATGTTAAGTGCTCACTCTCATGGCGCATGACAAATAGATTTAGTCTTCAGAGGTATTTTTACCAGCACTGGGAATAAGCATTGCTGATGTTGTAGAAGACAGAGAGGTGATTAGCAGCCATTAAATGTCACTGTGGGCAAGAAAATTATCTTAAGACTTCTTTGAAAACGTTTATAGAGTGTTGCTGGAAGGCTCCTTCAGTGCACTGCTGATTACTGCCGTGCTAAAGGTTGCAGCTGGCATATGCTTTATCATCTGCTGTTTGCTTGTTTGCTTTCTGGGTGCATAAAACTTTTTATGGTAGGGAAAATCAGCCTGAAAATGCTTGTGTTATCAATGGATGGAGAAGGTGGCGAGTTCAAAGCTTTTGTACCTAAGATTAAGCATCTTTACAGGGATATGTGACTGAAATAGATCTGGGACAGGTCGTACTTCAAATGTAGCACGTTTCATGGTTACTGCTTCAGGAGAACTGGATCTGCAGCTGAATTTCTCCTGTGACCACTAGAAGAGGTATAGTCAAGGTGAGATCATCTGTCCCCTGTCCACTGGTACAAATAGTTTTCCCGGCCAATTTGCTCTTGAAAATATCTGCATAACACTGTGTGAGAATGCAGTGAT
This sequence comes from Cyrtonyx montezumae, assembly GCF_038088225.1. Lineage (NCBI taxonomy): Eukaryota > Metazoa > Chordata > Aves > Galliformes > Odontophoridae > Cyrtonyx > Cyrtonyx montezumae. The sequence continues at coordinate 4,508,800 of NW_027072037.1, forward strand.
TCACTAGGATAAAGAATGGTGAAAGCATCCTGTCTTGTGTCCAAAGATCCTAGAAAACTATGACAACTCATTTGGGATTTGGAAGTTTGTATGTACTCTACTTGTTTATTATTACAAGGTCTGAAGAAGGGAGCTTGCAAGGTTCAGCTTGTACTTGAGTTTCAAATCACTGCATATGTTTTTTCTCCAAATCTTTCAGCACTTTGGGAGCCATGTATGATACTGAGATAACGCAGCATCTGTCTCCTCATGATATCCTGGCTAATGGAAATACCATGAAAGAAACACATCCCAAATGAGCTTTGCCTCCTGAGTTAAATGGCTCATTGAGACATTTAGAAACACTGTAAAACCCAAAGTACAAACAGTAAGATCACTATTTTTAAGCACTGGCAGTGAAGGATATTTGGGTTTATCCGAGTTCCTGCGGAATCACTTTCGTTGCCCAAGAAACCTGTTTGCAGCTTAGTAAAACTGTTCTAAAAAGAGATGACACCAACCTGGTGCTGGCATCCTGAAGCAAGCTAAGGCTGGAAACAAACAAGTATAAGAAGTGTTGGAAAAAAATTGAAGAGGACCCATGAATTGCTGATTCTCTAAAATTGATCCTACTAAAACAACTGAAAAAGTCTAAGCAGTTATTTCTTCTGGTTTCCCAAAACCAGATACATTCAGTTTATGCTGATCTGCTCTTTTACCTCAAGCTTTGGTGTATTCTTTAGTGGTACTGAAAACCACATTTTTAGTTTTCTTTCAGTATATGCTACTTCCCAGCTTTTGGGGTCCTAGAAGTATATCAGAATGCTCTGGGTTGTATGCCTGCATTCTTGGAGTAAAGCAGAAATTCTACAACTTTTTTCTTTATTTTTTCTCAGAAACATTTGTGTGGGCCAAGAATTTTTTGACAAAACTACCAGGAATGTGTCAGGAATATGTCATCAGCTACTTCCACTCAAGGTTTATTGCTCTTAGACCCAGACTCTATGAGAATGATGATGGATCTTCTCTATTTCCTTCAGTTACCAATGCCAAAACAAAAACAGAGAGGTGTTATTTATTCATACAATGTTTTCCATGATTTTCAACTTAGTAAAAAACCTCAGGGGAGGTTGAAGGGGCCCTGTGTTGTTTAGATTTAATCTACCTACCTGGTCCATGACACCTTGAGCAAGATATTGCATGGTGTGAGATAATAACTGCTATTTAAAAACATAACTATGAACTGAGTGATATGAAGTAGTACACTCTGAAACTGTTGAGTCATCAAGTGTGAGAAAGCACTTCTTGGGGCGTACATCCTACCCAAGTCTCAACTTTATGCTCCTGGATGGGGTGATGTGTATTGTATTGTACTCAGCTCAGTTTTCAGACGTACGGGCTCAGCTTGCCACAGAGCTGATAATCCACCCACACTGAAAAGAAGACATAGACTGAATCACTCAAATGGTTTAGAATGCCCTCACTGTGTGGTATGACTGGTTCATTTCACCAGTTCATTTCAAGGGACTTCAAAAAGAAACAAGCACTCAACGAAAGAAAGTCAACCAGATCAAAGTATTTTTAGAGGTAATGTTTACCTTCAGAATGCAGCAATAAAAGTTAAAAAAAAAAAGCCACAAAAAAATCTAAAATCATGAATTGAGAATGTACAAAACAAAGTCATAATAAAAAGAAAATTGCTTTACAAGGTTGCAAAATGAACTTAAACAGTAAACAGGTATGAAAGCGTGGAAAATCTAAAATAAGTGTTTTTTGGTATATATCGAATAATAAATTACAATTCTGAAAATAAAGGAAAGCAACAACCATTCTGTCTCATCGGGAGCATCTTTCTTTGAATCTTGCTCTGGAGAAACAGCACTGATAATAGCTTTGGGGTTCGATGTAACCATGTTCAACAGCATCAGGTATTTCTAGGAAACATATTCTGCTCAATACCTCCCCCACCAATAACAGTGTCCACCATTGGAACTTCTTAATGTACTGCCTAAGCAAAAACCCATCCAACCCACCCATCAATGTCAGTATGCATACGTATGCATATTCGTGTGTTTACACTGCCCTCCCTGGCAATTCTGTACTGAAATTAGATAAAGAAGATAATAACAAAGTGTTTGTTTGCTGGTGACCAAATTTATCGCTTCTTGAACTGATTCTATCTATCCTTTCTTGTCAGTTAGTTCCGAGAAGCCTAATTGTAGCCCTTCCATGCCCCAAATAATACTGTTGGGGAAGAAGCTGCCCAAGATGCCCATGGATGGATGTTTCCCTTGTGCCTCTGGCAGTGTCAAGGCTCTGGGTTGTGGTGCAGCACCATGTCTGTTGGGTTGTTCAGGTGAGGGCTGTTGTTCCCCTCCTGAGGCAGACTGCTTTTGTCCTGTCTTTATGAGAACACCAAGTCTTTAGGGTGTAGATCTTTCCCTGTGTATGATTTGGATAAACCAGGAGAATTTTTTATTGCGGACTATCTTTTTTCTTCTTTATACAGTTCTCTCTTGCTCTTCAGGATCTTCTATTTCTTTAGCCTGGAGTTACCAAAAGTGACAAAGACCACTCCTGACTCCTGGAAAATGCCACTGTGGATGTTTTCTCCTGGACTCTTCAGGTATCTTGGAAACATGGGTGATGCAGATACTTCATACTGGGGATGCAAGCTCATACCACATGTGGAGGAAGTCTGTGTCTCAGATTGCTTGGTGACTGTGGTAGATGAAGTGATAATTTTATTTCCAAACTGGTCCATTTCCTCATACTGCTCTGTGACAGTCCGGGTGGCTCCATAGAGCTTGGATCCATCAGGCCCTGTCTTCAGCTCCAAGATGCTTTTCTGCCTCCGTGGGTTCTGTGGGCTGGGGGTGTTCAGGGAGCAATAGTCTGACAAGCCCCCTTTCATCCCACACTGGCAACTGCCTTTGGAGGTGTCTGGAGGGCACTTCTCTTTCTCATCAACCCGATGGTTGGTGTTTGCAGGGGTGTGCTGCTTCATTGAGTTCTCCCCAGCATTTGTTTGAGTGGGCTCTGGTCTCTTCTGAAAGGGAGATGTGTCATGCCCAGGTGAGCCAGCTGATGGATGGTTAACGGAGTTAGAACTCTCCTGAGCAAAAGCACCTTTCTTTCCTGGAGTATCCGGACAGTTTGGGGAAGGGATGTTCTGTGGGGATTGTGCTGTCCTGGGTGACTCTGCTGGTTTCCTGGCAGCAGACTCAATGGTGATATAGGAAGGTGAGGAGGGAGAGCTGACACGAGGATGATCTTGACGGGGGATGTCCAGCTCTGACTTGGTTACCTCAGTCTTTTCTGCCACCTTTGCACTTTCTACAGTTGCTGCCTCCCCTGTCTCCACCGTGGTTCCCTCTTGCCTGGCTTTGCTAGAGACAATACTGATTTTGCGGATATTGCTGCTGCTTGTAGAGCTCTGGGTGCTCCCCAGAGATTCTTTGAACAGACCAGAGAGCCCAGTGATGTCTGACTCAGACTTGAGACTAGAGACAGAATAAAGAGCTTTCTTGATAGCCTCCTCAATATCTAAGAGTCGGGCAAGTGTCTGCTCCTTCAGGTGGATAATCTCAGCACTTGCTCTCTCCAGGTCCCCAAAAACTGTCTCTACTGAAGAGACACTGTCAGTGTCATCCTTGGCCTGTGTCTCAGCCCTATCCTGTTGTTTGGCCTGGAGGGCCTTCTGACAAACCACCCAGTCAGGGACCTTCTCAAAGAGGCTTCTCAGTGACTTCACATCCACTTTGCTTGTTTCCTCTTCAAATTCCTTCACCCTAGTCAAGATTTCTTGCAGCTCCTCCTGTCTCCTGAGATTTTCAAAGATCTCCATAGCCTCCTTGACATTGCCTTTCATGATCTCCTCTTTGTGTACTGACAGCCTTTTCCGACGTTCATCTTCTGTTTCTCTCTTGGGTTTTTCTCTCATAACAACTACTGGTTTCTCCTGAGCAGGTGCCTCTGCCTCCACATCAGAACACTTAGGTTGCCCACTATTTCCCTGTTGCTCCTCCTTGGAAGCATTCTTTAGCTGCTGATGGAAGGACACAGAATGACTAGTTTCTTTCCTTTCATTCACTTGCTGCATGACTCTCTGGCTTTCCCATGACGCATAAGCATTATATACACATTCCCCTTCCACCTTAGTTGAGGCATTTTGAGCAATGTCATCTCCTCTCTTTGGAGGAGTGACATGGCCCACAGAGGAGGTGTTTGGCTCAGTCTGTCCTGGCATGTCAGGTGTCTCTGCTCTACCAGGACAGGCTGGATGTGATATTGAAGAGAATCTCTCCTCTTGCTGACACAACTCAGAATGCTTCTGAACTACTTCAAGGGAACAGCTTTTTGGAGCTGCTGCTTTCCCACTCAACATTCCTTGCTTGGCTTCAAAACCAACCTCTCCATTTTTCATTGGCTTTGAAGGCTTAGATCTGTCCAGTTCAAACTTGCCTTGTCCTCCTTTGCTTGCCTTGTACCTTTCCTCTGCCATCTGAAGAGGTGTTTTGGCAGTATACTTAGGCAGCTTTCTTTCAGGACCCTGAACTGTGATAGATTTGTCCATGGATGACTCCACAGTGCAGCATTTTTCTTGACTCTCCCTGTGGCCTGATTGTTCACATACTTCCATGCAACTTAACTGCAGCTCTGCTGGGGGAGGCTTTGGCTTGCCGATCTCCCTCAAGCCTGGAGGTTTTGGAGGCACAGGTGGAGGTATAGACTTAGTTGATCTGTCTGTGCTGCTATTTGCAGAAGCAGAACATGCCTCATGTAAGAGGTGCTCGGGTTTTGGTGGGGGGACAGGCTTTTTCCTCAGAGGTGCTGTAATTTCTGGTTTTGGAGGAATCTTGGGCTTCTCTGGAGAATTCTGATCACTGGGTTTGCAGGACAGAGAAGGGAGGGAAGAAAGTGGGGTCTGGAGTGGTGAAAAACATCCTTGGGCTTCATCTTTGCTGGTTAATAATGGAAGGGCACCTTCTCTTGTTGCTTTGGTTGAGGGAGGACAATGTTCTGCTTTCATCACAGCAACTGGGGGAGGAGGAGGAAAGTCATTATCAGCTTGCGACCCTGAAGCCACTACAGCTGTCTGGTTATTATTGACTTGAGTCTCATTTTTCTTTTTACACACAGAATAGGACTGCCCTGCATTTCTGTATATCATAGCAGCTTTAAAATCCCCTTTGGAGACATTAACATTAGACTTTTCCAGTGACTGAAGTGTGGCTTTTAAATTACCTCGTACAACATCCTCCTTTTCTACCAGGCGCTGTTCTGTGGTGGCACTTTGCAGTGCTCTGATAGCTGTCTGTACATCCCCTCTGACAATAACATCTCTTTCTTCTTGCACTGATTGCTCTTTGTAATCAGACTCAACGAAAGGGTTTATATAGGTTTTCACTGGCGTGGCAGTATAAAGGCCATCCTTAATGCTAACATCTCTACTAGGCACAACTTGGTTTTCCTGGCTCAATAGTTGTCTTCCCTGTACTTCCTCTGAAGCACTGACCTTTTTATGTGATGCTATACTCTTCTGAGACACACTTGTGTGGGTCTGGGATGCTTCCTGGACTCTAGTGGTGGTGGTCCTGATGGCCGTGCTGGTGTTCTCCCGCATGGTAGATGCAGACTCTTGTTGATGTACAGTTGACTGAACAGCCTTTGTCTCCTGCATACTAGCCACCTGCTGTCTGCAGGCCATGTGGACCTCCTCCCTGTTCCTTTGTAGCTTGTTTTGGACATGGTGTTGAATGTTTCTCGCTTCTGCTGTTGCTAGCCTCAAGCTTTGCATTGCAGCCTGGAGATCACTCCCAAGGGCCTTCTCTTCTGACTGCTTCTGGCTGGCTTGCTCAGTCATCAAACTCTTGTGTTCTCCAGCCACATCTCTCCTCTCAGCTATCACTTTGGCTTGGGCTACACCTTGCATCATGGCTTTGGGCTCCTTCAAACAGGCAGATGTGGACTCTTCCTTCTCTGTGTTCTTGCTGACATCTACAACCCTTTGAATTGACTTTGTGGTTACTTTTAGGCCCCCTGACATGATTTCTTCCTTTTCTGTCCCCGTGGGCAGGTTCTGGGGCTTCCCAAGACATTGCACAGTGGGGCCTGTCACACCCACTGCATGCACCTCTCTCTCTAATGCACCCTTTTTGCCCATGCTTTCACATACAAATACCTTTTTTGCTCCCTCTGGAGCCCCTGGCTTTGCCTCTACTATTACTTTCTCTGCTTGTTCTTTGTTTGTTAAGACATGTGTATTAGTCCCCTGCAAAACCCGTGGGGCACTTTCAGCTGCCCCTTGCCCTGCTTGGGCAGAGATGAGGGACTGTATCTCTGACTCCTGCTGGAGGTTCTTCAGATAGTCCAGATCTCCCTTCTCAATGCAGCTCGCAAAAAGCTGGACGTTCCCCTTCTCATTGTCCTCACGCTTAACAGTTACTGTTGCCCTCTGCTCCTGTGAAGAAGCCATCAGGTTCCCTATCGTTGACTTCACATCCCCCTTGACAACTTTTTGCTGTACAGAATGGAACAGGAGGGAGTAGAGGGTCATCTTCACTGATTCTGACTTTGTCTCCTGTAAGACCATCCCCTTTTTGATGGAAGCATCTTGACTAAGGAGGCCCTGGAGAGCCTTAGCCATATTTCCACTCAAGTCCTCTTTGCCTTTAGTAGCTTCACTCTGGTCCAGTAGCTGCAATGAGCTTACTTTGATCTTGCCTTCTCTGTCCTCCTCCACCAGCACACTCTGTGGTTCCACATTGGTTCTGTGCAGGAGCTGCAGCATGATCCCTTGCAAATGGCCTCTCACAATCTCTTCTTTCAGGATTTCTGGAGCACCTGGGCTACTGAGCTGGTACTTCACCATCTTTACGCTCTCCATATCGTTGGCTTCAATGAGGATCCCATCGTGCTGAATAGCCTGGCAAGCACAAAGTGTCTCTAAAGTCTCCTTCATAGTTCTTTCTTTCAGTTCTGTTTCCCTGCTGTATTCAGAAGCACTGAATTTATCCAAGGGCGTGCTCTCAAAGAGCCATGTTGTGCTTTTCACATCTGCACGAGGGATTGGTTCTTGGGTCCCAGTACTGACTGTCACTTCTGGGTCCTTAAGAGTGTCCATGGGCTGGGTTTCAAACAGCCAGGTGCAGCGTTTGACATCCCCTTTCTGGCTGTCCTCTCTTTGCACTGTGCTGATAGATGAGCTTCTGTCTGCATCCCCATAAAGGGAGTCCACGGGCTGATTTTCAAAAAGCCAGGTGGACGTCCTCACATCGCCCCGCTGAACATCACTGACACTGACCATTCTCACATACTTCTTCTGGCCCACTTGCTGAGACTCAAAGAGCTGCTTGTTGGACTGAACATCTCCCTTCTGCACATCATCTACTGTTCTGGGCACAGAAGTCTTTCCTCCCGAGAAAGAGTCAAGAGGCTCTGTTTCAAACCTCCACCGGGCAGCCTGGACGTCCCCTTTCTTGATGTCCTCTTGGGTGACAGCCCTAATCACAAACACTTCTTCTCCCTTTTTTATCTGATCCAGGGGCTTAGTTTCAAATAACCACCGTGCACCTTTCATGTCACCTCTCATGATTTCTTCTTTTTGCACGGAGGTGACCTCATGGTATCCCCCCTCTTTGTCTTGGATAGCATATAAGGGTTGGCTTTCAAAGAGCATTGTGCAGGACTTGACATTTGCTTTACTCATGGTGTCTTTCTGGATCTTGTGGAGCTCTGTCTCATCTACTTTGTCATGGATTTGGTCAAGGGAGTAGGTCTCAAATACGAACCTTTTGCCTCCAACATCTCCCTCCTTGATATCCTTCGCTGGAGGGATTTCCTGGATGCCTTCAGAGCTGTCCTTCAGGGTGTCCATGGGGTAATTCTCAAAGAGCCAAGTGAATTTATGCACTGATCCAGCTTCAATTGTCCCATCATCCTTGATGACTGCTGTTGGCTTTGTTGTTGTATCTAAGGGCTTAGCCTCGAAGAATTCCTTCACTCTGGACACTTCCCCAGACTGTATCTCCACACGGCTAGAGTACCGCAGGGTTTTCTTTTGGTCAGCTTCACTGAAAACACTGCTGCCCAATGGTTCAGTCTCAAATAGGTGTCGGACAGTTTTGACATCAACCCCCTGTAATTCATCCTGACTGTATGCTTTACTGACTCTCAAATACTGCTCCTCTTGACCTTTCAGAGAGTCCAGGGGTTGAGTCTCAAACATCCATGTGTATGACTTCACATCAGCTTGGGGCACACTAATATCCTCTTCTTGCTTCTTTTCAGCCTTCTCATACAGAGTGTGCATGGGCTGGGTCTCAAAAAGCCACCTACAGGTCTTCACATCACCCCGTTGGGAGATTTCCCTCTTCACTGAGGGGTACTCCTCGCCTTGTGTGGCTTGATGATGAATGACATCTATAGGCTGAGTTTCAAAGAGCCACTTGGCTGTTCTGACATCACCAGCCACCACCTCCTGTTTTGTGATCCCCCGTATTATGTCCACTTTCTTGATGCTTTCATCAAACTGGTCCAATGGCCTGGTTTCAAACATCCATTTGTACTTCTTGACATCACCACTAATGACTTGCTCTCTGCTTACAGATGTGACTTCATGAAAATTGCCAAAGCTATCCTTGATGGCATAGAGAGGTGTAGTTTCAAACAGGATTTGATTAGCTTTGACATTGCCAGGTGGAATCTTCTCCTCTTCCTTGGCAACAGGCTCCGCATCAACCTCCTTGATACTATCTAGGGGAAGAGTCTCAAATAGGGTCTTGAAAGACTTCACATCCCCTTTAACCACCTCTTCTGTCTTGGCAGCTGAAATTTCTTCCTCGAATGCCTTGGAGATACTGCCAAGGGGACAGGTCTCAAACACATGTTTTCTTTGTTTCACATCTCCCTTCTCCTCTGCTGAAAGTTCTACTTTTTTCAAACGACCCACCTCAAAATTGTCTTTCAGGGTTTCCATCGGCTGAGTTTCAAATAGCCAGAGTGTAGATTTCACATCACCTCCAATGACTTGTTCTTTGGCTGCAACACTCTCTGAAGCTTCTCCTTTCAAAGTATCAAGGGCCTGGGTCTCAAAGAGTAATCGCTGTTTACTGACATCTGCTCCTGTAACAAAATCTGTTGAAGCTTTGAAATCCTGTTCTTCAACAGTAATCTCTCTGATGGCATCCAGAGGCTGAGTTTCAAATATCCACCTTGCTCCACTGACATCTGGCCTTCCTATTTCTTCCAATGAGATCCCACGGATGATTTGTACTTTGGAAGTGTCCTTGTTGATGGTATCCAGTGGCTGAGTCTCAAACAGCCAGCGAGCTGTTCTGACTGCATTGCTCTGAATTTCTTCTCGGCAAACGGACTTGATTTCATGAATGTTTCCAGTTTTGTCCCTGATTGCACAGAGGGGCTCTGTTTGGAAGAGCCTGATAGTCTTCTTGACATCACCTTTTAGCTCCTGGATTTCTGACTTGAGCTGCAGGATGCTCTTCTCCTCCACAGAGCAGCAGCGTCCTATAGCATCCAAGGACTGGGCTTCAAAGAGTTCTTTGGCACCTTTCACATCGCCTCCCTGGACAGGCTCCTTGAGGACTGCCTCTTGCACTTCAGTTTCATCTGAGTACAGTTTGTTTAATGAGTCCAAAGGCTGAGTTTCAAAGAGCCACCGGGCAGTATGCACATCCCCTCTGGCAAGGTCTGTCTCTGATACTTTCTCTGTCGTTGACAGATAGTCCCCGTTGACTGACTGGTTTTCAAACCTCAGAGAAGTACTTTTCACATCCCCACCTGGAATTATCTCTTCTTCCATCAACTTCTTTGTGGCTTGATGGTCCCCAATAGAGTCAAGTGCCCAGTTCTCAAAGATCCAGCGCATGGACTGAACCTCTCCGGGAAGAACTTTATCCAGGTTCACAGATCCCTGTGCATTGGGATCTTCAGTATTAAGCATTTCTGCCAGGTCCTCAGTCACAGCTTCTTCCAAGTTCTTCCTGAGCTCGGGATGCATGTGTCTGTAGAGCCTTTTTAGCTCATTCACTTGTCGCTGCTGGTAGAACTTGGAGAAGGCTTGCTTTGGAGGAGGCACAGGAAGTGGGTTGGGATCCTGGCTCCCCGGAGCGATGACTTGGGCTGAGCCAGGGATGGGAGGGGGAGGTAAGTCCTCTTCCATTTTCTTGATGGCTACTTTAGATGATTTCTGAGGTTCTGCCATCTTTAGAGAAACAGTTTTGAAGGTCAGAATCATCTCTTGCCCCCCAGCCCTTTGGCTGTTAGTAGTGTGAATGCCAAAAGAAAAGACAGCCCAACAAGGGAACTCCATGCATCTACTGAGCTCCATACCTTTGGTTCAGTAGCACACGGCACTCCAAAGCATCATATCACTGCACACACTCCAGATTTGGTGTTAGCTCTGGTTCCACAGCAACGTGCTCTAAAGCAAGGTCTCTAATCCAGGCGTGTGTGGTGGTTAGTCTACAGTCTCATGTGTCAATCCAGCTGTAGTGTAACAGAGAGGCCTGATTCGGACTGTCAGCAAGAGAGACTACCACAAGAATGACATAAAGAAAGCTTATCACCAAGTAGCAAGATAAGACTTAATTTCTGCCTCCTGATTCCAAATGTGGGTCAGGAGAATATGCTCCAGGAGAAAGTAAATGAGGTATTTATGAGGAGATCTCAAGAGTAAAAATGGTGAGAGGGAATCAAATAAAAGTATGAAAGTGAGCTGGTAAGGACATCCCATTTTTGGGTAGGCAGCTAGCACGACAGGTTTTTGGTATTGCCCATGGCACAGGACTGGGGTCTATGGAAAGAATGTTTGATTCCTTCAGTTGGACTCACATGTACCCCACATCAACACTTCCATAAGAATAGAGATTAGAGATTTAAATTAAGCTTTTTTATTACTTAAGACTTGTACAGGAGCGAGGCTAACTCAGGTTCCCTTAAACCTGCTCACACTTGGCCTGCTCTGTAAAAATGAGCAATTCACTTGCTACAGAGCCAGAAGCCAGTATATCACTGTTACACGTTACAGTTCAATGGCTTTTAACTCACATTCTTTTAAGCCTTTCTTCTGGGGGTAATTCTGGCCCATGAGCCTGTGAACTATCCCAGTTTACATTTAGATTCACTCAAACTGAATTCAGCTGGATTTCTCAGCCATGTAGGTACAGCAGCAACCAGAAGATGGAGTCATGACAGACTGGACATCAGTTGTTTCGACTGCCTTTGAGCCTCACTTCCAGCACCTTTCTCCTTTTCTTGGGAATTTTGAGCATCGAGCAGCCAAACTGAATACCTGCGGCCTGCACTGGATTGGCGTTTTTCCAAAGGGAAGGTATTTGAAGCCTATAATCATTATCTAAAAAGGACCATAATCCTGATGGCTTTCCTTTCAGTAAACAGATCTGCTGATCCTTGGCATGCCTTTGGAGTTACGTCTGTAGAGTTATGCCTGGAATATTATTAGGTGTTGCTCAAAGCAATGGCGCGCAGTGTTATTTCACTCTGTTAACACACAGATTGTTCTCACTAAAAATAAGTGTCCAAAATTAGTAAAAAAAAAATAAATAGCAAACACAAACAAGAAAAAAAAACAAAACCAAACAAGCCAGAAAACCAAACCCAGCATATTTTGCAGCAAGTGTAAAATGCAAATTGCTTGTACAAGTTGGCATACTTGGAATCCTCTAATGCACTTTTTAAAATGGTTTTTTAAAAATTATTAATTATTATTTTTTATTTTTTTAAATCTATAGACTTCTAAACATGGGGAAGGGCTGAGAAGCTGTTAGTTATATTCAGTGTGAAAGCATTCCTCGCTGTCTGGCGTGGGTATTTAAATCACACTCCACCACTATCTGCAAATATTTGGTTAGATAAGAGTGCTTATCTCTAACATTTCTTACCTTGCTTGTTTTCTGGCTGTTGAGAGATGGAGTGGAGCTGTCCTTCACAGTTCTCTGGAAAAGACATGGGGAGGAATGACATCAAACTGCATAGACAGACACATACGACAGCTGTATATATATATGTGTGTGTGTGTCTACTCTAGAGAACTGGAAATCAATGGTGTTCTGGGTTTTTTGGGGGGGGGGATCACTGACAATTCTCAGCTGGGAAAAAACAATCCTACCTCAAGTTGAGCAGACATTTTTCCAGAAGTCTCAGTCGGCAAAAGAAACCCAAACACATTTGTTCAGTGTGTGTGGGGGAAACCAAAACCAGCAGTGATGTATCCAAAGCCTGCTTTGTCTTATAGTTTTGGTGGTATTCCAGTATTTTTAAGACAAAACACATCTACATTTTGTAATGGCATTATGAATCAAAATCCCTTAAAATCTGTTTTGAAATTTTTATTACTGGAGGGTTAGATTAGATGACCTCCAGAGGTCCCTCCTAACCCCTATGGGTTCTCTGATTGTGTTTGATTCTGTGATAATTTTTCTCAGGCTTCTCTTTCTCAACCTGAACACCCTACAGCAATGCAGATTACTTAGAAAGTTCTATAGTACTGATTCTGGTGAATAAGTACTTCTCACCAAGCTGTATGGCCCACAGCATCTTGCTGCTGGGCAGGACACATGGTTCTTGTACAGACTCGGTCCAACATGAGCACAGATCCTGGAACAGCCTTTAAAGAAATATTAACCTGCTTAATTGCAGTTGTAATTCCCCTGTTATGGTCTACACTTAATTATTTTCAGGTGAGAGTTCTTCAATGTGGGCTCTTCCAGTTCAAAACCCTTATACATTTTCAAGAGACTGCATCTCCAGTCAAGGACCCTGCAGATGGCTGAGAGTGGAAGGGAGCATAAATGAACCTGCAGAAGTCCAGAAGAGAAAATGCATCTCCTATTAACCCTGCATGACCAACAGAGGCAGGCAAGAGAGAAAAATATAGCTTAGTGCCTTGTAACATGTACAACATGAATGATCCTATGACTCAGTGATCAGCCAGGTCTGGATGATTAAATCACTGCATCCTCTGCTGACGTTTCCTTTTTCCCCTAATGAGGTGAATTTGGGACCCACTCATGTGTGTGAGAATGGGTATAGCAGAGGGTGTACGTGTTGCTGTGTACTGAATATCTTCTGAAAGGATGTAATTGTGCAGATATGTACATGCAGATATTAGATATTTATGAAAACACTGTATGCATGAGCTACTGGATGCAGATGTGTGTGTGTATATACAGCATAAATATCATACTTGTATCAGCAGTGCAATTAATATCTGCACAATAATGTGATATTTTTATACGATACATCAATATGACATTCAGATGACATATTTCTGTGTTATTTGCAAACAAGGAGGAAACCTGGTCACTCTTGGAAATGAAATGCCATGTTCCTCCAGCACTGTGAAGCCAGGTGTGTTTTTCCTTGCCCTCTCACAGCCTCTGCAAAGGATGGGACACCATTTGGATGCTGCGGTTCTTACCGGTGGTGTAGTGCTGCTGTGAGCAGCAGCAGCTGCTGCCTGGGAGAGATAACGAGCTGACAGCTCCTTCACAGACAGCGAAGAGGATCTCCCTCGTCCTTGATGAAGTAAGTGCCTAGTGCTGCCTGATACGTCTAAAAACGACTGTGTCCTCTCATCTGAAACAGAGACAGGTTGGCATCGTGAGCTGTGTGAAACAGGGGTGACAGCATGGCATGGCACGAGCAGGGTACTTCTAAGAAGGCTCTGCTTTCTGCATGCCCCTTCCTCCTGGACTCCCAGGCAAGGTGTTTGTCCCTCTCCCTGAATTTAACACCATACAGTTATTGGTTAAAGGAGAAAATGTGGACATTTGCTTTCCTCTCATGGCTGAAATGGATGAGAGCAAACCACCAGGCACAGACCTGGTGCCACTGTCCTACCGTGGGGCTGCCTTCCCCTGTCACAGATCCTGCACCCATCCCTGCATCCCCAGCCAAGGTCATCACCAAGACAGAAGTGATGTGAAGGTTGTGAAGAAGCCACAGATGTTAAACTGGAATCAACTTCTACTTTTTTCTCCTTGTCGACTTCACTCTCCCATCAGTGCATCTTGCAAGCAGCTACATCCATTAATCTTCACCTCTTTCCCTTTCAGGAAACCAAGAGACAATGAGACTATAAGACTTGCCCACGGGCATAGCATGGAACAAGCTCTTATTTTAGAATGGTGATGATCTAAGCTAGCCCCCATAGAGCCCCACTAGAGCCCAGCATGACATTCCTGACATATCCAAGATATCTGGCATTCCTCCTACTTTTGTTCAGATGCTTCCCATAGAGATGACTCCAGCTGGGGATGTCTCTATCTGGTTCATGGAGGAGCTGGCTATTTTGGGAAGAGGTGATCCATCAGCCAGACAACCTGGGAGGTATGCAGGGAGAACTCTTGCTGGTGTGCACACACACAGTTGGATGATACTCAGCCCATGTACCCTCATGCCAACCCACTGTACTCCTTCCTGTGGCCTTCATCCCCTAAACAGGGGGGGCTTCCCCCCTGTACATACATGCCTCACCTCAGTTGTCTGGGTTAACTGGGACTGTCGTTTCCCTGTTCCTGCTGCAAAAACACGAGAAGGTTCTCTTTTTATTTTCAGGCTGGCACTGATGCAATTGGATTTAGTGTGGTATTTGCAATGCTTTCTGTTTGAACAATGGGCTCTCTCTCAACAAATCCAGCTTTTGCACAGCCAGGAAAAGGCTGATGTACTTGTTAATATGTGCACATGGAAAACACTGCAGCAATTCTGGCATTCTTTGCCCTCAAATCTCAGTCCTCAAATCGTGAGATTTTGTAAATAACTGACTTAATGACTCCTTTCTTTGTTTTCCAGGTTTTGAGTTCAGATTTTCCAGCTTTTCTCTGAAATACTGAAGGACATCTGCTTTGCTTTTATTTTGAGGTGACAAGGTGTAACATCGTGCACTAACAGGATCCTGGAAGCTATTGCTTCAAAAGAGACACGAGTTCCTATGGGACAGACATGTTAGTCCTTAGCACTGAACAGACACAGAGATAAGAGCAGAAGGACTCCACTGAGATGCTCAGACACCTGCAAGTGTTTCTTCTGTCCTTGGTTCCAGCTGCTCCTGCAGGTGCCAAGGCATTTTGATGCAAAGCTGAGGCTGGTTCCAGGTGGAAGCAGCTGGAAGCAGTGCAGGTGTAGGTGCTCAGTTCTGCCAAAAGGACATGAGGGCATGAGGAGAGGAAACAGAAGAGATTTCTTTAATGTACTCCTCTCCTTCTAACTAAGTCACCATGTCAATACTGGATTCCTTTCCGATTCCTACTGTTGGTGGGTCAGACTCTGAATCAAAATGAATTATTCAGCCTCTGACTGTATCATTTTTTTCTCCACCAAGATGTAACTGGATCTCTGACATCTTAAGATGATCAACATTTGGGAAACGGGGAGGAGAGGGTCAAGGCATCACTGTGACACCCACTTTTAGAGCAGCTGGTGCTGATATCTCTAAACACCTGCCCTTCTACCTGCTGTAGAAGACTTCTCCCTTCCCTAGGAGGTTTGAGGCACACATCTGCCTCTGTGAAAAGTAAAAATGAAGCAATAGATGCTGAACGTACCTGGCATTTCATGGTCTTTCCTTGCCATGGCCGTGCCCTGTGAGAACAGCACTGAAACATGTGCTGAATTATCATAGAATCATAGACTCAATTTTGAGTTGGAAGGGATCTTTGAGCTCCAACTCCCTTGCTACAAACAGGGACATCTACAGCTAGATCAGGGTGCTCAGAGCCCCATCCAACCTGACCTTGAGTGTCTACAGGGATGGGGCAATTAGCTGCCCCTTTGAAAAATCTTGCCAGAGAATCTACATTTCTGAATTTCCTACTGAAAAGGCAAAAGGGATCCAAACCATTGGGAAACCAGAAGCTTTCCTCCTTGCAAGGCACTGAGGTTTGGTGAAGCTTCCCAGTATAAGCAATGGAGAGAGCTATGGAGAGACAGCCTTACTAGCTTCAAAGTAAAAAGAAAACCAAGCACAATTTTGTGACCTTTCCAGTTGGAAAAGTGAGCATAAGCCCTCATCAAAGTCTTGGTCACAGTGAAAAAGCTCCTAAAGACCTTCTGTAAGGAGCTGAGAGCCCTTCACATCAAGGCAGGAACCCTGTGCTTAACCACTTCAGCACTGAGAACTTAGCACAAACTTCTCCATATCCTGGAACTGGGTTGGTAATGTTTAATGGTCTCCTGCATGCCGATACGTGAGCATTACGGTGACCTGATGTTATCTGTGTTGGGCCATGGTGGGGGGATGCTGCAAAAAGCACAGCAATGTGCCCTGCAGCCACGAGCAGGTGATGGAGCTAGATGCAGCTCTCCAATCACACAGTGGAAGACAGCCTCAGAGCTGCTTCTTCCTTCATCCTTTGGCTCAGATGGATGAAAAGCCGCAGGACTTCTGTCTTAATGATGGCTATAATTAGCTGCGCTGCTCCAGGAGGCTCTGCCCAATGAAACAGGATGCTGCCACCCTCCAAACTGCTAATTATAGATAGCAGAGGGAGAACAACACTCAATCCCACTAACAAGAGAACTGGGCTGTCATTTCAAGAGCTTCTGAGCTGAGGATGCTAAAGGGTGTTGTGCAGACAGGGTAAGGGTGCTGTCGTTTGATTTGTTGTGTGGAAGACTGAGGGCATGGAGACCCAGTACATGACCTGTGTTGTGACTTTCCTAGACACAAGAGGAAGAAAGGGAAAGGAAAGAGAATGGGGGAAGAAGACTCACAGATTAATCTAAATATTCAGTCATTTCCTCTTTGGCTATTGCCCATAAATCACCAACAGCTCTGTCTCCTGCAGAAGATAACACTGCACCTCCTTTTGTTTCAAACTCTGTTAAATCTGACAGCCAACTCCCAGCAAGCAGAAAACAAACCCCTAACAAAGTGCTTCATCCCTCCTTCCCCTGAGAAAACCCCAACCCTCCGGTAACACAGAAGCTCTGCTCTCTGTGCTTCCTATTTCAACTGCTGTATCCTACAGAAAAAAAGCATGCTACCCACCTGTTGGTGTCCGCCACGGCCACGGCTGGCACTCTCTGTTGCCTGGCTCCCACCTCCAACCCCAGTGAGCTACAGAGTGCCTGAGTCACCTATTAAAAAAGGAAGCTGCAAGCTCAGCACTGAATCCCCTGGGCTGCCTGGCCAACCACATGTCATCGGCTTTGCTCCCAAAATCAGCCATCCTGAGCAAACACAGCTGCTAAGCAAAGCCCTTTGTGCAGGCCCACTCCTGACATCCTGTGGGGTTGTGTAATGGGACCTAGCTCGGCTCAGCTTGCAGGGAGCTTGCAGGAGCTGTGAGCAGAGAGAAGGGCTCGTGGTGCAAGCTTTGGACTGTTGTGATCCCCCATTTGCTTGCCCAAGAGAGTGATGCTCCAGAAAGCATCCTGTCCCAAAATCAGCTGAAAGAAGCAACCTCCATCACACAGTCAGGAGCAGCCTCACGTTTCTCTCCTGACAGAGCTGTAGGTGTCCCTGTTCATTACAGGGGAGCTGGACTAGGTGGCCTTTAACCATCTCTTCCAACTCAAATGATTCAGTGATTCTATGGCTCTGCATAAAAAACTTCAACTCCATCCTCATTGCTTTGTGTTAGTTGTGCTCCATGGACTTGGCATGCTCTACACCACAGGACATGATATGGTCTCCATGTTCCTGTCATGCCCCTACCTGGTCACCACGAGACCAAAATCTAACTCTTGAAGGTTAGTGGCAGCAAAGGGACCCATGTCCCAGAGCTTCTGAGCACTGTAAAAGCAGGGCAGGAATGCAATGGCTCCTTTCACTGTAGCAGGGACTCCATTTTCCAGGAGAATGGAAGTGAACCAGCATGGACCCCCCAGTTGGATGGTCATTACCAACAGGTCTCCTGTGTGCTGGATGTGTGCCCCCTTCCCACCTGCTTATCCCCTGTACACATGTTGGTGAGACCTCAGCAGCTCCCTGTCCCCTCCTGGAGCTGGAAGCAGGAGAGAACCCCATTCCTAAGCACCTCTATCCCTACGTGTGGGAAATGCAAGTGCCAAATCACACCCACCCCACTCTCTTCCCATCTTTGCCTCTCAGAGAATCTATCCTGTGACAAAAGAGCCTCTCAAATCCCAGCGAGGTAATTTGCTTGGCTGGGTGAGCACTCATAAAAGCTGTCTGAGAAACCAGTGCTGCTGCTTAATCCAGGAGCCCAGCAGCCCATTGGTGGTGCTCAGTCAGCAGAGACAGGTTTATATCTCTGCCCGCAGCCTGTGAATTCGTGGCCCTGGTCCTGGGGATGCTGAGCTGAAGGAGATGCACACCGAGGGGAGCAGAGTGTCCTCACTGCCCTGTTTTGAGGCTGCCTATAGGTAAGTGGCCCTGGGTGCTGTGGGGATGTGGGGAGGCTGAGGGTTTGGGGGGGGTAAAGGGCATTTCTTGCCATTTCTCATTGGCTTCATGGCTTGCTATAAGGCTTTAGTACATGACAAACTGCTGCGTGTGGCTTTTCCCAAAAGAAAGGTGAAAAAACCGTGGGACAGAGCTTTAGTGGGCAGCATTCATGGGATTTTAGGCAGCCTCCAGAAAAAGCGAGGACCAATGATGCTCTGAAGCATCCTGTTTACCCTCACGGGTACACCCTGGCTTCCGGATCACGCTTTGCTCTGTTTGCAAACTGCAGTGTTTTCTCTCGTTTTCAGTTCTACAAAGGACAGTGAGGATTTCAAATTCAGGCCTTTTTGTTTTACTGTGAATTGGCTTCATTACGGGAAAGAGAAGCAATTGTAAGCATGTTTTTTTTTATTTTTTAAAGTCATCTGATTTTTGGTTGTTTTCGTTCAGGTCACCTGTTTATATTATAACTGCACGTGCTAGCAGTTGACTGTTAGAACTGAAATTTTCCCTTGCTCACCAGCGATAAGAACACTGTTGATCACATTTAGATAACTAACAAAAACTATATGAATTCGTAACACTTTTTTTTCCTGATTCCAAGCTTTCATGAGTCGACTTTTTCCTTTCAAATAAGCAGGTACAGCATCTAGTGCAATGGATCCCTGATTTGGAGGTGGAGGGCATCTCCAGCATAGATAATACATATAATGACTAATGCACATCAAAAAATACAATCCATTCTCTCCTGAAAGGGATTAAAAAAGAATCTGCACTCTCTGCAAGCCATATGTTGCAGTCTCGTGAGCAGATCTGGTGTGAAGAACTAATATGTGAATTTTGGGATGGGAAAATGGGCTGGGAAGTGCCAAAATCAGAAGAAGGTGCTAAATGTACATGAAATAAAATAATGTAACTAAAGAACAGGTTTGCTGAAGATGAAATAAGATTTAAAAGAGTATTTTGTACTTTAGGAATAATGTACTAAGTTATAACCGAACAGTGCATATGGTACATATGTATAAAACTGTGATTGTAAATGGGAGGTGGAAAGGGATGAAGAAAAAACAACTACTGTCTTTCAGCACCAAAGGTCTCTCGTTTTAGACACGTCTACAGACATTTGTGATTCCTCCATGTCAGCTGGACATCCCTTTGCAAGAGGCACTTCACAACCCTCAGGTAATCTAAACAGCTCCCAGGAAAATTTAGCTTCAGGCGGAGCTGAGTGTCTGCCCAAAGCAGCTCAGGGCTATTTCTGGCCCTTGCAAAAAATTCAGGAATGTACAGGATGCTATTCCTGGCACCAAAAGACTCCAAGAAGCTTCGCCCAGAGACAGCTGCGGGTTGCATTGCTGCCTGGGGACACAGCCTTGCCCAATGGCCAGCTGCTGGGAGCTCATTGTTCCTTGTCTTAAACCTCACCCGGCTCAGCTCCTCCACTCTTTTGAGGTGTTTGGTCAGGGAGGTGGTAGTCACCACCACTGGAGGTGTTCAAGAAAAGGACAGGTGTCACATTGAGTGACATGGTCTACAGAGGTCACAGGCACGGGGTGATGGTCAGAAGAGATGATCTTAGTGGTCTTTTCCAACCTAAATGATTCTAAGATGCTATGGGTTGATGGTTGGACAAGATAATCTTAGCGATCCTTTCCAGCCTTGAAGATTCAAAGAATCTATGAAATGGTGATCACCACCACCACTGCCTGCTGTAAAGTGAAAGCTGCTCTTAGTGTTCATCCAACCTGTCTGCACCAGGACTGGTTTCAGCCCTAATACCCCCTGCTGGGCTCCACATCCTATGGACCAGCATCTCCCCCTGTGCAGACGTCCATGCAGGATGACAACATGCAATAGTGGCTTCCTCCCCACAAGCTTCCCTTGTGGAAAGCAACACAGAGCTACCCACCAAAATAACCCATGCCTGAGGAGAGGACTTCTTGGCATGCCGCAAATACCAGCCCTTTTAAGGGAAACCCTTTCCAGCCACTACAAAGCGATACCTTGGGAATGTCTGCCACAAACATCACTGCCCACATGTCCCTTTAGTGGCTGGGACCAGGGCTGTGGCATGCGTCCATAAGTGGGTTTTTTTGGCCACGCCATGGAGTTGATGTGGGGGCACTGCAGGGATGCTGTGCTGCATGCTGTGCTGCCTCTGTGTTCTATTCCTGTCGTGGAGTTTCCAAGCTGCTGTCAACTTTTCATCACTGACAGCCAAGAAATCGGAGTACAGTTTTGGAGGAAAAGTGTCACATCAAAAAAATACAGATAAAATTAATAAATCTCCCCCAGTATCCTTTAAAGAGAAAATCCTAAATCCTAACCCACTTCTAGATATTGAGTTTCCCTAGCACTTCCATTCATTTCTGAATGAGGCAAGCTGGCAGTGAGAAAAGGAGAGGAGGAGAGAATTGCTTGGCTTTGAAAGAGTAAAATATCAGGATATTATACAGTACTGAATGCGAAGCTTCCTGCTGCTGTGTTTGGATGCAGACCTGGGTTTTTTGCTGGTGATAAAAAAGGATTTCCATCTTCCCCAGCAGTAGAGTTGAGGCATCGTTGCCTGATTTACCCCAGAAAAGAGGCTTCTATATCTTTCAAATTACTGCATCTATTCAAAGGCTGAAGACAGCCTTCTTGGGAAATTCCTACAAATTTCCACCCGTGCTGGATCCCTTTGCCTGGGCAAGAATACAGGTTCTCATATTTTGCCTCCTCCCATCAAGTGACTTTTGTATACAAGACACCAACTCTACCTCTCTTACCCCAACCTTTTTTTCTTTTTTTTTCTAGTAAGGTCCTGAAGCTACTTTGAATATTTTCCAGCAAAGACTTGGGTGAAAACTGAAGAGCTGGAAGGAAGTGGAGGAAGCTAAGGAATTTCTGTTCTGGCAGCAATCTGCAGAATGTGTATCCCAGAAGGAAATATTAACCATAGCCAAAAGCATGTGTAGAATGACACTGCATTTAATGCAGGCTGTTGGGGTCAGGCCCTTCACACAATGACTGAGCACTGAAACATGGGCATGGAGTCTTTTCATTCTGGCCACCACGCAGACATTCAATAGCTGAATAGCTTCAGCAAATGAATTATCAGGTATGAGACTCGGGGAGGCACTCAAGTTCTGAGCGGTGCAGGAGTTAATTTCCACACCTGAGAGCAAATAAGTGTGGTACGGCTGTATTAATGCTCTTAATCTATCACACCCCCTCCTGAAGCCCTTTGTTTGGTGCAGGGTCACGAACACATTCCTCAATGCTTCCTGGAGCCAAGAGCAGAAGAGGGAGGGAGAGAATCCTTACGAATCCTTCTCTACCTCCTGTTCCCCAGGTATGTAAGCTGAAGTGAAGCTCATTTTCTTCTGAGGTAACATTTTGCTGTCTACTGTCTTGCAACCAGTCCTGAACATGATTCAGACCTAGAATATGTTCCAACCAACCCTACAGTGCCTAGCAGGTTCATCAGAATCCTGTACGTATTCTCACCTGCGTTGACCCATGTCGCAGCATTTTGTGGGCAGAGAGTAGACACTGATTGTAGAGAGTAGCAAGTAGATGCATGAATTTAAGCCTCAAAACTAGGAACTTCCATGTTTTGGGAAAAGGGAAAAGCACGTGCAACACTCAGCTTCTACGATAAACATGTCCAAACACCCAAGACAACAATGCAGAACCACACTTAAGTCACCACTAGTAGTGCAGATGGTGAGGTTTCCCAAACTCTGGGCCAACAAAATCTCCAACTTTGCCACCAACCCTTTCCTGAGCATTCTCATTTGTCCTACATTTTCAAGATCAGCCCCATCTTCATATTCATGCAACACCTCAGCCTTCTCAAATCTAACCCCAAATTACTTACAGGAAGGTCTTGGTAATCCCAATAGCTGTGTCAAGCAGTAGATGGTCCCAGTGGAAAACCTCTGTGAAACTCACCACCAGGCAGCCCTTAGAGAATCCTAGAGGAGCTCTGCTCCAGTCCCCACACCTCGGTCCTGTTCACTGCCTCCCAGTGGCCTCTGGCAGCTGATTTTATCACTGAGCACTGGGCTATGTTGAGAGGATGAACCACTCGGTCTATTTTTAGGGAAGGTGAAGCTGCTCTTCCACCCGGCTGAGTCAATCATGAGTTGGGGAGGTGGGGAAGTCTGGGGGCCTGGCTTATTTTCAGAACTTGTTCATTCAAAATACCCCTGGTGTAATCCTGTACGGGACAAGGGACGCTGCCAAACTGCAGTGCCATGGGGAAGAGGCATTTCCCTGATTCACTGCCGTGTCCTCAGGCTGTGATCTACACTGCCTGACCCCCTTTGCCTTGGCCCACAGACAGAGTTTTAAGGGAAGGCAACAGGTATTAGTTACATTTTCTAGCTCCTCATTTCTTCCTTAGCTCAAGAATTCTAGTAGTGAGAAAGAAAATATTTTAGGAAAAGGGAAGTGACAGGAAGCATGCATGCGAAGGGGGATGGGTGCTCCCTCCTCCCAGCCCTTTCTTTGGTGGACAGTGCTGCACTGCTGGGAGCTGCTCTGGGCAGCGTTTGGAGGTCCAAAGGAGGGCTATGAAATTGGCAGAGTCAAGAGGGCAAGATATGTGAAGAGTGCTTGAGGTCCTGTGGTTTGTTTGGCCCAGAGGAACGGGCTGCCTAGGGCAGTGGTCCCAGGCCATGCACATGCCCCACACACCCAGTGCCAGCACACATGGGATTACAGTGTTGGGGCAGAGAGCTGTACATGTGGAACTGTGCTGAGCCAAGTGCTGTAGGGGCAAAAATTGCATCAGTTTCAACTGCCTGCATAGAAGCAGGCTTAGTTTTCGTGAGCTCCAACATGAACAGAGGGGTGGAGATACTTTCTATGCTCTTTCTGCCTCTCTGTAGTGTGCTTGTACAGCACCTAGCACAGTGATGCTCCCGTTCTTCAGGCACGTGAACTTCACATGAAAGGTAGATGTTGCGCTGACTGACACGGTTTAGTGGTATGGTGGGGATGAGTAGATGGTTGGACTAGATGACCTTAGTGGTCATTCCAAACCTAATGATTCTATGACTTTATGGCCTCAGCAGAGTTTTGCTGAGTCAGTGGAGCACGATCCTGGTCCCCAGCATGCTCCATGCACTTTGCTCTGATTTGCCAAGCAGCTCTCCGGTACCAATTTTCCAATTTCAGAATCTGGTTTTTTTTTTGTTGTTGTTGTTCCTTCCCTCTGAACAACTTACAGGAGGTTTACAGGAGAGTTGGGGGAGGTTCTTGCCCCCTCTGTGTCTGCAGGTACATGGGCAGAATGCTATATGTAATCCAGGCTGCTTGTAGAGGTGGGATGAGAAGATATACTCACATCGAGCTCCATATGTCCAATTGCTTTCAAAGAGTCTCCTGTATAGACCCTGCTCCTCCCTACCGTAGCCCAACCTTAAACTTCCAGCAAGGCTGGGAATTACCAGTCTTTGCTGTCTCTATTAAACCTCGTGTCTAAGAACACCATCCTTCTCTCTAAACAAGAGTCCATTTTCTTTGCAGCTTCCTTTAATAAGTGAAAATCAGAGAAAAGAACTCAGTATGAAATTTGACTATCTGCAGGGGGAGCAAAAAACTACAGCCACCCTTGTTACTGCTGCACACAGAGTAGGGAACCCTATCGCAGGTGAGGGAAACAATGCTGAGCAGCTAAAGAGGTGTAAACCAAAGTGACTAATCCAGAAAATAGGGGACATTGTCAGGAAGGTAACAGATGTGTCGTTGATCACCAGCCAGGCTTTAAGCCTGGAGAGAGCCAGTAGCACGAACCGTGTGGCAGAGGTGTCAGCAAATACAGCAGCAGGCAGGGGACAGAGTGCATGGAAGAGCAAGGCTTATTTATTTTATGTGGGTGGAGGGATGTACAGGCAGAAGGTAAAGGGCAGAGCAGATCAGCACCATGCACACCTGCATGTGCCTTGTGCTCAGCGTGAACCTGGCAGGAGTGCACAGTGCACGTTTGTACAGCATGTATTTGCCTGTCTCTTTGTCTAGCTGCCACGTATAATGTGTATGTTGCTGGCCTGTGAGCATGCATGGCCATCTGCTCATGCTTTTGATATCTATCTGTCCATCCTGAGGTGGTGGACCCAGTGCTGCTACTGGTTTTCCTACATGTCACCCCATTATTGCCTCTGTGGGGTGTGCACATGTGAGCCAGGGAAGCTCTTTTCTCTTCCTGTCTGGAAAAGCAGGAAAATCAAATCCAGGGGGCACTGAGCCTTTCTGAGAGCACAGGGACATGCAGGGCTCAGCAGCAGGGGGATGCAGGGCTCTGAAGTAGAGGGCAGCCCTGAGCTCTAACTGGGGGTGGCTCCTCTGGGAGCTGAGATAAGAGGACAGCAGTAGTGCAGCAGGGGAAAGGCTGTGCAGATTAGATCAGGTGAGAGGTCTCTGTTATGTAAGCATGAGCTGGGGTTTGCAGGAAACAGCTATAGAGATTTCTTTTATCTGTTTTGATTGCCGTTTTAGTTGGAGCTGGGGCAGAGCTGTGCCAGGTGTGAGAGGTGATGGCTCACACCTGAACCCAAGCTTTCTTTCTGGCTTAATGGGAAAGGCACAGTGTGCTTGAAGGCAGACAGATCGGCCACTTTGAAGGAGCACTGACATTCAGCTCCCACGTCACTCATGTAAAGCAGCTGGTGAAAGGGAGCTGAGCCTGTAGGGATTATTTAGGCTGCAGGAGTCTGTATCGGGGCAAATACCAGAGCTGCCCTAAACTCAGAGCCATCCTTAACGCAAACAGAACCTTTTATTTAAGTCAGCATTTCTTCCCTGTGGTACTTTCAGATCCCCCAAACCCACGTGCTTTCTCTGGCATCCTGCAAATAGGAGATGTTGGCTGCAGGACCCCAGCTCACAGATACACTGAGGGTGACAGCCCGCAGAGTACACGGTGTCAGGCAGGCTCTGTGCAGTAGTGTCCTTGCACAGACATTCGGGACCAAAGGACAACCCAGTTTTGTTGACGCTAGATGGCACCGCACCCCCTTGCAGAAGACTGCATGAGTGCTGCCCCTGCAAGCAACCCTTGCAGCCCGACCTAATCTGCTGATCCAGTTGCAGATGCCCCTGTTCACTGCAGAGCTGTTGCACTCTATGACTTTTAAAGGTCCTTTCCAACTCAGAACGATTCTATGATTCTACTGCAGGCAACCTATTTGAATGGGGGGGTGTATGTGTGGGGGGGTGGGAGTTGGATTAATGACCTCCTGAGGTACCATCCAGCCCCTATGACTCTGATTTCATCTTTGCTCTGCTCCTAGCTGACATTCTCATGCACCCTTCAGTGGAAAGCACTGAACAGTGGAGCTATGTTAATACATACATGGACCAGCA
Organism: Cyrtonyx montezumae; assembly: GCF_038088225.1. Classification (NCBI taxonomy): domain Eukaryota; kingdom Metazoa; phylum Chordata; class Aves; order Galliformes; family Odontophoridae; genus Cyrtonyx; species Cyrtonyx montezumae. The sequence continues at coordinate 4,534,529 of NW_027072037.1, forward strand.
TATGTATGCATATGAGCTGAGGGAGTGGTATGCCCGCATGCAAGCCCTTCTCTTTCTTGCCTATGACTTTCCTCACTCTGGATGCCAGAATTAATCTGCAAATTGTAAATTCTTAAAGCTGGAGCACTCAAGAGACTCCACCTTCAGCAATTCAGCTGATGCCTTCTCCTTTTTAACATTACAGGACTCAAGCTTCCACCCATTTCCCTTTGGGAAAATGTTTCCTTGACTGCTATCTTCTGTCTTAGGAAGCATTTTTTTACACCAAGTAAGTCTTCCACTGCTCAGTTTAATCTCATTACTGCTAATTACAGCCTTTTGAACCCCTTTAATCAGTGACTTGGTGATGTCCTTAGTGGCAGCTTCCTCAGGATCATCTGATAGTATTAGTGTGGCTGGGGATGAAGCCCAGCTGGCTTCGCTGCCTGGGAATGGGCTTTCCTAAGAGACACAGGCAGCTTTGTGCTTTGAGCAATGCTCAGAACTCCCACAGTGTCTCAGAGGTGACTAACCTGCATCTGTGAAGAAGTACAGTAACTGGGCTTTAACTTCATGTGTAATTATTCATCTTGGAACTGTTACAGGCACATGAGTTTGCTGATAAGACAAATGCCAGACAGCAGAGCTGTCCTGAGCACGGCCAAGCTGCTGTTCACCGTACCACAGTGGCCTAAACAGTGTCCTAAACCCCCAAACCATGTAAGCATTTATGGGTTGTAACCAAAATGTGCTCTTTGCTTAACCTTATAAGCCACACATAAACTGTGTGGCTTCAAGGCATTGGACACTCTGCCTTCCCCATCCCAGGTTACTGCATCAGCCAGGTGCCCACTTTTCAGTCCCCAAAAAATGGCTGTGGGGCAGTCCCTGGGTGATGGTGAAGAAGTTCCTGCTGGGGTACATGTAACGCTGATGTTTCCCACTGTGGAAGTGGCCGTGTCCTGGATAAGTCTTGTCGTGATAAGGGACAGCTGGTTCCTGAACTTTGCTATGAAGCATTACAGCTATCTCTGAGCCAGTGCCCTGTCTCTGAGCAAATCCAGTGCCTACATCAGAGGTAGCTCTCATATTCCCAGCTCCTTTCCTAGCTGCAAACACCTCTCCAGAAGGATCCTACACCAACACCTTCCAAAGAAGCAGTGGCCAAGAGGACATGAAGTCTTTTCTATTGTGGGGCTCTGAGTCAGAGGCTGGAGAGTGGTGTCAGTCTCCAAGATAAACCATGAATCATCAGGCACCAACCAGAACAAGAGGTGTTCCTCACGCTGTAAAAGGCACACTGCAGCTAATTCTGTGATTGTATTTATCAGGATAGCATGGTGACTTCACATGCGTTCATATTAAAAATATATCCCAGGAACACTGTGGAAAGTTCAGCTCCTTTGCTTGTGTGCTCATGTCAGACTTGCTTTCCCATGCAGCTGGGTAATTAAATACAGTGTCTGACATCTAGGCAGTGCATGATTTATTTTTCCTTGTGTGAAAGAAAAAGTGCAAAGGAAAGAGAACAAACCCTAGACAGATGGGATATGGAATCCCTGGATTCCTGATCCAGACCCAAAGCAGACAAGGTGGTCCCCTGGTCTCAAATCCAACCACTAAGAATTGCAAGATAGCTGTATTCCTCTGTACCAAACCTATGAAGCCTTCCTGACAGCAAATTTAGTAAAATTCAACCTTTTTCCTCTCCCTCTTCACTAATTCCTTTTGCCTTGAAATATCCCTTACCTGCTGCAGTCCTGTTGATACCACAGCATTAGGGATAGGCACTTATGTAGCCTATCTCTGGCCAAAGATGACACCACTGCTGCCAGGACCTAGGCTCCTTACTCAGTGCAAAGGGACTTCTCGTTTCCTCGAGGCTGAGGTGCAGGCTGATATTACCCATTCCAAAATAAACACGGATGTAATTCTGCCCCAGTGTTTAATCCCAGCTATTTTAAAATACCAGGAGTCAGGATGGCTCTGTGGACTCATCACTGGCCCGGGTCCCAGCTAGCTGGGATGTGCCAGCTCTGTGCAATAGGACCATTCGGGGCTGGAAGGGGTACAAATGCATTTATGGGGCCATCTGCCCTCTGCACTGTACTCCCTGTCCTTGTCTGTACTCCTGCATGCCCAGTTCTGGCAGCACCTACTGGTCTCTGCCACAGGATTGAATGGCAAATACAACAGCACGAGGACCAAGTTGTTCCCTTCCCAGTTACAGCTGGGAGTAGAGCAGTGATGATGTCTGGTGACCAAAATAAACCCAACTCACCGCTTCTGCCCATGGCTGAGTCATTGGCTGTATCCGTCACTGAGGAGATGATTGTGTGTCTGTCATGGGAGATCTTTCCTTCCTGTGTAGGAACAACAGTGGGTAAAGAGGTAAGTTCCCATCAGCAGAGGAGAGGAACCACACAAAGCCTCAGTGTGGGAAAGTGGCTGCAAAAAAGTCCTGACACTGCATCCATGTATTGTGTATGGTTGGAGTTTCTTCTTATAGGCCTTATCCAGGCTTGTCCTTATTCTGTCACCTCCAAGCACAGTTATTCTCCATTCTTTGGACAAAGCCTCCCTGCTTTTCCAGAGCTAAGCAGCAGCATTTTCTCCATCCAACCTCATTTTTGAAGACGCTGTTGCTTCTCCTTTGGGTTCAAGTTTATTCATGTTTCCTTTACCCATCTCCACAACATGGGTCTCTGAAACCCAGTAATGATTGGTGTTGTCCTTTGCTGTACCCACAGGGAAGAGACTAGTGACTTTTGTGGAGCAGTAACCACTGATGTGATATACTATAGTGAGATGGACCTGACCACTTCAGACAGGATCTCATACAGAATTAGTATTCTGTATGACAATGACTTCATAAGATTCTTTTGCTTGCTTAATGTAGCTTTGTCTCCTATGTAGACTGTGCATTTCTAGTGACTCCCCTCCGAGGAAAGGATCACTGAAATAAATATTTTGTTGAACATATGACCACTGCCTCTATAACATTAAATCACCCAATGTTGGCATTGCAGAACCTCCTTTTTAAGGGGGAAGTGTTTGGGAATCTCTTGCTGGTTCTGCCAGCTGATGAACCACCACCATGAATCCCAATTGTTCATAAGGATGGCTCTAGTCATCTAAAGAAAATAAATTTCAGAGGAGCTTTCCAAGAAGAGCACCTACTAACCTTAGTGGTAGACTCCTTCCTTGTGATGATGGTCGGACTCCACTGTGCTTTCCTCTGTATGCTCTGAAGAGATGAAGAGAAGGATGACTCTTCATGGAGTTTGGTGTTCCTGCTGAGGGGTTGGATTGTCGTCATGATCCTGGTGTCAGCCTCTCTCTTCCTCAAAATGCCACTGAGATATGGAGTCTTGAGTGGAGCAAGAGGTAAAGTCTTACGCTGTGGAGTGGTTTTAGGGGTGTCCAAGTTGGTCAGGTGTCCTTTGAGATTCTTCTCTATGGTGGTGGTTTTATGGATAGGAAGATCCTCCATGGACTTGCTCCAGGGCACATCACTGAGATGGCTTTGAGATATGGTATGCTTTTTTCCCATTGGATTGACATTACTCTGTGCTAGATATCTTCTCTCCATGAGCTAAAACAAACAACAAAATAGTAAATCAACTGAGTTTTTAATTTCTTACTCCTCTACTCCAAGCATCACATTTGTTGACCTTCTAACTTTTTGGAATGAAAGAGTGTTCTGACACTTTCTGCTCTATGTTCCCTGAACTAAAGATATGGGACATGATCTAAGCATACTCTAGCCCTTTCTGAAGAGATTCTGTCATGCCTGTTTCCAGTGCATTCTCTAATATGCCCATGGTAATATAAGAAAGATTAAGAGTAGCAAACATGAACACTGGTTGTCTTCCCTCTGGATTTTTGTCTTATATCCATCTCCCTCTCTATCATTTCATAGTAAACACTCAGTTTCCTGTGAAATGATAGAAAACATAAAAAATTTCATGTTATGTTTTATGTTGTTATTTTTTTAAAATTATTATTATTTCATTTTCTTTAATGAGATGCAAACCAGCTTTCTCTGGTGAGTGAGAATCAACTTTTCTCAGGACATGCTTTGTTCCACTTTATCTGTGTCTCTCACCTTGGGATGTTCTTGTTTGGACATGCTGCTTTCACGGTCCAGGATGCTCTGGTACCTGCAGGGCAGACAAAACATGATGATGATAAAGAAACCACCCTCCTTCTCTTCCTCACTACACTTCCAGCTTTCTTCAAAGACCAGATAGATATATCTACAGGATATTTGGAACTAAACTGTCTCAAGGGGGGAGTTCAAGAGACAGTTTTGTCAACAGCTCTGTCACTGGTATGTTGAGGGATATGCACTGTGGGTACTGTTGCTAATCTTGTTTGTCTCATTCTTGGCAGAGCTGTGATCTGATCTCATTTATGGGTTGTAACCAAAAGAAATTAGCCCTGAAAGGGCTTGTGTTGAAAGGCAACTCTCCCTGGAGCATTTTGGTTAGAAGCAGTTAAGAGAAACCAGGAAGGGATGAGATACCCATACCCTTCCTTTCTCCTCACCAGTTCTTCTCTCCATCTCCTGCTGTTTTCCCCCGTGGCACCTCAGAGATTTTGCAGATTTAGAGCTTTAATTAACCTCCTGGTAATATTCCCATTGTTAGGGTTAAGGGCAAATTCCTCAATATCATTGTATTTGGTCAAGTTTGTTGAATCACTTAATCACAGAATTGAAAGGGTTGGAAAGGACCTCTAGAGATCATCTAGTCCTACCCCCTGCCAGAGGCACCCTAGACCAGGCTGCACAGGTAGATGTCCAGGTTGAGTGGATCTGGGTTTTAAAACAGGACTTCGTTTCCAAGATTAAATCATGCATCAGTGATATATAACAGCTAAGAGCACTTGTGGCAGGAAAGTACTTGCCTTTAGCTTGAGATGTGAAGCTCTGGGATGCTGTACTTGGAAAAGTCCTTATCTGAATGAGATTTATTTGTTAGGGAGGTGGAGAATGGGGCGTCCACCCTGGAAAGCCACAGGACTATGGTCACCTGCCCTAGTAGATCAGCCACCCACCTGGCAACCAGTTCAGAGACGGACACAGACTTCCTCAGAGGAACTGCTTTGTGCTCTGAGCTGCTCCTTGAAGAATGGCACAGAAAGGGAAAGGACTGAGCTGATCGCAGCTTCTCAGTTGTTTCCATGTTCCCTGTCTGCTGGCTTTGGAACAAGAGTGTAAAGGTTATGGTGCTGGATGTGAAGACCTGTGGTAAACAAGCCAACACTTAAGTGCATCCGTCTCTACTCTAAGGGTCAGTGCAGCAACAATTGGCCATGAAAAAATTCTGTCTTCACTGAAACATCTGCAAACCTCATCACATAATAATAAAATAGGGTTAAAGAAGATAGATAGATTTTAAGTCAAATTACTCCTAATGCAGGGAATGGGTCTTTTCCACCGCTGCCTACCAATTTTCTTATTCTCTTTGATCACCCTGTCCATATCTCTGACAGAGAGGGGGAAAGACCCAGAAAAAGATTTGCTTTAACTCATTTAAAAATAATTTGATGGAAATTATGCATGTGCATCATAAATGGATATGTTCCCAGAGTTGCATAATGTGAACCACCACTGAATTCAGACAGTAACTGGAGAGTTAAGAACCTCTTGCCTTCTTCTGACTAAAAAGTTCTTATTTTCCAGGGTTCAGAAATGCACAGCAGAAATCTCAGGCACTGGATTTGCAATGACTGATCTGACACTTGGAAATACACTTGGGTCATCTGGGGCTCATTTTCTAAATTTAGACAGAGCCCTAGGGACCAACTAGTTATACGTAATTGCTTTCTAATTACTGAAGCAGACATTCAAACCATGGGATTGTGAGATATTTGTACTTAGATTTTGAAACCATTTGCTTTAAAAGCTATGTTGCTTGTATAAAGCGTTTCATAAATGATTTCTATTGCACTGGCCTTTAATTTGGGCTGTGCCCTGAGCTTTTGTTCACTCATCTGAGTGGCCACAGAATCACAAAACGATTAGGGTTGGAAAAGGCCTCAGAGACCACCTACTCCAACCTTTAACTCATCACAGCCATCACAGATAAACCACGTCCATAATTCCAGGTCATTTCATGTTAGAAAAGAGATGGTTTTATTAGATCACAGACACCCCTTTCCCACAGTCCGGGAATCATTCCTGTTCTTGTGGTTGTGGCGAATGTTAAACAATCCCAGTGAAAAGCCCCTGAGAGATTCACATCGTGGCCGAATAACCCTATTAGTAGGGAAGTGTTCCCTGTTCTCTCCTTTGTAATGCTCTCTTCCTTAATACAGCAAACACAGTGGATGGAAATACTCTTCTCAGCCCACAATGAACAGTTCCCACAATCAGCACAGCATCCCCCAATCACCAAGGGCTTACAGGATTTTTTCTGATATTAATTTATTCCATCTACTCTTATCTGGGACAGTTTATGTGTAAAATCACTTACATGCTAGAGTGCTTTCCTCCAGCCGAGATCTGCCATTTGATAGTCTCCTTGGGGCTCTTCAGCACCGCGCTTCTGACTCCATTATCTCCCCCTCCTTTACAAGACAGGAGGCAAAGTCCCTTGGCAAAGCTGCAATTAAATATTAAAAGATGATGTGCAATTGGGGCCTGTGTGAATTGGAGAGCTAGCACTTAAGAGCAGAGGAGATGAAGCCTTCTCCCTGCTCCACTCAACATATTGCCAATTATTAAGGTCTTATCCATCCCTATAAAAACACCAAGTTCAGAGCACAGCTTGGGCACGAACAACTGTCCAGATCCAAAACTAGATTTAAATTTGTGGATAAATCTGCTGGAATTCTTGTCCATGGTGAAGAAGAAATGAACTTGGGTATTTCTAAATGGATGATTCTGTCAGAGGCCATACATTCATCCTCCAAACCAATGAGGTTTCTCTTGTGGTCCCCAGTGCTTGTGACTTTGGTGGGGAGGTTTTGTCTGAGCCATGAAAGAGGGCAACTCTCCATATTGTTTAAAGCTCTTGGGTGTGCATTGATCCTCCTGGCAAAAAGGAGGTGGCCAGGCCTTCAGAGAGGATGGATCTGGATGAAATGAATTGAAATACTTCACTGTCAGGGCAAGAAACATTAGGATTATTTGTTGGAATCCAACTAGGTTAACATATAAGTATGACTGAAGTCAGTATTTAGCAAATATAACCTTTCTCAAAAAGCATCATGACCACAGACAGAGCTACTTTGGCACCTCACAGTGGATGGCTTTTTACACAGAGTTATTTCTGGGGATTTGTTATGTGCATGCTGGTGCGTTGACCAAGTAACAAAACCAGTGCATGAGTAAGAACAGATAACGGTGTGTGGGTTTATAATGAACAAGAAGGGCTGCCTTTGCCATCAAAACTGGAAAATCATTTACCTCAAAGTGTCTAAACTGAGCAAGAAACCTTTGATACTAGGGGTGCGTTGCAGCAACACAGAGCTCTGGATATATATGGACTGACCACCTGTCATTACTTTATGAAGTGTCATTACCTTATGAAGTAATAACTTGCAATTCTCCACGAGTTCCAATTCAAATCTAACCAAAACAACTGGAAAACTCTCTATTGAGCTTTTATTCCAGCACTTATAAAAACCTAAGGAACATGAGTGGTTTTAATTCTCTCTCCTAGTGAGTCTGATTCCTTATGCTCTCTGTTCACTACCTAAGGACCAGCCTAAACAACGGCCCTGGCTCTGTGCATGCTCAGATGCATCAAGACTTGAACCCTTCACTCTTCTCCTGTGTCCCCAGAGTCTCCCTGACGTGCTGGTTATTTCCCACCAGCTGATATTTGGTTACTGGAGCATTGTGCTGGATGACATGCACCATTTCAGGTTGGATATAAGTGGAAAAAAATCTCCAAAAAAGTGGTAATACTCTGACACAGGGCTGCCCAGGGAGGTGGTGGAGTCACTGTCCCTGGAGGTGCTCCAGAACTGTGGAGATACGGCAGTGAGCAACATGGTCAGTGGATGTGACGGGGTGAGCTGGGGTTGGACTATATGATCTTAGAGGTCTTTTCCAACCTTAATGATGCTGTGATTCTATGATTCTTTGGTGGGAAAACATCAGTGGCTTTAGTAGCTGCTGGGCTACCACGAGATAAATCTGTTGGAGGAGGGAAGGGTTTTGGTTGAATGGGCAAAGCAGGGCTCTGAAGCTGTGAAACTTCCTTTTTAGTGATTTAATTTAGAGTAGAAGGATTGGGCTGACAGCATGAAACAATGAACATTGCTGTCCATCCAATAGTGAGTAATAGAGGCTGTTAAAAGATGCGTGAGTTATTTCAGAGACTACTCAGTTCCTCTCTCCATAAAAAAGCTGCATGAAGCAATTCTCTGTGTAGCTCCCAGGCACACTCACTAGATAAAGTGTATTTTGAAATTGTTTTTGCCAGGATCACAATGCTGAAGGCTGGCTCTTCATCTACTGTAGGCCTTACTCTGCTCACAGTGATTTTAGTCTTCAGCGTTAGCTGTGCACTGTGGTTTGCTCTGTTGACAAGAATCAGTTGGGAAGGCAGGAATTCATTCTTCGTGCTGGGGAGCTTTTGTGAACTGAGATGAGGTGGGTCCCATACCTTCTGAAAACAGGACATCTGGCCTTGAAGGAAAAGAGGGGATGATTTGTTTCTCCTTTTTAGGCACAGAGTAGCTGGAGCTGAAAGCAGAGAGATCGTAGCATATCCTGAGTTGGAAGGAACTCATAAGCATCATGTCTAGCTCCTGGAAATGTCATTCTTTCTCTTCCTATTATTATAGAGAGCTGAATCACACACTTTGCCCTCAAACAATGAAGATCTACCTGCAAAAGATGAGAGGGGAGCTAGAGAGTCCTTTAGATGCTTACAGGAGTTTAAGCAACCCTGTGATGTGACACTTCTACTTAGAATCATAGAATCTCAGAATCATCAAGGTTGGAAAAGACCACCAAGATCACCGAGTCCAACCCCAACCCATCCCATCATGATCACTAACCTATGTCCCTCAGTGCCATACCTCCACAGTTCTGGAACCCCTCCAGGGACAATGACCCCCTCACCTCCCTGGGCAGCCTGTGACAGCACATTACCACTGTTTCTGAGAAGAAATTGTCCCTAATATCCAACCTAAACCTCCCCTGACACAACTTGAGGCCATCACCTCTCATCATATCGCTGTTACCTGGGAGAAGAGACCAACCCCCACTTCACTGCAGCTTTCTTTCACCAAGTTGTAGAAAGATAAGCTCTCCCCATAGACACTGACCCCTTGTCCTGCAGTTTCACTCTGAGCACTATGAGGAGCAATCAGTTTCCCAGGAAGTTATTTCCTGATCACTACCCTAAAAAAACCCACAAGGTTTTCTTTTGGGTTTTGTTTGCCATTTGGCTGGAAGGGGCTGAGCAGAGCATGTAGACTGGAAGTGTGGACTGGTGCCACTGAGCTCTACAGCGTGGGCATGGGCATGGGCAAGCAGCAGACAGGCAGCCATGGGAAGCAAGCAAAGGGGGCAAGGACAGGGGATGGAAGCAGATAGCAGGGAACTTTGAACAGGGACCTATTAATGGTTAACACAGACAATTATTTCTAGCTGTGTCAAGTGAACTGACCTAAGCCCACACAAGATTTGTGCTGATCAGACAAGGCCTGTGTTGTACACAGCTACCTCTATTTATCTTTTTATTTTTTTTCTCTTTTTGCAGTTGTATAGTGCTGTTGTGATGACTGTGTTCCCACTAAAAATGTGTGTGCTCTCCTTTCTTCCCCTCCATGTGCCCAGCCTGTTCTGGCTGTGTTGTGTAGCTTTGCTGCATGCACGTTTGTGCCCTGTTTGTCACATGCCCAGGTGTGGGGATGGTGCAGGGCATGAATGAGCATGAAAAGGAAAAAATCAGTGTGGGTTATGAATAACAATCTGCTATTAGTTGTAAACAGATTGATGCATTAAAAGTTTCCTGCAAAATGCTGTTTGCAAAGTGTCTTCTCTGGATTTGATCCCCTGCCAGAGAATTCTTAGCTGCTAAAAGCAGTGGAGGAAAGAGACAAATATTGTGTTCTTCCCATTTTTGGGGGGCAGTGAGAGCTGTTTGCAGCAGGGTTGTGAGAATGGCTGCACAGTGACTGTTTAATTCTGTTGCTGAAGGCGCCGTGCAGGGAGCTGGTGCTGGCAGAGCTGGTTCCTTCCCTTTGGTCTGCTAGGCAGGGCTGTGCACTAGCAATTTACTGAGGATGGGTGCACTGGAGGAGGGAAAAAAGCCTTGCAAAGTCTCTCACATCGCTCTCTCTCCACTCTCCATCTGTTTCTTATGGAGAGTATCTGGGTCCTTGCAGTCATTTCCATAATTATTGGTTTCATGTTAAGTAACCAAAAAATTATCTATCAAACGCACATGTGGAACTAATGGGGCTTATTTGAAAAGACCTGTCTTTGCATTTACAGCTGGCATATTGCTCGGTCCATTTTAATGAGCTTCCATGGCACTGACACGTGATGGGGTGGGAGATCTCATGCGTGCTTGCCCCAGGCTCCTCCCATGTCCCAGATGGAAACAAATGCCAGAGCAACTGGATGAAGCTCAGTGCTGCATGCTCCCTTTGAATGCCCCCTCCTAAGTATGACCAGGTTGCTTTTCCCATTAATTCATTTTAGGAATCAGGTTGGAAAGCCTGAGAGACCATTTTTTCTCGGGAGAGCTCAGCAAATAGCTGGATTTTGTGAGGGTTGGAAATACTGTGAAAGGAAATGTAGTGATTTCCATTTCAAAAGATAGGATGTCCTCTGGAGTTTTTCACACTCCACAGTCTCAGGTTCAACTGGAGGTTGGGTTGCAGAGATGTAGAACGGATAAAACTGTAGGGTTCAGGGTGTGGGAACATCTCTTCCTTGGCTTCAAATCTTGCCACAAATGCACTGAGTCATACATACCTTGGATTTTAGTGAAGATGTGGTCCTCTATGACATCTGTGTCACTCCAGGTAAGCTCATCCAACTCTGCATTGTGTGTGAAAATGAAGTACCCCCTGAGCTGTTAGAAAATGAAACACTGGGGCCAACATACTCAAAAAATAGAGAAGATCTCCACCTTGGCTTCCATTTTAAGCTTTTAGGGTCTGGTTTTGAGGGTAGCACCAGCATAGCCTGTAGGACCCGATGAGATGTGTGGGTGGAAAACATCCTGAACTTCCATCAGCAGGTTTATGGAGATGATCAACATCATGTAGGTACCAGGCAGAGGAATGAGGACCCAGTCCCATGGTGTTTTGAAGACATCCCATCCTCAGAGGTGCTTTAGGTCAGGCTGGATGGTGCCTGAACAGCCTGATCTGGTGGGTGGTAATCAGCCCATGGCAGGGGTCTTGGAACTGGACAATCTCTGAGGTCTTTCTAACCCAAGCCAATCTATGATTCTATGTTTTCTAGTTGAAATCATTCTTGCAAAGAGCCCTTCCCAGAGATGGCCTTTGCTTTAACGAATTGCTTTCTGGTCATGTTTCCTTACCTATCCCAATCTCTATCTTGGATGAGAAAATCCCTGATATCTGTGCAGTGAGAACCGTGTGAATGACTTGAATGTCTCATGACACACAGTGGAGAAAGCCAAGGAATCACAGTGGGTCTGTGTTTCCTGTGTTGGCATTGCATTCAGCCACTACAGGTCTCCCCAAGGAGAAGAGAAGACCTTGGACAATGGTCTGGTGATGGCTTCCCCAGGACACTGCTGTCCTCCTTGCGTGAAATATTCTTCAGTTATCCCCATCATTGCCAAAAGCTGGATATTAGGAAAAAAAATACTCTCAGAAAGAATGTAAGGCATTGGCACAGGCTGCCCAGGGAGGTGATGGTCATCGTCCCTGGAGGTGTTCCCGATCCATGGAGACATGTGACACTGAGGGACGTGGGTTAGTGGTCATGGTGGAGAGGAGTTAATGAAAACCCAAAGCCCCACTCTTATGATGGACAGTGCCCCTGTGTCTAGATTACAGTTGATACAGTAGATACAGTTAATGATTCTGTGATTCTGTGATTCAAAGCCTGTACCTCTGTGGGCTCATTGCAATGCCCACAGCGTTATGTGGTCTACCTCAAAGCACTGAGTGTGTGCACTCCCTGCTTTAGGGAGTGACTCATGCCCCAAAATGGCTCTTTGTTCCATCTCCCAATTGGACTCAGTGCCCACACTGAATCTTCCTCTCCTGGCACCAGAGATGTTTCTGTCCATGCTGTGTAGACCCCATGACCATTCTGGGGATGAGGATGTGGGCTCATCCTGTGCACTGCTTTTTCTTTTTCCATCTTTTGTATTTTCAATCTTTTGTGTACAAACCACCTTATTATCACCATTTGGAACTGCAGCATCCCTTTGGGCTGGTCGTGTGCTTCATTCATGGGTTCTTCCCTACAAAACAGAATGATTACCTGAGACTGTCTTGCAGAAGCCTTTGGAGGTGGATGTTTTTTCACCCTCCCCAGCTAAACGAGAAACCACAGATTGCTCAGCCTTTAGTTCCTCACTGAAAACTATCTTTTCTTTTCCCCTCTGGGAAGCTCTGAAAATTAAAACCAGCAAAAGTACATTTCTTGTGAGGATGAAATATTTCTTGGCTGCCTCTAAGATGCCGTGGGGCTCTGTAAGTGTGTGTGACTACAAACTTCAGTCAGGATAGACTGTGTTGTTGTACTCTGCAGGCATACATCAGAGCTGGGCACAGCCATCAGATGGGACAAAGGCTTCTGCTTTGCACCTTTTCTTTTGTGACTGGAGAACATGCACTGCTCTAATGTATGCTGGAGGAAGGGGAAAGGCAACAGCAGTCCATCAGCTGACCTCTCCTCCCTGGTATATTCACCTTTGCACGCAGTCTGTAGTGTGTTTTGGGGTCCCCACATTGAGTTCCCTTCTGGAACATGGTCTGGAATCAGACAGAGTTTTGGGGTGGAAAACTGGGAGTGCACCAGAATTGCACTGGTCTTGCAATGTCTCCAACTTCAGCTGTTTTACCAGGCCTGGTTTGACTTTCAAAGTCAGATGCAGGAATGAGCCATAGGTTCAATGGTGCAGATATTTGCCATTTTCCAGTGGACTGTGATGGTTTATAGGCTGTAGGTGGATTGGCTGGGGCTCCATTTTATTACACATCAGTGCCCACAAATCCTCACTGAGAACATGGATTTCTCAGCCCTATGGTATTTATTCTGAAAATCTTCCCATTGCCTGCTTGCAAATAAACAGATCTGACTTCGTATCTGCAATATCCCCTGCAAATATGCAAATAAGGAGGAAACATTTGCATTACAATGTGGGATCTGAGTGAGATGTATTCAGGGTTATTATTGTTAATACAAACTGGAGATTGCTATAGTTAGGCTTTGAAAGGCAGGAAAGACAGTGTCTGGAAAACAAGAGATCTCTTCCAGCATAGCCTATTTGTTCACCTCATCATACCAATAGCTAGAGAGCCTTTACACATCTCAGAAGAGGATCTCCTCCAGGCAGAGCTTGTTTTGGCTGAGAGGAAAGGGGACTTGCTACAAAACAGGCTTCCCAGAGAGGTGGAGAAGTCACTGTTCCTGGAGGCTTTCCAGAAGTGTGGAGATGTTGCACTGAGGGATGCGGTTGGTGGGTATGGTGGGGGGTGGGTTGGGGTTGGACTAGTTGATCTTTGAGGTCTTTGCCAACCTTAATGATTCTATGATTCTAAATGAAGAGAGGACCCCTCTGTGTCTATGAGTAAAGCAGTTTGAAAGGCATGTCCTTGCACTGATGCATTTTACCCTCCCCGTGCAAAGAACAATCTTTCAATACAATAAAAATCCAGTGAGTGTGATGTCCCTTGGCCTATTAACCTATTCTCCTAAGCACGTCCAAGTAAGGGGAAAATAATCCTTTTGTCCTGTAAAGAGAATCACTGAATCCTGGAGTGGCTGAGGGTCCATCTGCCTGACCCAGCAGGGCCACCCAGAGCAGGGTCCCACATCCAGGTGTCTTTTGGAGATCCCGAAGGAGGAGGTCCTACAGCATCTCCAGGTTGCTCAAAATGCACAACCAGTTCTCCATCCGTGACAAACAGCATATTAAAAGATTCAGACACTGCCTGCAGCATCCCACAGCACTGTGTTGCTGCGGATCCCACTGCATTCCCAGGCAGCTGTCGAACACGCAGAGCCTCAGGGACATCTCTGGGGACATCCCTGCTGTCTGTCTACAGCAGCGTGGAGATGTCTGGAAGTGTGTCGGCAGGCGAGATGCATTCTGTGCCCTCAGGAGCTTCACGTGCCTCTGACAAGGCAATTCCCATTGGAAACCACAGGCAAGAGTGGATGATGGAGAGGAGGCAGCGAGCACAGCCCACAAGTGGTGCTTCTGGGGTACAGTGATGCTCTCTGCACAGTTTCCTTTGCTTAGAATTGCTGTGGGAATAAACCTTTGGCTCCAGAGCCACGGAGCCCTGCTGTGTTTCCTCCTCTCTTTGTTTGTAACCTCTTTGTGATTTCGATCTTAGTTTCTTTGTTTACAGCCCCAATCTCTGTCTTGTCATCGTGTCTAAATTTGTCAAGCTGTTTGCAAGCAATTTCTGTGATACACTTACTCCTCTTTCTGTGCTGTTTTAGTTCTTTTACACTGAGGGATGGAGCACTCACTGCTCTGACTTTACTCCACTGTGAAATGGCCACAGGCACCTCCTAACACTCCAAGACTTTGCCTAACAATGCAGTCCATTGAAGATGGCAGGTTTGAGAGACTGGTGATTTACTACTTCCAAATGGATTTTTTTTTTTCTCCAAATATGTCTGTTCCAGGCTCATATATTATTATTATTATTATTTTTTCCTTAGGAGGTGTCCTGTCCCACTTGCCTAGAGCTGCCTGCTGCCCATGCCTGGAACTCTGCACCCACCACCTGCTCTGTCACGTACATCTCAGGGCCAATGAAAGGGTCAGGGCCCGAGGGACTTTTCTTCTATGGAAGCTCAAGGGTTCTGTTTGCAAAGAGTGTGTCCTGGGGCAGGGCACCTTAGTCAGAGCCCTTTCCTACAGAGGGATGCTGTTGATGCTGTACTCTCTCCTGAAGTCCTTGTTCACGTGGTAAAAGCTCGTTTGGAAGATGCCCTAAGCCAGTCCCTCAACTGTGTCCCACTGTGGAAAGGATAGAGCATGCAAAAATAAGCTTGTCACACTCATTTCCCACGGCACTTATACTAAACATAGGGCTTCTCCAGAGCAGCAGCAAGCTCCCTGTTCTCCCATCTCCTACCCTTTCATAGAACCGTTTGAGTTGAAGGGGACCCTTAAAGGCAACCTGGTCCAGCTTCCCTGCACTGATGGGGGATAAGTGTCATTTCTGTAGTGATGGAGTTAGTGACTTGTAGGAAAAGGTCTGAAGAAGAGTGTGTACCACCAATTTCCAGCTAACAAAGACACCTGGCCTCCTCTGAGGACACTAGAGGGCGCGTCCACCTTATTTTTGGGAGCACTCCTCTGCAGGCGTCTCTCTCTTCCCTCAGCAGCTGGAGAAGGTTGGGTGAAGGTCTATAGAAAAGGGAACTTGTCTCCAGTGTGTGTTTGCAAAGGGCTTAGCTGGAGGCAGCTCCGTCTTTACAGGATTTCCAGAGTTCTCTCACAGAGTCATGAAATCAGATGAATTTATACCAAAATTAGAGGTGATCCAGGGGAAATACTTCTAAAAGCAGGAGATGGGAGCCTGAAAATGGAAATGGACAGGTTTGGTACTCCCTGCTCCAGTGGGCGGTGTGCAGGAGCCTCAACACCCCCTCCCTGTGCTGGCTCACTCTTAGGATCTTGGTTCACTCTCTTCTTTCTGAGTCCTCTGAGGTTATTTCCAGACAGGCTGTCTGCAGAGGAACAGAGTTAAGGGACACCTCTACAACAGAGACATCGTTTGTCCCTCAGCGCTGCTATAAGAGCTAGTACTGCAGCCATACCTATTTACTTGTTACTTAATAGAGCTCAATTAGACATTGCCCAGTCTTTCTTATGCATCCTGCTCCCATCACTCGTGTTTCAACATGAAGGAGGCTCACAAACATGGAGACCAGGGATGCTTCTGCTACAGAACTGGCAAGAAGGAGCAAACCATTAATAGAAAGAGGAGGGCTGACCGGGGGAAGGACACAGAGTATGCTGTCAGCAACATCTCTTCATACACGGGATCAGATCCCATAAACCCATGAGTAGCATTGCTTAATGCAATCCATTTTGCAATGTTTCCACCCATATCTGTTTATCCCCCTTGCCTGCCTTTCACAGCAGGGTGGAGGCATTTACTCCACAGCTCTTGGCAGTTACAACCTCTGCATTCACAGGGACATGCTGGCCGGGCTCAGCTGAGCATGGATGTGAGAACGTATTGCAGATATTCTCCACTTTTTCTTGACCATATAAGGGAACATTGCCCTTCCTAATGCTGGAGAATGGGGGTAGAATGAATAACTTGAAGGATTAAGAATGAAATCTGGAGCCTTTTCCCTCTCAGCCTGCATGGGCTGGAATAGATTGTTACCATCTGAAGGCTGGTGAAATGTGTTGGCTTTTGGTTGCTCAGTTCCCAGAGTTGGTTCCGGCAGTTTGTTGGCAAGTCTGAAGTGGTCTGGGGATCCAGCCTTGAAGGAGTCCTCCAAACCAGGGCTGGAGAACAGTGAGACAACACACACGCAAAGGCTGCTGTTGCTTGCTGCGTCCTTGCTTCATGGCTAAATAGGGCACTTGAGTCTTCAGGGCTGAAGTCCATCTGGCTCTTCACAGTCACTTAAGCAGTGTTTTCAAACAGCAGCTGCCAGGGCACCCTTGTCTGCTGGCTTTGTGTGCCAAGACAGAGAAGACCATCCTGTGTCTGCAAGGGATGTGAGTTCAGGCTCTATTAACTCTTCCCAGCTGCTACTTTCTGTCAGGGAAGCCTCATGCATGTGAGAAAAATGTGGGGAAGGTGGCCCTGCAGTTCTACCTCTGTTCTGGGAATTTGTGCAGGAAGGAGCAGTGATCTGTTCAACGAGGAGGAGATGGGAGATGATTTTAACAGCATCTTGTAAGGGAGTTAACTGCAGAGAAATCCTGCTCTTGCTGTCGCATTGATGTAGAAGGAGGCACAGATTTTAGGCACTGTGTTGGGTTGACTCTTTTGAATGGCTGGCCTCTAAGGTGACTCAGAGGAAGCGGAGCTTAGAGGGTGAAACCTTTGTCTGAAAAAGTCTTGCACATAGCCCATGGCTAACAAGAAGCTGAACTATAAATCACATGTGATCCTGGTGCAAGGCTCTGAGTGAGGTTAAGGAGCAGCCCAAGGCACCTAAGCACTTAGATTTACCTCCAGATCTGGTCACAGGGCGGCCATGTCCATGCTGGTCAGTGCTGGCAATCTTGCAGTGTTTTGGTTGAAGCTGGGCCACCCTCCTCTGGTTGTATTTACTCCCCAGCCCTCTCTCCTTTGTCCTGTCAGCTCTCCCCTACTGGGAGTTGAACCTCTTTCCAGATGGCTGGCTGCACTCCCAGAAGCAGCACAACACTATTGTAGTGTGTAATTAGGCTGGAATTCTCCTCCAGCCCCCTTCGTTATTTCAATTACACCAACTGTTGAATATGCAAGGGGTTATAAACCCAAGCAGAACAGGGCCCTCACATTTTGCCCCTTCTTGCCCCAAGATGTAGTCTTTTAGTGCTTCACCCAGCAACACGGGAAAAATATCAACAATAATAAAGCCTAGCATTGAATGAAGACATGTCTTGGAAAGATGGAGTCATGTAATCTTTCTAATGAATGAGATGGGTCAGAAGAAGAGTTGTCTAAGTTTACCAAGGCTACCTGACACTGTAATAGTAAAGAGGCTTGAAAAACAAGGATTTTCAGGGACAGCCCTAACCCTTCCTCCACTGGGCAGCTCCTAAAAACTCTAGTATATGATCTGGACCACATTTTTCATAGAGAATTATTAAAAACAGCCTGTAGCCAGATAGCAGTACAAAATACATTGTAATACTGCAGGTCTTGGTTTTCAATGTAGTGGCTAAAATCCAAGCAAAGCAGGGAAGCATTTTGGAAATCCAGCTTGGACAAACCCTGCTGCATGGACACTTTGGAGGCAGCCACCTCTGAGTCTTCAAGCCTGGCTACTGCAGTCAGTAGTTTACAAAGCTGCAAATGCCCTTCATAAGAGGGTTTGACTTGGTGCAACATAGATCTCACCAGAGAGACTGAGATGCTTACTGCCCCAAAGGGAAGACCATCTTCCCTCTTTGCTATCCACTGTACTTTAGTATTCTGCGGCTTTTCCCAGCACAAGAGCTCCAGTTGCCAGTGTGATCATGGGGGAGGCAATAAAGCCATTTGTAAGGGTCTGAAGGGTAGTAGGTCTTTTTAAGAACTTTCCATTTTGGCTGCAGACTGTAAACACACAGAAACACATGAATTAAAAAATAATATAGATATGGGTAAAGATGCCTAGGAATGGCCAGACCTCCCTTATTCCCATTTGCTTGGATCTGCCCTATCTTCTGTGTTAAAACATAAACAGAATCCCCAAAACATCAGGCTGGGTTGCTTCAACATTATCAGATCAGCTCTCTGGCTGTCTGACTCTGTTATACTCCATCATGTGCCACTTTGTCAGTGTTGATCTAATCTGTATCAGAAGGAAGACACATTATTGTGAAGATAAAGCCAAACTGCTGAAGGGTAATCACCACACTACTATTTTTTTCCCCATGTAGCTTTCTGCAACAGTGACAGCTTTTGGATTAAAGATCCACCTCCATATGTGTCAAGAGGATGTCATTCCTAGAATCACAGATCGTCATAAAATCGTAGAACTTTTTGAGTTGGAAGGGACCCTTAAAGGGCAACTCTCCTGCAATGAACACATACTGCTTGATCAGGTTGCTCAGAGCTCCATCCAGCCTGACCTTCAGTGTCTCCAAGAAATTAGCTAGCGTCTCCCACTACAAAGTACATATGAAATCCTCCTGAACACTCAAGCTGATCCCTCTCCTTATGTTCAACCAGGACTGTTTGAAGTCACAAGATGCTGAAACTACTGCATGGTGCTGGCTAACAGCTCCATCTCTGTCCCCTCTGCCAAGGGTGTGAGTCTGTCATGCTCCTCATGAGACAATTCTTATTCAGCTGCAACAGGGAATACTTTCAGTGCCAGAGGGTGTTAGCGTGGCTGCTTGGTAACTTACTGCTGCATTCTGAGGCTCATAGGTATTGCTCATTAGCTCATGGCACTCAAATTGTCACTTCTACACCCTTCAAAATGTCCTCACCTGGTTGCTTCTCTGACAACAAAATCTTCAATGTATGCAGCTGAGACTTCTTCAAACACACTGCCACTTGGACAGCTATGTGTTCAGGATGTGCCATGTCGAGTCTTGCATCTACATACAGGTGAATATAAATGCTGTCTGGAGCAAGAAGAATCTAGAATAGAACCAGATTCAATGTTGTCTTCCCTCATCTCTGGGTTCATTTTGCTCTCTGTGAGAAGAGTCTCACTGAAATGGATGAGCTTGCCTTGCAGTAGTGTTCATTATAGCCGTCTGCTGTGTGTAGGCTACTTCTAAAGCATTAAGCTCTGAATGTGTAAGCTCTAAGTGGTGTGTGTCTGTATTGCATATTGCAGCACTCTTCTGTTCTGTAGCTGGGCCCTGCAGAAAGGGAGATAAGGGTGGAAAACCCTGAACAGTAATGCACATTTATTTTCCAATGGTAGAGAACATCATTTATACATCATCCAAAGTGCAAAACAAAATAATACTAAGATTTTTACAAGAAGAAATGAGGAGAGAAAATTATTATTATTATTTGAGTTAGAATCAATTGTTTTATGTACATGCTCCCATCTTTCATCAAATACATCTACTGAGCACTGACGTCTTGAGATAATATGGGACTCTTACCTCTCAGGCTTCTTTCTTCCAGTGTGTAAGACAGTTCTGTCTCATACAGTAAGAGCAACACGGGCAGGTTTGTGATGTGACTAAGTCCAGGTCATTATACTGGACTTAAAAGGAGAACAGTCTGCTAGTGGGACCCATCTGTTCAGGCTCTGCCAGGACCCAGTGTCCCTTAGATGAAGAATTAAGGATCAAGCCATTGGGTTCTGTGTGGCAGGAGAAGAAGCAATGGAGAAGGAAGCTAGAGAGGAAGGAATGGACCACAGTACAAGTCTAGCTGAAAGCATATTTTATGGCTTATCAAGTCTCACTATTGGTGCATAAACCTGACAACATCTGGAGCTGTGGCAGTTTTTGAAGGGTTGCTTTTTGCTCTTTCTCACCCCCTGTGGGCTGAGATAGCCAAGCAGACTATGTGCCTTGAGCAATGGTCCCTGTGATGTACTGTTCCCTTTTGCCAGAGAGAACCGTCAGTGGGATCAGCCAGCAAATCCTACTCAGTACAGAACTAGCAGAATCTCAAAAGCAAGAACCTTTGCCAAAATCCCAACCATTCCCTTTCACTAAAACCACAATTTATACTTTATTTAAAAAATTTTGAGGCAGGGAACAGAAAATAAAAGTAAAATCAGCCGTGCATCTGTTCCAGTTTGGTATATTTATGCACGTACATTTTAATTTTGAGATACAACAAGTGATTTAGGACATGAGGTACAATTTTTCAGTTCTGGGAAAGTGCCCATGAGAATCTCAGTTCTTATGGCCCAAATAATTCTTAGGACTGATATGTATAGTACCAGGATCTTCTTGAGATGTACCTAGTATCTCAAGGAAATTCCTGGTACTTCCAGGAAAAGAAATTCAGAAAGCTGTGCTCATTTTCAGAAAGCTGTGATCATTTTTTCCCAAGGCATATCTGGTACTATTTTCTCTGTTACAGCTCCTGCTGCAACATTTATGATCACCTCATAAATGAGGATGAATATTTATCAAAGGGTGATTGTACATCTTGATTTGGCTGGGGATTTTCCCAGGAGATTGAGGACATTCCCACCATTCTGAAAATAACCTTTAGAATATTTGGTTTTAACAGGGGCATGGGTTTTCTCCTGTATCTGTTGAGCCTACCCCTGGGAACCAGCTGGTCCTGAGAGATGGGGAAGTGACACAGTGTTGGTATTGGCTGCAGTTCGGTATAGATGCATGGTCTATGTATAATCACTTTGTAATATTTCTCATAATTTGTTACGTACCAATCCAGAGTGATTAAACTGCTTTGAGACCTCTTTTCTGCTGGCACAGATTGTGGAATCTTGCAAGGGAAAAATCAACTCAGGTAGATGAGGCAATGACCTAGATTTTTCTACCTATATGGAGTGGGAGCTGAAGAAGACCAAAGTGTCTGAAGTTGATGCCTCTGTGCTTGGTGACTTAGTTGTAGAATACTGGAATCATAGAATGGTTAGGGTTGTCACAGACATCAAAACCCATCCAGTTCCAACCCCTGCTGTGGGCTGGGACATGTCTCACCAGATCAAGCTGCCTATCCAACCTGGCCTTGACCACCACCAGGGTCAGGGCACCCACAGCTCTCCGGGCAGCCTGTGCCAGTGTCTCACTCCCCTCACTGTGAAGAACGTCTTCCTAGTATCTAGTCTACATCCACCATCTTTTAGTTTAAAACCATTCCTCTTTGTCCTAACCCCGCACTCCCTGACAAAGAGTCCCTCCCCAGCTTTCCTGTAGACCCTGTTAGGTACTGGAATGCCACTGTAAGGCCTCTTTGTAGCCTTCTCCAGGCTGAACAACCCCAGCTCTCTCAGCCTTTCTTCATATGAAACATGCTCCAGCACTCTGAGTATCCTCGTGAGCCTCCTTTGAACCTACTCCAACAAGTCTCTGTTCTTCTTATACTGGGGGCTCTGACTAAGTCTGCTGTTCTTAGCTGGAGGCAGCTGAAAGAGGAAGCGACCTGAGCTGCTCCTGAAGTGTGGTGTAGGGATTGGACTGGGTACATCCTCTGAAGTGCCTGATGAAGAAGCAGAGGTCTTAAAGCCATGACAATCACAACAGAGTTCAGCCTGCTCATAGCTACAGAGAAACCATCGACTTACAATGGGGATTCTGCTGCCATCCATCAAGTGGTATCTCAGCTGTGACTACTTGTCAGAGAAATTTTACTGTGGATGCTTTATCCCCTTATGACTTGCAGTGGACACCTTGATTTATGGCTTCTAGCTCAGCCCAGATGGAGCAGCGTTGCAGTGGTATTGGTTGATGTAGGCTGCACAACCTGGGGAACTGCTGCTGTGTCACCCAGTAATGGGAAGGCAACAAGAACCATCTGCTCTCCTTTTCCCCTGTGACCATGGTGACACAGAAGTGCCAATCTGAAACAGGAGGAATAAAGATCAGTCCTGGGGACCAGAACTGTGTATCACCCAATGTGCAACCACATCCTACTGATGTGTTATGCACAGGTCTGTAGAAAACTACTCCCATGAACTACAAAAAGAAGCTCAAAAAAAGGGCTTTGGCTCCCTTTGCCACATTCCCTGTTTCACCTGCTACATGGACTGAATAGTTAGACAAATGTAGATGTTCAAGGCAGGGGATGAGGAAGAAAGCGCCCAAGTTCACAGCCCTGTGGGGCAGGTGAGAAGCTGATGCATGCTGTAAGGGCACTAAGGGTTACCTTCTCTGCCTGCAGGAACTGTGGGCAGCTGTGTTCATCTCACGCTGTAGGACAGGGGCTAAATCAGAGAGCAGCTCTGGAGGAACTAACATGAAATATCAGATTGTATTGGTAATCAGTAAACACTACATCAGATATTCAGGGTGTGGAGAGCAGAAACTCGATTGCCATTAAAAATCCCCATCTCTTTATTTTCTTACCCGAGATAGTGTTGACACATCCTGGTGCAGGGCATGAGGAGAATTTTATTGGCATGTGCTTGGGCAATCTCATTATTCACGAATGACAGAGCGAGGCGAAGGGAGTGAGTTATGCTGGCCTTTGCAGACAAGTGGCAATAAAATAAGTTTATGGTACCGCCTCCTGCACCATCACATATTTATGTCGCATATTTATCTTGCTTTGTTAGCCATTTGTGCTCGCTTGTCTTGCAAGGCCATCCTGCCTCTTTCCCCTGGAGTGGGAAGGGCTAGCTTATGATATCATAGCTGGGCAGCAGAGACCTCATTCCATCTCCGTGGAGACTTCTAGAAGAAAGTCTTTTTTGGCTTTGCTGAAGGCCAAGCCTACCTATCCATTGGCTTCCTCCAGGTTCAAACCATCTGGAGGCTCTTGGTGGACTTAAGCCCTACTTCTCTCAGCATTTTGGGACACATCCTGCTCAGAGAGCTGACTACGAAGATCTTGATGCAATGAGTGGTGCAGTGCTGGGGAAGCTTTGTACACAGCAGGTAACTAACTCTTCATGTAGGGTGGCTGTGTAAGCTGAGTCAACTTGAACATGTGACTACATATGACAAGAAGGTAAAAACAAACCCCTGCTTTTCTTGTGGATTAGTATCTCATGGTTTCTTTTTTTAATTTTATATTTTGTGTTTATAATTGCCTGCATTAAGAGCTTCCACTTGCCCTGAATAAACCTATCACCTCTTCTCATGTTCCCTGGGCTTGCTAGTGATGATGTTTGAGTGTAGGAAACAACTCCTTTGGGTTCCAAAGTTATTATGGGCAAACTGATTCCAAGAAATTAATTCCTCCTATGTCTTTGCTCATTTAATATAACTGTCTATGAAATATCCTCCCCTGTGGCTAGCTAACAGGTTCAGGAGTTACTCTGCACAAGAACATAAGTAGATACATTGGCATGTGTACATCACTTGCTAGGACTAAGACAGAACAGTATTTTTCTTTTCAGCGTAAGAAAGAACTTTCTTTACCTTTTTAGGATCACAGAATTATAAAATCAGTAATGATGGAAGGAATGCTAAGATTATCTAGTCCAGCTGTCATCCCATGCCTGTGACCACTCTAGAACTTGTCCCCCTGTGTGACATCCACCCCCTCCTTGAATACCTCCAGGGACAGTGACTTCACCACCTCCCTGGGCAGTATGTTCCAATGCACTGTCACACTTTCAGAGAAGGAATTTTTCTTAAAATCCAACCTGAACCTCCCCTGGTGCAGCTTAAAGCCATTAAATATATCCTTGTAGATATCCTTGTAATCTGCACCGACTTTTCAGAAACAAGGCTAAAACTACGATCCTGTAAAGCCAATTAAGTTGCAACCTGTATCATCACGTATCCTTGGCCAAAGATAGTTTGATTCCTCCGTATCTGGCCACAGCAGAATTTTGGCATTTCATGTAACGTCCAACACACAAGCATCCGGTCAGAGGAAAAAAAGATGAAGCCTTGAGCAGAGAGAAATGGATTCAGTTGCCTTTAAAGTGAACAGTGAGATTCAGGCTGGATCCCTAGCTGGAAAGGTCAAATACATAGTTTTCACTAAAGATCCTGACTCTACTTTCTCCTCATTTCTCTGCTCTCTGGCTGGCCCATGGTATGCAGAAACAATAAAAAGACAGGAGGGTGCAGCCCCTTGTGATGTCAGACAGCAACATGCAGTCCCTGCTCTGTCCCAGCAGTCCTCTGCAGCCCTGTCTGGGGGGAAACAATTTAGCTTTTCACATTCTGCAATGAATTACCTGCAAAAAGATGGATGTTTGCAAGATGCAAAATAAGGGACACTAAATTGTGATAAGCAGAGTGTTTTATTTCACTTCATGAGGGTGCAGTGATAACTCTTCTCCACATCACCTTTGCTCCCCTTTCCTGAGTTATTGACACATATTCCCCTTTGCTGCCAGCTTCCACTGCTGCTGCTAACTCAGCCAGAGCCCGTCTTTCAGCCCTGAATAATCAAGTGAGTGGGACAGCTAGCAGAAGGACTATCTCCCTTGAGGACACGATGGTCCTGATGTACAAACACATCCAAACACAGACAATGAAGTTGAAGGGAGTGGACCAGGTGGGCAAAATGCCCATGCTGGTATACTGCGATTTTACACACAAGATAATAAAAAGTAACGTCTCTACCACAAGGCTAATCTTATGTGACTGCCTGCCTCAGCCTTGTGTGCTCAGTATGACTCTGCTCTGCTCTGCTCAGCCTGTTGGCTTCCCTTCCCCAAGCCTTCAATTCCACCAGTCAAGGGTGGGAGAGGATGCTAGAGAGCCAGATTTTGCCTTTTTTTTTTTTTAATCCTAAATGCTAGTGCTAAGACAGTTAGCTGAAGAAAACAGAGGATTCCCAGTCTCTCATCTTCCTATCAAGAGGCAAATCCTGGCCCATCAGCGAGACCAAACTCTTGGAGGGAATGGGTTTAGTGGTGTTTGAGATAGAGACTGTCTCCCTCCAACACAACACAAGACCCCTACTGAAGTCTACTCTGAAGTTGAACAATATCCTGACATTCAGAAGTATCGCAGTATTTCCTTGGTGTAACAGTTGTGGAGGATCCAAAGGGTATCACTAAGTGCTCTGATACAATTCTGATCCTTGTCTGATGTCATCTCTGATGTGCTGCACACGTTTGATGGCTTCAGCAAATTCTCCACTGAAATACGTAACGGATGTGCTCAGCAGGACTCACACACAGGAACTGTTTATATATTAGCAGGTTCCAAGTTCATACCTTTCTTTGAGTGTGCTTTGAGTCCAAAACAGGCTGCTAACATCTCAGCAGCCTACCTGGGTCGCCGGAAATTCTTAGTGTAAGAATGAAGCATTCTGATTTGGGGATGGAGAAAGAAGCACTAAAGGTCTCAAGATTTCACTGATTTCTCCTGAGACCCTCTTCTGTACACGAAGTGTTTCCTGCTCTGTTCTTGGAAGCATTACCCTTGGCTGGGTCTGGCCTTTAAAACATTACCAGCTGTATGCAAAACAGAGTGCAAAGTGCCAAAAAGCCCTGCGGGCTATTTACATTTGGCTGGAGCTTGCTGCCTTGGCCATGCTACAGAGATACTTTGTTCATCAGCCTTGCAAGGAAAGCAGCTACTTCAAGCTGTTTGGTGCTGTTTATACTCAGAGTTACCATGGAAGTCCCTGTGCCTTGCAGATTTACACACTCACTTGTGTGGGAAATATTTTTCTGGGACCTGGTTTGTCTCCCTTCTCCTCTCTCTTTTGGCTGGGAATTGGTGGGAGATTCTGGGATAAGGTCTTTGGGTAGATGTTGAGTGCAAACTGATTCTTTTTTGTCCAAAATGAAGGGCTGTTTGGAGTTACAAAAATAGATCTTTTCTCAATGCAAGCACAAGCAGGTGGAGCAATGAGGTACCTGCTGGGTTGGCAACAATGCTTTTCCCTAGCTAAATTTGGGAAAAAGTAGTACTGAGCAAATGGAAAATGCTTCAATGACAGGCAAAATGGTAACTTCTATTTAAGTCCTTGGGGTTTTGGTCCCACTGAGAAAGCCTATTTCTTGCCACTTCCTTCTTTATTTGTTTGTTTACCTGTTGTATTATGAAGACTTCTCAAAGATGAAGATTTGTCATTAATCAGTTCTTACAACCACGCCCCATTGGCAGTCTGACTGATGGTCATTGTGTAGCTGGGTATGGCTGGAGGGCTGTAGGTTTTCAGTTTAGGGCATGCACATCTCTGTCCTGGGTTCCCGTGCTGGGCCAGGCTAACAGATTGTTTTCTTGGCCTTGTACCAAGTACCAGGTTCATCCCAGATGCTTGAGGGGATAATTTGACTGTGTCTCTCTGTTGCATGATGTCATAGCGTTAGAAATGCAGGAATGCAAACTCCACCAGCTGATCGAGGAATCATAGAGTCATTAAGGTTGGAAAAGACCATGAAGATCATGAAGTCCAACAATCAACCAGCACATCACCACCATACCCACTAAACCATGGCACTGAAAGCCACAGTTACCCTTAATGGTGAAACACATCTTGCTGTGTCCATCTCCACGTCTGACGGAGATCAGGACTTCGGCCATTAATTTTAGCAAAGCAAGAATTTGTCACTGAGAAATCCTGCAGTTTTGAGCAGGTGGAAAGGGCACAAAGCTAAGTCCGGCAGGTGGTCAGAGGTCTCAGAGCACAGCTGGCTTGGCTGCAGCTTGGACAATGCAGCTACACTTGTGAACTAAAGGCTCTCCTGTTGCTTTGGCTATCAGACATCCTTAGAGAAGTAGAAATGGTTGGGAAGCAAAACAGCAATGTGTCTTCTGACTGTGTGCACTTGCTCTCCAGTGAAGACGGAGTCAGCCAAGCTTGGAGTTCATTCTCTCTTGGCCAATAGTTAATAATAACCCTGCAACAGTTTCTTTTCTTTTCTTTTCTTTTTTTTTTTTTTTTGTTCATTGCAAATTATGGGTGGATGAATGGCCTGGATAAAATTAGAAATATCTTCCTGAAAGGCTGAGCTGAGCCTTTAAAGTTTACAAAGTTGTAGTTCCAGGGACCTTCAATTGCAACTGGGGAATTCTTGCTACTGTCAGAAGGCTGAATAGATAGAAAAAGCATGTGCATGTTGCATGCTGTGGGTTAGAGGATCAGCTTGGCAAAACTCACCTTCATTACTGTATCTTTTGTGTATAGAGGAGGTAAAGGCACATCTGGATATAACAGAGCTGCTGTAATGAACTACGTGTCCCCTTACAATCATAGAATCATAGATCATTAAGGTTGCAAAAGATGCCCGATATCACATAGTCCAATCCCAAACCACCCACATCGTGCCCACTAACCATGTCCCTCAGTGCCACATCTCCATGACTCTTGAATGCCTCCAGGGATGGTCACTCCAACACCTCCCTGGGCACTCATCACTATGTGCTCCTGTGCTGTCCCACGAGTGAGTTTGAATGTGGAGCTCAAACCAGCAAGACCTGAAATGGATGGCTGTCAGCAGTAGCTACTTAAAGTACAGCCATTTGAATGTCTTTGTGTCCCCACTGTCTCAGTTAATATGGACTGAGCCACTGACTACGTGTATTTTGCCAACATTTAAAATAATCCACTGAGGTTAGTAGAGACGATGTAGACCAACTCAGTATTAGATCCAGCATTTTCTGCATAGTATTAACATTTATATCCCCCCTAGAAAGGCTGAGGGAAGCACAGGTTGTCTTCATAATGAGGTATTAAAAAAAAATCTCCAAACAAAACAATATGTGTTTGATAGCCTGGGAGATCTGACTGTTGGTTTTAAAAGTCATTCTGGGCCCTTATATAACAGCATAATTAGTTGATACTATAAACTTATTATGTACCTGATGGAACACAACAGTTCCTTTGAAGCAATTCCGATCTATTGTGTAATTATATAATTAGGCCACATGCCATATTTCAGAGATTGTGCAAAGGGGGAAAGCTTTCCCTTTCAGAGTAACCAAGAGCCTTGGTGGCTATAGGCATTTCTTTTCCCTGCTGCCTTGCAATTTAGAAAATGCAGAACTCTTAAATACACCACTTCTCTTTGTCTGAGTTAAGTGCCCCAGGAGGCTCTGAGGGGGTCTGCAATTTACTGACTATAGAGAGATTTCCTTGGACAGTGCAGACCTGCTCTGCATGCCATCAAATGTGATGGGATCCGGGACCTCTGGCTGCAATGGAAGAGAAGCAGAAGTCAAATAACTTGCTAAGAGTTTTTTAAATAATTTGGTTGCATCAGGTTCAGGCTTTTTAGCAGGCAGTTCTGATTTATAACAGCTGGCTTTCCACTTCTCTCTTATAAAAGCTTTTACATATTTTCCTCTTTGGGTAGATGAGACAGCCCTGTGTATGACAAATGACAAGAGCATCTGAGGATTTAGTGTCTGGAGTGTCTAACAGCAGCTCTGTGCTGTTTTTCAGCCAGATGCTGACTGGCATTGTGCTCACAAATCAGGACTGATGGGATGAAATCAAGCTTGGTGGGCCCTATCTATGGTGAAACACAAGAACCAGCTACTGTGTTGTGTTTGGTGCTCCAAAATAGGTCTCTGAAACAGGACAAGCACCTCCAGATCTCAGAGCCTTATCTTGCACTACTCTGGTTAGGTGTGGGGTAGAATCATGGAATCATACAACAGAGTGATAGATTGGGACATTGTGGGATGTCCAGATGCAGTCATCTCTTCAGAGCTGCTGGAGTTTGAGAATCGTTGAGACAGCGCTCTCAGACATAAGGTCTGATTTTTTTTGGTGGTCCTGTGTGGAGCCAGGAGTTGGACTTGATTATCCTTACGAGTCCCTTCCAGCTTGGGATATTCTATGATTCTGTGATTCTGGATACATCAGGACTAGCATTAGGCACGTAGAGATTTTGGGAAGGATGTCCTGACCCACCTTCAAGAATAGCACTGGTTCAGGTTCAAAGGGATGTTATTCATGGTTCCCAGGCTGTAAAACTGATGATGTTGATTTTTTGGGATATGTGACTGACTGTAACACACTTGCTCCTGGAGCAGTGAAAAGAGACACAAAGGAGTTAAGCCAAGATGTGCCTTTGTAGAAGGATTTTGAGGAGGTATTGTGACAGAGCTTAGAACACACTGGAAACCAAGCACTTGCAGTATATTCTCATGTTTGGGAGCTGGTCTGAACTCTAAATAAAAGGGATTGCTTCCCTTGATATTAGTGCTCTGGTGGGATAAATCCTCAGTCTTGATGAGAACTGTCAGCTCAATCACCATTCATCACATGGCACAGAAATGTCATTTTTAATGATCTGTCTTCCCTTTGGAGGCTGTGCTGGAGTGACTCCTTGACTTAATGTCTCTGAAAATGTGCTCCAAGGGGGTCTTCTGGTAGCAAAGTCCTCATTTCTTCATTACTTGGGCATTAGGGGGAGAAGGTCACTTTCCACACAATATTTTTAAGAATGTGTTTACATACAGCTGCTGTGGGCTGGATTCTGATACCTGATATAAATCCTGAACAATTTAATTAAAGACAGTGCATTAAACCACGCTATTTGTGAAGCCTACCCATTCTGAACACAAAACACAAAAGGACCATTGCTGGGCTCTTGCGAAACAACAAATAAATGCAAAAATTCATCTGGGAGCATTAAGGAATTTTTCAGCAAAGTCTCTAGATCCAAGATTAATTTTTCCTCATGAAAAGCTACATTTTTTTCCCCTGTGCTGTAGAATAATATTTTCTGCTAAGGAGAGCTGTGCAAATTAATCATGTGAAGAAATCGGACCTGCCCAACAGACTGGAATGTGTTGTAAGATGTTTATGTACATACACACCTGTATATGTACACATAGAAACTACAAAAAGAAAAAAAGATGTTATTTAGGAGATACTGCATCTAAAACTGTACTTTTCCCAGCCAGATTTACTCAAGTATTTTCCTCATTATCTCCTGCTGAGCTTCCATGGCTGGAGGACCATGAAGATGAAATCAAGCATGAGTTTAACTGTACCGTTTTGGCAGCCCTATAGGAGCCTTTTTAGGGTTTTCTTTTGAAGTTGTTAGCAGGCTTTCTTCTACCTCAACACAGAGAGTCCTGAATGGAGTAAGTGTGATTACCTGGGGTAGGCAGATTGATCCACTGGGATGAAGCTTGGCTAGAGTGCCCTGTCCAGACATACCCCATAGTAGGACAGCTGCTAATGCTGTGGGGTTGGCTTTAACCCTGTTGGAGGATCAGAGAGTAGCTGCAGGCTCCCTCGGGACCAGCTGTGCCACCGTGCCAAGCAAATCTCAGCTCAGCAGAGAGTCTGGCCTGCAACATGGGCTGCATGGTGCTCCTGCCAGCTGAAGTGCTGCCATGAAGTTGCTTGCTCCTTGTTTACCCAACAGCCTCTGCAAAGCTGGAAGATGCCATTAGAAAAGCTGAAAAAATGCAATGCTTCATCTTCTACTTGTTTCTGCCGTCAGTCTCAAACTTAAGGCTTTAACATCTGAGGAGAGATAGAAATGCTTGGTTTTTATGGGGCCAGGCAGCAGACACAAGCTCCTTTGTGCTTACACAGAGTGGAGATCACGGGATGAAGATTTCAGTTCTGGCTGCTGAGAACTCTTGATCCTGTCAGTGGTGACCCCACAGAGCACTGGGGCTGGTGGGATGTGAGACATGGATAACACACTGCTGCTCCTGGCCCTTTGCACAGCCCCAGTCTCAAGCCCCAGCACCACGTTCCTGACATATACGTGCTTGGATGTGGCTGAAATAGTAATAAGGAACTATTATTATTATTATTGAATTAGAAATACAGAATCACTGAGGTTGGAAAGACCACTAAGATCAAGTCCAATCCCAACCCACCCTACCCACGTCCCTCAGTGCCACATCTTCTTGGTTCTTGAATGTGAGTCTACCACCTCCCTGGGCAGCAATACTTCACCACTCCTTCAAAGAAGAAATTTTTCATAATATACAACTTGAATTATGATAATAATATTCCTATTTTAATTCTTGTTCTCATTCTTTTTATCATTACTATTATTATTGCTAATGCCTTTACTATTACTATTACTATTACTATTACTATTGCTATTGCTATTGCTATTGCTACTCTTGGGATGGATAGACTACCTCTGATCCCCCTATCAGTTCAGAATGAAGATTGTTCTTCTGCAAGAAATAATTCCATTGTGCTCAGATTTAAAGCCAAAAGGTGGGAAAACACAGGGTTGTTGTAGCTGTAGAGATAGATGTGGAAGAGGTTCACATCCAGAGATGGGAAGGATCTGTGGTCTGATGCCCTCAGAGGGACTTTGACTGTAAGGTTGAGTTTTTGGCTTGTGTTGTGACATCACATTAGTGCATCTCTTCCATATTTCTCCAAAATCACAGGCACTAGGACTGATTTTCTCCAGTAAAATTTCTTTGCAGAACATGTCCTTGACTCCTCTGATCTTCTCTTAGGGGACAGTGATGTTTCGTGAGAATGGTCTCAGCAGTCCCTATGCTATTACACTGGCTGTGGTCTCTCCATCTGTTCAAACCTGTTCTCTCCTGGTGAGAGTTTAGTTTTCCTTGCCTTAAAAGGAGGCAGCCTTCACCACTGATATATCTGCTTTCCTTTGCTCCTCGCTGCAGTTTTCATCAACTGATGGTACATCTGTATTCCTGGGAAACTAAGCTGTCCTCCACACCTAATTTCTCTCTGTCTCCCAGTCTGCAGGCAGTGATGTATCTTTGCCAATTTATTGAAGAATTAGCTAGGGATAAGGATCTGTGTACACTTCATACTTTACTTCCCTGCACTGACCATTAATAATGAGCATGTCCTGTATGACCTGATTCTTGTTTTAAGTGAATGCAAAGTATTGGCTCTTTTCTTGATGATCCACAACCATCACAGCCCCGTGTTGTTACCTGGAGTGTTTCCAAGTGTTTTGGAGCAAAGCACCAGAATACATCACAAATGAACCAGTTTTGCTTGTCTAAGTTTAGTCTCTGGGGATTTGGGAGGAATGGCAGGGGAGGAGAGGAATGAATATTTATTAGCTTTTAATCAAAGAAAGTGCTCTCTGTAACCAGACAGGCTACTGTCTGCATCTGATCGAAGAGACACATCAAGGTCCCTGATTCTTTGCTATGCTGCAATTCATGTCATTGCTAGCTATGCAAATGGGTTGCATCCAGGTCTGTGTTTGGACTTCCTTCATCTGTTTTTTTCCTGGAAACATCTGCCCAGGGTTTGCCTGGCCCTTGTGAATTCCCAGAGAAAACAGATGGAAATCAACATCAAAACGCATGAGCTTTGACCCTGAAAAGTCCTGGTGACAAGGTGGGACTCCCATGCTTCATTCTGGCTCTGCTTTGCCCCCCTCAAGACTTCTTTGTCATGGGAGGATAGCTGTCAACAGGGATCCCAAAATTATCAAGGCAGCATTCAAAACACCAGTGTAAGCCAGCACTAGCTCTGCACCCATTCACAATGGTCCATACAATTAAATTGTCATCATGCTGCTTGGTGCTGCTTTATCCTCTCCAAGATGGTGCCTGGGGGATCTTCAAGGGCTGCATGGGGCAGGACCAGTCCCAGCAGTCAGCATGACTGAGGCCACCAGGGCTTGGAGAGGAGGACAGAGAGCTCTGTTTATAGGTCTGCATCACAGAAACATAGAATAGAATATCCTGGGTTGGAAGGGACACACAGGGATCAAGTCCAGCTCCACACAGGACTACCCTAAACTGAAGCCCTGTGTTGGGAGCCCTGCTCTTGGCTTAGTGAGAAGTCAGTCAGAAGATATGAGGAAACTATGTTGTGGGTTTCAAAAGACCTCAAGGCAGGGCTAGGTTAGCTCTGAACTGATGTCCTGTAGAACCAAAGGATGTGAAAAAGAGCATCATCACAGAGCTGAGCGTTGCAGGATGGGATGTCTCAGGAGTGTCCATAGGCAGCAATAAAGCAGTCTGTGCTTTGCATCAAAGCACATGGCAGGACTGCATCCGAATCCCTTCTCTCTTATGGTGCAGAGGGAAAGGCTCCTTGGCATTGGGAGGGGGGGGGGGAAATCAAAGCAAATTCTCAATTCATGCTGCACTGTACAAACCAAAGTAAACCTTTCAGCATCCTTGTATTGCAGTCTTGTCTTGTCAGTGCTGGTGTCTGGGGTACTGGCAGGAGGCAAGGTGGTGAAATCCTGCTGGGAGATGTCGGGTTAGGTTTAGGGTTAGACTTCTCTTCAGACTGGTGAGCAGCCCAAATGCTTGACTTGGGCTGCAGTCATGACCCATCCACGCCTCACAGGGGAACCAAACTCCTAAGGCAACAAAGGCAAGTCCTATGCCGCTCACAGTCCTTCTGTGTTAGCCCAGCCTAAAGACACTCCAGAGCAATGCTGACTTCCTTGAATGTGTAGCTGTGGTGGACAATCCATTACTTGCATCCTGATGCTTACTAACATTTTGGACCAACCTCAGCTTTCTGAGGTCATGACGACCCCAGGCAACCCTACTGTCTTGAGGAGGAGTGGTTGGAAAACTGCCTGACAGAAAGAAATCTTGGTGTATTGGTGGACCGTCAGCTGAAATGAGCCAGCATTGTGCACAGGTGGCCAAGAAGGCCAATGGCATCCTAGTTTGTCTCAGGAATGGTGTGGTGTGGACTAGGGAAGTAATCCTCCCCCTGTAGTTGGCACTGTGAGGCCCCACCTTGAAAACTGTGCTCAGTTTTGGGCATCTCAGTGCAGAAAGAACATAGAGGTGCTGGAGCAGGTCCAAAGAAGGGCAACAAGGCTGGTGAAGGGCTTGGAGAATATGTCCTACAAGGAGAGGCTGAAGGAGTTGGGGCTGTTTAGCCTGGGGAAGAGGAGGCTGAGGGGAGACCTTATTGCTCTGTTCAAATACCTGAAAGGTGATTGCATTGAGGGTGGGGTTGGTCTCACTGGTGACAGGTGACAGGACAAGAGGAAATGGCCTCAAGTTGCACCAGGGGAGGTTTAAGTTGGATATCAGGAAAAACTTCTTTACAGAAAGAGTTGTTAATCACCGGAATAGGCTCCCCAGGGAGATGGTTGAGTCATCATACCTGAGTATCTGGATGTGGTGCTCAGGGCCATGATTTAGCAGAAGTTTGTTAGGGTTAGGGTAATATGATTAGGCTGTGATTGGACTCAATCTTGAAGATCTTTTCCAACCTGGGCGATTCTATAATTCTTTGTTTCTGCTGCTTTTTTTCCCACCAGTGCTGCTCTTGACATCGTGCTGCCTCCAGGTGCCTTCTGCAGAGCAGCACCGTAGCTCATCCATCTTCTGCTAGCACCTCTGTCTGACAGCATTCACTAAACAGCAGCTTCCAGTTTCCAAACAAGGTCATAAGGAAAAAGAAAGTTTTCTGGATCATGGAAATATATCAGACCCTTCTGCCCTGTTGCTATCCATTTCTCTGCTCCACTCTCTCCTCTTTTGCTTTTCCAAGGGGGCTCTTTGCTGTGCTGCCAAGGCGCACTGCAACAGAGAAATGGAAAAAATCTGGGTGTTCACATGAACTGATGCCACATTTTTTAAGTTTCCAAAATAAAATGGGACCCAGAGTTTCCCAGGGAATAACTTCAACCTTTCATGTTCTGTTACTGCTCTGTGTTGGGAAACTGCAAAGCCAGTGGCATCAGCAGGGGATAATTATCCTTGCATCAGGCACCTTCAGACAGATGTTGCACAGATGTTGCACCTTCCCCCTACATGTATGGGATTTGCTCAAAACTAGGGAATTCCTGCTGTTATGTTAAGATTCCTGGAGCGTGGGGACAAATGAAGATGAAGCCATGAGAGGACCATTGTGGGGACTGTGTCTTTAACCTCATGTACTCATACTGGCATGGAGAAGCTTGCTGAGCCTGTACTGAGTCTATCAAGAAGTGAACATTCAGGATGGAGATTAGGAAAAAATTCTTTTTTGGAAGAGTGCTAATGCATCAGCACAGGCTGCCCAGGGAGGTGGGGGAGTCACCATCCCTGAGGATGTTCCATACCTGTGGAGATGTGGCTCTGGGAGACATGGTCAGTGGGCATGGTGGGGGTGGACTGGGGTTGAAATTGGTGATCTTGCCGATCTTTCATGATGATATTGATTCTATGGTCTGGTGTCAGCTCCAGTGTCAGCAGAGCCCTTTGATACCTACTTGAGATAATCGGTCCTTTAAGAGAGACATACCTCTCATTAAGTGGAGGACTGACAGTCAGGTGTTGAATGTCAGAGAGTGGTGCTAAGTAATTTAAGAAAGTATTGTAAAACAGGCTGCTTTTGGGTTATGCAGTCTCTGATGTGATTGTGGAGCTCAGGAGTTCTGCCTCGTTTGCTAAATACTTAACTATCTTCCCTGGGCTTTCTTGATAAGATTATTTTGACTAACAGATGTTTCAGCCAAAAACTTTTCTTGCATAAATACAAGCTTTCTTTGGCAGTCCCTTGAGGAAAATGTATGTTTTGATACAATATTTTTACTTAATGGATTTTCTAAGAAGATTATTTGGACTATGATGAAATGGTGATGCAAATGCTGCAAAATGCTGAGTGACCCATGGACAGTAGCATATCCTCCATGTAGGGTAGAAAGACATTACAAATACAAGGCGTGTCTGGATAGCAGAGTCTTAATCTTGCACAGGGGATTTGCAAACACATCCCTGTGGTGTGAGGGAGCTGTTCTCCATCCATCAGTCACAACAGCTACTGCAGCTCTTGAGAAATTTCTGTGGAGCCAAGGAAAATGAGGTTTTGTCTTCTGTCAGATTGCTCCTTTTGGGAAGGGAAGATGGCCACTGTAGGAATGGTGTAGTTTGTGAGGATTGAGTAAAAAGATGTTGAAGGCTACGCATCTGTGGGAGCTGAAGGTGATGCATAGCAATTATTTACCGTTGCTCTAGGGTAGTCACATCCCTACACAACGAAATGGGGACGCAGGACAGTGCTGTTCAACCCCAAACTGCCATTATGGTGGTAATGGGTTGATGGTTGGACTAGATGATCTTAGTAGTTTGTTCAAGCTAGAAGAATTCTATAATTCTACGATTCAAACATACTTTTACATGGCCTGGCCAAAAATTTTCCATTGCTTGTCATCCAACCCCTTGCTAGTACTCATGCTGC
This sequence comes from Cyrtonyx montezumae, assembly GCF_038088225.1. NCBI lineage: Eukaryota > Metazoa > Chordata > Aves > Galliformes > Odontophoridae > Cyrtonyx > Cyrtonyx montezumae. The sequence goes on from NW_027072037.1 coordinate 4,570,976, forward strand.
ATCACTGGCAGAACGGCTGTGGTGGTAGCCAAAGCAGGGGAATGTTAATGAAAATAATCCATCATCGGCAGGGCAGGACTTGCAGATGGATGAGGCCTCTGCAAGTGAGATTGTGCTCCAAGTGTGGGAGCTGCTGGGTGGAACATTTGCAAGAAGCCTTGTTTTCTCTGCATAGCCCTCATCTTCTGAATGAAATGGAGGCAGTGGGGCTTCCCAGCAGGATTTTGGTTTGGGGGGGGGGGGTTAGGCATAGGCATGTCATCTGTTTATCAGCTGCAGTTATGGGGGAAGACTGATCTGTGATGCAAGAGCATGGCTCATGCATATAAGATTTAGCTTCTAGTTCTCTATATTCTTCATTGCCACGTGCAATAAATTTGTTGCTTTATGTAGAAAAGTAAATGTAGCTCATCAGTGTACTGAGATTGCCTACATGAGAGATGATACCAACAAAAGGGCTTGGTCTTCAGACGGAAAGGGAAGGGTGTAGTTCTCAGGGAATGTACCAGGCACTGCAGTTCATGGGTTTCTTTGGTCAGTGTGTGTGTGGTGGGATGACTGCATTGATGGGCAGTGAAAAAACATGTGTCCAAGGGGACCAATCTCTCTTGCAGTATTGAACCTGCTGTGAAGGTATATCAAGAGTCCATTTCTACCCAAATATACCATGGATGATTCTGGATGGACTCTGATGGTTCTGTGACCTCTCAGACTGATGTGCAAAGGGCCAGGAGGACCCTGACCCTATCTAGATTCCTCCAATGCTTTATCAAACACTGTTCTTGTGGTCAAAACTGTAAACACTGAACCTTTCCAGCTCTTTTCTTTTTGTTCTGACAAGCAGTTGTACTTTCCTGAGCTCAGAGGGACTTTTACAGGTGAAATGAGAATTTCCTTAGAAAATGTCAGCTTGGGTAGAAAAGTTGTATTACTTTTGAAAACCATCTTAAAAACACAGGGTTTTCCCCTTCTTTTTCTCCCCTACTTTCTTCCAAAAGCAGGTGGGCAGGAGAAGGGGGAGATGGAACATTTTCTGTTCTCATTTTGTCAAAAAAACCACCCCCCAAAAGACAACAGAATTACATTGCCAAGAAAAAAAACTTTTTTATTTATTTTAATCAGATTTTTTTTCCCATGGAAAAAAGATCATGTTTTATAAAACAGCTTCAGTTGCTGGTATTCTATAATTATACCCTTAAGTCTGGGAACTAGGGCAGGGGAGGCAGTGGACAGAAAGAGCACTGCAGTGCAGATTCACTGCTCATGTAGTGAATGTGTTGTGGGGTTTTACGACTGTCCTGTCCCATCACAGGGGAAAGTGGTCCCTGGTACACAGGCCTTATTGCAGGGTATCTCTGGTCCTTTATGCATACATCAGGTTTTGTGCTTTTTTGCTGAAAGATACAAAGAAGAGGAAAAAAAATTGTGTAGCTGCCATTAGGATGAACTATCTAATTAGACTGTGCAAAAATGCTTGCCCCCTGAAGGGAGAATGAATTAAATGACCTGCGGTGGAGGGTGATTCATTTATTCTCCGCTCTTGCGTTTCCCCTCTCATGACATGAATCATTTGGCCACCAGCACGTGTGAAGCAGTGTGCAGGGAGGAGGGCAGGTCCTGTGGGACCAGTTTGCAGGGCTCAAACACAAAGTGCTACAAACCACGAGCCAAACGCACCGTCCCTGAACAAGCAAATAAGGATCACGTGTCTCAGCTCCAGCTGAAACTTCTCCAGAGCATTTGTGCCTCTAACCTGGGAGGGTTCCCTGAAGGCCATTGAACAAAGAAGTGGAGCTTTGTTCCTCTCCTTGTCTAGCCATGCCCACAACTTAGAAATATAACTGTGGAATCATTAAGGTTGGAAAAGACCACTGAGATCCCCAAGTCCAACCCCAACCCATCCCCACCATGCCCACTGATTACATCCTTCAGTGCCACATCCCCACAGTTCTTGAACACCTCCAGGGACGATGGCTCCACCATCTCCCTGGGCAGCCTGTGCCAGTGCCCAGTCACTCGTTTGGAGAAGAAATATTTTCCAATACCAACCTGAATCTCCCCTTGGGCAACTTGAGGCCATCACCTCCTGTCCTTTCGCTGTTACGTGGGAGCAGAGGCCAACCCCCACCTCGCCACAACCTACTCTCAGGGAGTTGGAGAGAGCTATGATGCCTCCCTTGAGCCTCCTCCACACTGAACAACCCCAGCTCCCTCAGCTGCTTCCCATAAGTCTCAACTTCTGATGAGACACCTCTTCTGTTTGCAAATGTTGCTGCATCTGAGAAGAACCCTTGTTGCTGGTGTGCAGAGTCTAGAGCTGGTTTTAAACCCTCTCCTCATAGCCTTGACCAGCTGCTTTTATATCACAAGAAAAAAAACAACACAACACTTAGAAAGGATAAGAGGATGCAATTGCAAGCAGAAACACACTGTGGCAGGAGAGAAATTTAAAAGATGTCCCTGTCAGATCTGGACCAAAAATACTATTTTGTATTTTGTTGACTTTCTTTTGTTGCTTTTGATGAATAACTGTGGTAGACATGAATATGACAAATTCCATAGACATTCAGTTGGCTGTTTCTACAGTTCTCTCATCAAACATCTAAATGGATTTACTTTCCATGCACAAAGGAGCAAAGGCAAACTCCACTACTGTTTAAGGGAATTCGTCCTCTGCTCTCCCATTTCCAGGGAAAGCTTCTTGTCTCCTGGAAAAAAAATAAAACAACCAGGCCTGTGTCTCCTCTTTCCCACTGAAAGAAATTGTGGCCATGTAAGAGCAAATGAATCCCTCACCGTGAGAATGAGCCTGGAATAAGGAATGGTGAATGAAGCATTTCTCAGGTTTATCCTCTGAAATAGTTGTTTTATTTAAGTGCCTTTATGACTAACTCCCAACATTTCCATTTCTGCTGTGAAATGAGTGTGAGTTTAGCCGTGAAGCTGAGTGCAGACTTCAGGCTTTGCCCTGTTGGTGATGGCTCAGCACCAGGTGAGCAATGAGGATGGTGACTCAGGCATTTAGCATGACACCAACCCCCATAGACGCCCACCTCCCACCTGCATGGCTCCCTTCAGACATCAGTTAAGTGCTCCAGATGGAGCCCCACTAGCGTAATAAACTTAGCCCGGCTGGCTTCAGCCTGCCCCTTTCTTCTAACTCAGCCGACCTTACCAAACAGCCATCGCTTCCTTTGAACATCAAAAGTCTTCATTAAAACCTGTCAACCGCGGGGCTGTGCTTCCCTGCCGGACATCGATGCAGAACAACGAACGAATGCTGAGATATGCTCAGCCTGCGCTGGGAGGCCAGCCTGGTTATTCAGGGGGAACTATTCATCTTGTGCCGCTTTCAATTTAGGATGTGCTCTTGGAATCAGTGAGGTGGAAGGGGAGCTTGTACCAAGCCTGTGAGCTGGGTGCTGTGGCTCTAGGACCCCTGTGCTGGCACAAGGGAGCTTTTGGATGAGACAGCCCCAGTGTGTGGAAAGGCAGCCTTTCCCCCCTTGCCTGGTGGCATATCCCCAGATGGAGAAGTGGTCTCCAGCTTTTGTCAGCTCCTTTTAGATCAGTCATGTCTCATTAGGTCTTCTGAAAGATGAAAACGGGCATGACCCGTTGCAACAGCTCCCCGTCAGCCTGGGGGTTCTTCTGCAGAGAATTCATTTCAGGTCATGTGCTGAATGATCTCTTGCACTTGGGAGGTTTGTCTTCCTCTCAGGGAGGCTCCCCAGATAGTGTAGGACAGCATTTCCCAGGTAAGTGACTGCTGCAGCAGCTTGCACAGAGCGTGGCATGATAGAATCAAAATATCATGAGTTGGAGGGGACCCATAAGGATCATCAAGTCCAACCTCTGGCTCCCAAACCCAACTCTGTGTCTGAAAGTGGTGTCACAACACCCTGTGAGCTCCAGCACTCAGGGCAGTGCGTGCTGCCCTGGGCAGCCCATTCCATACCTACAGCTCTTTGGGGCAGAGCCTTTCCCCCATCCCCACCTGACTCTCCCCTGACAGCTCCATGCTGTTCCCTCTGGTTTCCCTGCCCGTATACTTAACAAAGAACAATGCACTCTTCACATAATATGTTCCCTCTGTGCAAACACGCTCCTTCCAATAGGTCTGTGGTGCCAGATGCTGATTTAGAGATGAGCAGGAGAATCCTGACCTTAATGCTGTTCTCTTCTTTCTGCCTTGCTGGGGGAAATACTTTCAACTGCGAGACAAGCAATGTACCATGTTACAGCCACAATAATGTTTAATGGTTGTATCCTGTGGCTGAGGTTAATGACTAGTTAGGGAAGCTTTCACTCAGAGAAATATAAAATATAAAATAAAGCTCACAAGGAGGAAGAAAGAGGGTAATGACACTTGCTGGCAGTTGTGGACCCTGATCCCTGAGGTGGATGCTTTAAAAGCCAGCCCAGCAGGCTCTTCTCAGGGCAGTGACTTTGCTAAGTCTCTGAGAGGGTGAAAAAGACCTTGCAGCCATTCTCACCTGTGCCTGTGATCGCTGGTGCTGGTGCAAGGGGAGCATCCTTTCTCAGAGCTGTCCCCACACAAGGCCATTTTTATAACGCCTCACCCTTTCTGCTGTGCCCTTTCCCTGCTCTTTAATGATTTGCTGCATTAAAAAAGCCCCTCTGTGCCTGTACGAGTAATAAATGAGAGCCAAGGGAGAAGCCAGGGCTACTCCCTGAACCCAGGGCTCTGCTTTCCCAAGCTCAGAGCTGTGCTTGGTGTGCCAGCTGTGTGACATAGCTCTCAGCTGCTGCCAGGTGTGCCTGTCTCCTTGTCCCTGCCTGCACAGGCATGGGGCTGGTCCCCAAGGCTGGAAAAGGGACAAACATCTGTGCAAGTAGCAGACCCCAGACCAGAGGTAGGTCCAAGCCATGCTGGACAGCTCTAGCCAGTATGGTGGTGTAGCATCAAGGTGCTGGCTGTGGAGCTACTCCAGGTCTTGCAAGACATGACTGCTAAGCTTGGGAGAACTTTTAGGACCCACAGCAGTCTCTTGAGGTTTAGTTTATAGGAGTTATCAAGCCATCTCCCCTATGACTGTCCCTGTGGATGAAAGGCAGCTTACTTTGCACTGGGTGTAGACGATCCCCTCTGGACCTGAATTCTCAGGACTGTATTTCTCCGAAGGGATAGTGAGGCATTGGAACAGGCTGCTCAGAGAGGTGATGGAGTCACTGTCCCTGGAAAAAGGGTAGATGTTGCACTTAGTGATATTATTTAGTCATATGATGGTGGTGGGTTGAGGTCTTAGTGATCTTTCCAACCTTAATGATTCTGTGTTTCTATGCTCCACGTCCCCTCAGGTCTGCTGGGACCTCCATCTCAGATAATCACCACCAGTGACTGAATGCTCAGGACAGGAAAATAAACCACTCCTAGTGTGATTTCTTCCCCCCTCAGCTGTGTTGAAAGGACAAGACAACACATTGTGCAGCTCTGTTGAGCAGGACAGAGCTCTTTGACACTGAGTTGGAAGCAATAACTTTTTAAAATTACTGTTTTCTGACCCATTACCTAGTCCTGAGTTCAACTTAGAGGTGAAAACACCCAAACATAAATGTCTACAAAGGAGTGTACTAGCTGTCTGAGCTCCCAACCCCACCAAGAACTTCTCTCATCCCTGAGCATTGATGATGTCCCAGACAGACCATACCTGCAGAGAGATCCAGACCTGCCCACAGAAGGAAGTAGAGGCCAGGTGGGATATGTTGGGCATCCCTATGGCAGCAGATACTGAAGATGAGCAGACTGACCGAACTCCTCTGGGTCTAAGGGATGCTTGCCTACTTGCCTTTGCTTGTCCCCAGACCCTGCAGCAAGGCCCAGGAGTGGAGTGGAAATTTGAGGCTTCATAGTCTGGGAGGTGAAAGCCCAAAGATCTGATTACCTGATGTAAAAGAGTAGCAAGTCTGGAAGCCACCGTGGCTCTACCCTGGTTTTATCTACAGGATAGGTCTGGAAAGATAAAGGAGATAGACTGGTATCTGGAGGAGAAGACCTCCTTGCTGCCTGGCCTCTTGCAGCAAATCCACATGGTAAGGCAGTGGAGCTGTCTGAGACCCACCATCCAGGGCACTGTCTGGCCCAACCCAGTCAGTGCTCCAATAAGCCCTCCTGACAGCCAGTGTTGAATCTGATAATAGTATGACACTGACGTCTTGCAAGGATTGAGAAAGAGGAATGGAGAGGTGCTAGGATTCTAAGAAGGGCAGGCTATGAGGGGTGATGTCCTGAGCAGGCAGTTGGTACTCTGCAGCCTCTCACACAGGGTCTGTGTCCATCCCTGCAACAGATGACCATGTCCTGTGATGTCAGCACCCCCAGGGTTAGCAGAAGACACAACATCCATCCTACATGTGCCAGGAACACCACTCTCTGTTTCAGCCTCAGAGTTTCTGCTGAAAGTCACTTGAAAGTTAAAGCCCTTTGGTTCATGCCTTGTATCTCATCCATGTGTGACAGCACTGTGTTCAAGATGCCTTGATATTTCTAGTGCACTCCTTAATTGAAGCTAAAATACAAAACCTGGGGAGTGCGAATGTGTGCAAAGCACAACATGCAAGTTCATCTGCTTTCTATAAGGCTTTTTGTGTGATGAGCCTCAAAGGAAGGAATTAGGGACTAGATAAGGCTGTTTTGATGGCATTCAGAGAGCAGAGTGGTTTCATTACTGCTCAGTACTTACAGTGGCTTTTGACCCTCTTTGGGATGTATTTATTCCTGCCGGTTGTAACTTGGACATGCATTGTGTAGTCTGCAAGATAAAAATAGCTGCGGTGCCTATTTCTGTCAGATTGTCTTTGGTTTAAATATAGCAGGAGGCTGAGCACTCGAAAGCAGAGGGAAGCTGCATGACGTTCAATCCACCCTGCTAATTTTAGATCGCTCTGTGCAGGATGCTGCCAACGAGGGGGTGGCTTTAGATGTGAAGGTCCACAAAACAGTCAGTTTGGAGGAAGAAGGGAATTGATCTAAAGGGATAAAGCAGGTATTTGAAGCTGGCATTTGGATTTAGGGACAGCATTCAAACCCAGTATCGTACTTATCCCCTAGATGGGGTGGTAGGAGTGGGAGCTGCATGGCATGGAGTCCTCATTTCGTCAGATGGGGTGGTGTGGTCTGAGCTGCCAGGCGCTGGTGGGAGGGCAGCATTTCTCTTTCTTTGTAATCCCCATCTCACAGAGTCTTGAAATTTTGGAGGATTATCATCTTACTTGCTTTGTGCAATGTATATTTAAAGAAAATTCATTGCTTTGCTCTCTGTGGGAAAAGCTTGGAAATATGACTCTGAAGGTTCAGAAATCAGATGCAGATGGAGGAACTGAATATGGATCTCAGTGTTTTTTAACCTACATTCCCATGAAACAGAACCCTGTGTGATTCTTCAAGGTCCAGCTCACAGCAGGGATAGCAGTGCCCAGCAGTGGCTGACAACTGCTGAGACTTTGGGAAAAAAAAATGTTTCTGATGGGTGAACCCACTGCGTGGTGTGGTTGACGAACAGGATGCCATCCAGAGGGATGAGACAGGCTGAGCAGTGGGCCCAGGTGAACCTCATGAGGTTCAAAAGTCAAGTGCAAAGTTTTACATCTGGGCCACTGCAATGCCCACTGTTAGCACAAGCTGGGGGGTGTAAGGATGGAGCACAGCCCCACCAAAAAGGACTTGAGGACTGTATGGGAATTGTTGAGTCATGGCCTGGACCACTGATTGGTCACCTGAAGCGAGCACTGAGTCAGCCCCAGCAGTACAGGTGAAGGCAATGCACCTGTGTGACCAGAAGGGGTGGAGTCTGGGTCCACCTCTCCCAGACACCATGTAAGGGCTGACCACCAGCGGGGAAGGAAGGATCTCTTGTTAGAGATCCCTCCCCTGTGGAGTTCCAAGCAAGCCCTTCCTAATTTACTGGTTGTTTTTATACCATCTGAATAAGCCATAAAAAATATATTGTCCACATTCATTATTTTATGTGGGTACTATTCTTTCAGGGTATTCACCCTACAGGGACACTGGTGGATGGCAACTGAGCATGAGTCAGAAATGTGCCCTTGTAGTCCAGAAAGCCAACTGTCTCCTGGGCCGCATCAAAAGAAGTGCGGCCAGCAGGGAGAGGGAGGGGATTTTGCCCCCCTGCTGCTGCTCAGATGTAGAAAACATCTTAGCATTGAAATTAAAGCCAGGTGTTCAGCACAGCACTGCAGAGGGGTGAGGCTCATTCACACCACTGGAGTTGTGTTTCCTGCACAGATTTCTATTTTAGGGGAGCTTTGATGCACTGGCTGGTATATATTTATTCCTAGCATGACCATTTTTACTTGAGTCCAAGGGTAATCTCACATAAGAAATTACTGCATGTTTTCTCAGAATTGTTTCATGGAAACGAAAATGTTTCAGTGGATCTTTTCAAGTTGATCTGATGTTGGTGTCACGTTCAGTTCCTGCATGAAACTCTTGGAGCTTCCAAAATCCCTGGACCACACATCCCAGGCTGATGCTCAGCCACAGTATGGCAGCCCTGGGTGAGACCGAGTGAGCCTTTAAGCTTATAACACAGGTTTTATTTTCTGTTTACTCCTTCATCTGCCCACAACAGGAGGTGGGAGCTCCAAGATCTTTAAGAACCCTTCCAACCTAAGTCATTCTATGACTTTATGATCTTCCAGTTTGTGTATTTTGGTGGGTTTTTTTGTTTTTGTTTTTGTTTCTGTTTTTTTCTTTCTCTGTGTGTGTGTGTGTGCGTGGTTTTCTTCTCTGCCCAGCCAGCTAAACCAAAGCAGAGTGCACAGACCTGAAAACTTCAATATCATCTTAGTTTAAATCCCTTTATTTTCCCAGTTAAGGGATATTTATATGCATGCAAGTGCTTCATACAGTGCTTCATACAAGCTGCACACAGCACCCTCTGCTTCACTCTTCAGTGCCCATCCTCACCCTGCACTGATGAGCAACTTCATCTCAGCAAGCAAACAGAAATCCCTTACATTTGCAAACCTGGCAGGACAGAGTTGAGAAGCCTGCCCAGTTTTTGGCTAACCACAGCTTTTGCCGGGCGGTTTGGCCACGATTCATCCTCGAGTGCTATCCATCACCTCGTCTGGCTGTTATTAATGAGGATGTGTGTGAACGGCGGCAGCGTGGGCACGCTGGAAGGGGCTCCCGCTCCCCGTGCTGGGATGCGGTGATGCTGTCTGTCTTGCAGCTGCCACCCTCCTGGAGCTGCCCCTCTGTCCCCCTCTTGTTCCCCCACAGCACATCTGCTCTGCTGCCTGAGCCCGCAGCTCCTGACATCTTCCCATGGTGGATTTTAAAGAGAGTCTGTGCATTGAATTGCTTGTTAAAGGAGCTGGAGTTTTTTGAAGGATGTATGGTTAGGGTTAGGATTATCTTAAGGGTTAGAGTGGGTTAGGGTAAGAGTTATGGTTAGAGTGAGTTGGATGGGGTATTCGTGCAGTAAAGACACATAGTAAATAGGCATGTTGAGCTCTGGACAGGTTGGTGGCATCCTGTTTGGTGATACTAAAGGATTTGCAGAACATACTTGGAGCAGAATAAAACCTTCAACAGCATATGTCGTTGCACTCACTCTTGCAAACCACTGAACACAAGGGAAAGCTGAGGGAAATGTCTCTTTAAGGGCAGATCTCTACCCCACAGTGCAGCCTGTCCCTGGAAAGCTGCATCTCCTCTGCTCTTGCTGTAGTGACAGCAGAATGAGATTGTTTGTGGATGGCACCTGCAAGAGAAACGTGATACTTCTAGCATTGCTGGGTTTGGTGGGGCAAGAATTTCTTTATCTTTTGAGTGTGTAGATGGGAAAATTCTTCCTTTCTTCTTTAGTGCCAGGAGCAAGTACCCAAAGGTCACTTTGAGGGGGCTGATACTGGTCTGGGGAAGGTCTCACCTGCATTGCTCCCATGCAGTGATGATGTGCTCAAGGAGCAACACTAAGCACCAGTGTTATGGTTTTACAACCAGAATGGACAAGCAGTGATGCCACTGCCCATGCTGTGTCAGCTAAGATCATCTCTCAAATAAAGCCAGTTGGTAAGAGCACTGAGGAGAAGAACAAGGATGGGGAGTATCTCTTGCAGAAATGAAGCCCAGATACAGGGATGAGTGAGCGACAAAAGAAGCTTTCCTCTCCTGTGTTGTGTTGACTGTTGGACTAGGTGATCACAGTAGTCTTTCCCAACATTAATAATTCTATGATTCCAGATTTGAAGTAGTAAAAATAAAAATAAAAGAAATACTACAGGCAGAATGCAAAGTAGATGGCTTCAGGGTCTAGTGAGCCTGGCACTCTCTTCCTCTTTCCTTCAGTGAGATAAGAGGATTTTAGCTTATGATGCACCAAAGGTCAGCTCAGGAGTTAATGCAGATTTTGAAACAGAAGGCAGCAGCCCTGCAAATTCAAATCCACCCACAGTATTCCTGTTTTGTGGCAGGGTAATTTACTGATGGCTGCATCTTTAGCGAAGCCTATCTGCTAATGAAACTGCCTGGTTTGTGGATGAAAACATCAGTGAAAAAGGGGAAATGAAAAGCTTTTCTATTCTCTCTTTCCTCTAGTAAATTCAAACCTCTTCCATTGAATGCCTGAATGGAAACCAGTGGTAACTGAAGTGGTGTGCTGGAGTGGCCACCTGTGTCCCTCCCAGCCTTATCTGTGGTCATTCATAAGCATGCACTGAGCAAAAGCTCTCCATAGAATCAGAGAATCTTTTGAGTTAATGATTCTCACATTACTTGCTGTGAAGAAACACATACTTCATTTTCCTCATCCCCTGACTCGTCCCCACCAGTGCCTCAGTGCTGCAAGATATGTGGCCTATCCATGTGTCCACACTAAGGGATTTGATTCAGTAGTTTAGTGGGTAGGGATGGTGATAGGAGGATGGTTGGACTAGATGGTCTTGTAGGTCCTTTCCAACCTAATGTACCTATGAATCTATGAACCTACTTGGCTGGAGTGGTGACAAGCTCTGGAAGGACATCCTAAGGGTTCTGTTGTACTCATGAGGCATGTTGGGCTGCAGACAGGTGGCATTTATCTTGTCCAGCTGGAGTTGCCCACCACACTGGTGGCTTTCTCATTCACAAGTTGAAATATATTTGTGCTTTAAGGTCTTTCTCCTTTGCAAATTTGGCCATGTACCTTCAGGCAACTGAAGCCTTCCCAAGATTTTCCAAGCTATTGTCTTGAGTAGTGCCAAGAAATTAAAGAATCCATAATGAAGAAAGATCTTTCTTCTTTTCTAATATTAAAATGCTAGAGCTTCTGCCAGATAACCCTGTGACATATGAACTCACAGACAATTATATTTGCAAAGCTGCTATCAGCTACATACAGCTGTGGGCAATGCACTGATCTTGCACGTATCTGACCACTGCAGCCCAGGTATAGGCAAGCCAGAGGGGAAAGATGGTTGCAATCTGTAGGAGCTATTGAATCAAATTTGGGGAGCTGATGGACGAGCGCCAATTTCCATTCTCAGGAAATAATAGAAGATAAATCTGAACTAGTGAGCACGCTCTTTCTTTGGCAGAACAACTATATCTGTAAATGCCCAGCATCTGTAAATCTACTGCTTTTGATGTCAGAGGGTTTTCATGTGTTTTGCAAAGTAAAACATTGACTAAATTATGACCTATTGGAACCTCCTCTGATGACTGCTGGAGCGTTGGCAGGCGATAAAAAGGGTTGCTGAGCTTTTTTTTTTTTTTCCTCGAGTTGGATTCCAGCAGATATAAAAGAACTGGTTGAATTAATTGGCTAAAGAAGGAGGTTCAGAGGTTGTTTAGAGTGAGCCTTGAGATGAGTTGCTGTGCTAGGGCTTTTCTTATGCAGCTAGTACAGATCAACATGCAACTTTCCACAAATGTTTGTTTCCCCTGCCACGATGGTTGTACACTTTGTGGGGGTTCTTTAACCTGACATGTGTGAGCCAAGGGTTTCATACAGCTTCACTAGTTTAGCCAGCCCTTTTTGGTTTTCCAATTCTGTCCTTATTCAGTGTTCCATCTGAAAAAAAATCTTTGAAGAGGCCTTCCCTAACCTCATTAAAAGCAGCTTCTTCTGATGTAAGGCATACAAGGGAGAAAACTTCACAACACATTGACTTGTACCTGCTGCAAAGTATGAGTGGATGGGTGTTCCTAATCCAACTGGCAGAATCTTATTATTTGTTCTCCAGCATCTTTATCAACAACAAAGACAGTGGGATTGAGTGCACCATCAGCAAGTTTGCTGATGACACCAAGCTGAGTGGTGTGGTTGATGCAAAGGAAGGAATGCCATCCAGAGGGACCTGGTCAGGCTTGAAAAGTGGGCTCATGTGAACTTAAGGAGGTTCAACAAGGCCAAGTGCAAGGTGTTGCACTTGGATCAGGGCAATTGCAGATATATGTACAGTCTGGGAGAAAAACTGGTTGAGAGCAGCCTTGCAGAGAAGGACTTGGGGGTCTGACAGTCTCTGGGAGAAGGGCAGGATTTACAAGCAGAAGGAATCTTGTCATCTCTTTCACTTAGTGGGGTTCAACAAATGGATCAGTGTTGTAAGCAGCCTCCTCATCAGCTATAGGTGCCAAATTCAAACAGCTCTGTCTTAGAACAGTGACTTTGCCATCAGCCTTTGCTCATCCCAGGAGAGTTTCCTTAGCACTGCCTGTAGCCATATGGATGATTCTGGATTTTGCAAAAAAGGGTTCCTTCAAATACTGAAATCTTTCACATTTCTAAACCTTTCTCAGAAAAGAAAAAAAATTCTTCTCAAACATCTGGGACAGGATTTTTGGGTTATTATTAATTCAATGCAAAATAATATATGGTATTATACTTAATGGTGATTGACCAGAGAAGTAAATCAGTTGCTTAGAGTATACTGTGAAAAAATCCTAACAATGCATGAGAAATCCTGTAATAACAGACCTACTAGAGAATTTGAGTGGCATGAAATGTGAAGTGTACTGTTACTTTAATTGTATTTTTATGCAGACGTACTCAATTCTTATTAGTGGCAGAGTTGTGTTTGCATTTGCCCAGAGGCAAAGAATTACTAGTGGACAGTTTAATCAGGATGAAAGAAGGAAAATAAAATTAATGTAGCATGCACAAGGCTCAGACATTTGCGTTGGAAGAATTTTCACATCTTTATTGTGTGAAGCTCCGTCCTGTTTATTTAAAAAAAACTGCAAATGAGGGTTGAATGTTTTCAGACTGGAGTTACAGTTGTCAGTCATTCAGTTCAAGGGTTGGCGTTAGTAAATGAATAATTCTGGCTTGCCTAAAAGTCTTTGTTGATAGCCCATGATTAAAAAACGAGAGCTAAAGATGTTGCTGTTTTACTCCTGTGTAAATCCACCCATCCGTTGTTTATATAATTATTGCTTTGAAGCTGAATGCAGATGGGGATCCTGCTGGGCTGGATAGCTCATAAATACCTTTAGGTATTTAGTAAATGCCCTGAAACATGTCATGCTTGCATAGGGAAAAGAGAATGGAAGCAGCTAGACCCTGTCCTGCCAGAGGATGGACAGTGCCCAAAATGGGATTATCCGGTCCAGATGTTTCATAGAATCACAGAATACCCTGAGTTGGAAGGGACCCATAAAGATCATTGCATCCAACTCCTGGCTCCACACAGGACTGCCCAAAAATCAGGCTGTGTTTGCAGCTCAGTGGCTGCAGCTGGGATCACCAAGGTGAGCTGTGGGGATGTGATTCCTTCTGTCCTCTGTAGGCAGCTGAGATGGATGTGGCACATGAGTTGTGTTGTAGTGGTGTTTATTTCTCTGCAAAGAGACTAGGAAGAGAGTGAAGGGAGGTGGGCTTGAAGGCTGAAATCTACTTCTAGGTGTTTGAAGCTGGTAGAGCATCCCACTGTGTCTCCTGGTGCCTTGAGCAGTAGTTGCTATATTAGACCAGGTTTTTTCTGTGCTACTGAGCCACCCAGGCCTCTAGTTATACCATCTGTAGTGACACTGACAGTGTTGTCAGTACAGTACTTTCTGCAAACACTTAATAGACTGAAATAAAAGGAAAACTGGGTAGAAACTTATTCTGGCAAATAGTAGAATTCACATTTATATTTCTATCAGATCTGGCTTCTGTACAAGAATCCTTCCTTGACGTGATCAATCTGACAAGAGGAATTTTCTCTGCTTGGCCTCCATTTATTTTACCATTTAATGCTGAGTCTGTTTAGTCAGGAAGGACTTGCTTCCAGACTTTGCAGTCAATGAACGATTCATCTTGTCCAAAAGCAAATTAAGCAGAGTGAATAATTAAATGGAAGCACTCGCCCAGTATTTCTCAGAGCTCTCTTAAACAATTCCCTGCAGTCTCCCACACTCTTCCCCATCCTCACCTCCAGATGGCTTCAGCCCATCTATTCAGTAATGCAGTGTTCAGTGTCAAGTCAATGCTGGCCAAAGGTTGTTGCCATCTGGGTGGTCAGTGTGAAAGAGTTGGTGGTCTAGGCCCTGTTCCTATGGGAAAATCTTCAGACCACAAACTTCCCACTTCATCCAGACAGTACTAATAAGGCTGGGAATGGGATCAAGATTGATTGAACAGAGTGAATAAGCGATACACTTGCCAGCAGAGATGGTCCTTCTGGGAGAGGGATGAGCACACAGATGTTGGGAGGTAGGTGCTATTCATTTCAGACACTCTGAGCACTAATGAAAATCTGAGTCACCCTGTTAAAGTTACTGTATTGACTTTGGAGGCGGAATGAGCAGCAGACATTTCTGCAGACATGAAGGGCCACCTCCCTCCTGGCAGTTCCTTTGAACCACTGGCTTTGACAGGGCGGAGAACTCAGATGACAGAGCAATGGGACTTAACTCAAAAATCCTCATTGAAGTCCCCGTTATTCCAAAGCAATGACCAGAGAACCTGCTGGGGTCAGAGATGTGAAGTACTGATATCACCTGAGATTACCTATGACCACCAGCATGGAGGCCCAGGGGAGATCATGATGAGTTGGGTGAGGAGAGGCCTTCAGGGTTTCTTGAGTGGTGAAGGGGACTGTGATACTGATTGCTATGGGGTTGATTTAGTTGAAAGAAAATTTTGGAAAGGGATGACAGCGGGTAAAAGATCATGAAATCACAGAGCCACCGAGACTGGAAAAGATCACTATGATCATTAAGTCCAACTTGAACTTGTCCCCACCGTGCCCATTGACCATGGCCCTCAGTGCCACATCTCCATGGTTCCTTGAACACCTCCATGGATGGTGATTCCACCACCTCCCTGGGCAGCCTGTGACAGTACATCACCACCCTTTTGGAGAATGAACTTTTCCTAATATCCAACCTGAACCTCCCCTTGTACGACAGTAGACATTTTCACTAATAATCCATACATGCAGCCCTTCTGTACTAAATTATGAGTACTGGGATTTTTTCAGACTCAATTTCAGTAGAAAGTGCTGATATGACAAAAAGAAATGACAAACCACTTCATGGGACTGAGCCAGTCTTGAAAATTGTTTTAGAGGAAAGCAGAAGGATCCTCAGGCCTACATACCCTTGGTCAGATTATAGTTCCAAAAGGGTTAGAGTTTCAGTTGGTACCTACCAATATGGAAAAGATTTGTCAAAGACACTGTTTGAAATGCATATTTGAATACAAAGCAGGGTGACCCTGGTAGAGAGTTTAAGAGGCAGAGCCACAGTGAGACAGCCAAAACCTCTTGGTCCATCCACCATTTGGCCTGGAGATGCCAGAGACAGAGATGTGAGCCTTCATCCTCTGCAACACAGCCACCATGCTGCTGCACAGCTGAGGAGATCACCTCCCTTCCATCTCACACAAAAAGCTCTGTATACTCTAGGCTTTGTCTCACTGAGGAACCGTTAGACATCACAAAAAGTTTTAATGGGACTCAGAAACCTTTTCCTGCCAAGCTCTAATTTTCAGCACATTACAATAAGCACATGTGACTGGAGAAGGAGGGGAAAATTGAAAATCCTGATTTTCCCATGACACTGTGGCTGTCAGACAATTTTTCACCACTGTGTATGCCACTATGACACTATTCCTAAGCTGAAAGGGGCCCAACAGAGTGAACAATATCCCAGTTGGGAAGATAAAGAACTGCAGAATATAACCCAGAGAGATATAAATTGTAGTAATCTGTTTGTTCTCTTGCCCAAGGGGTTCTTGTAGTAAACAGGGAGTGCTGGGAAGCGGGTAAATTCTGACACATCATTCCTCATTGCTCCCAAGGGATGGTGAGCAATCCTATCACTGGCAAGTCAGACAGGCAGTAAATGTTTCCTAGAATACAAACAGTGGGAGCCAGTACATAAAGGCTGCAAAATCGCTGTCAAAATGTAGCCAGCTGAAAAAAAAGCAAGAGCAACTACCAAGCCGTGGCCTTGCAGTTATGAATGTAACACCCTGAAGAAGGATGAGGGAAGAATATAACGAGGACCAGTGGGAAAGCAAAAATTGCCCCTTCAAGGATTTGAGGAACTTCTGTAACAGAAGCATATATGTGACATGCAGAGACAGATGGGAGAGCATTCTTGGAGGTCTGTTGTCAAGCTTTGTGTCTGATACAAATCAGAGCTGACTCAGCTTATACCCTGATGAGGCTCTGGGCCTGGACCTGGTCCTGGGACTCGAGGAACAAGCACATCATGGTCCCAGGCCTGAGATAATCACAGATGTGCAGGCATCACACCTCAGTGCCAACCAGCTTCCTAATGGATGTGGTGAGCTCTGAGACAGCCAGGCAGCATACTGAGTCAAGTGCAGCCAAAGAGCTCAAATTGAGATGGCTTATTTACCTTCAGACTTTTCACCATGTGAAATAGTCATTAGCCTTGGATGACCTGTGGACACAGTAGGAAGCTGGTGAGGTCAGCATGCTTCAAATGAGTTAAAAAGCCAGGAGAAACCTACTAAATGGATGGAGATCCATCAGACTATGTGGTTCAAGGAGATGAATCCACATAGAGTATGGAGAGATGAACATTGGAAGAAAGAGGCCACCTGGAGGTGTGAGTTTATGCCCACATGGCCCAAGCCCATGCTGCTTAGCTGCTTTGGTGCCCTACTTATAGAATCATGGTATTGTTAAGGTTGGAAAAGACCACTAAGATCATCAAGCCCAACTGCCCACCTGGCACCAATATTGCCATGTCCTTCTACCACATCTCCATGCTTCTTGAACACCTTCAAAGACAGTGACTCCACCACTTCCCTGGGAAACCTGTTCCAGTGCCTGAACACTCTTTCTGAGAAGAAGTTTTTCCTAATATCCAACCTGAACCTCCCCAGCTTTCCCTTTCCCTGTCCTGTTGCTCTGGAAGGACATCTGCCAAGAGCAGCTTGCACCTTGCTTGACTTTTTACTGAGCTTGAGAAGGGGGAACTTTCTCTCCTCCCCTTTGCTTGACTTTGTGCTTCCCTGTGGCAGTCAGTGGCATCATGATGTTCTGTGACCTTCTGAGGGATGAGCAAAGAAATATCTTCCTGGCTAAATAACGAATCTAAAAATCAATTTGTGGAGAGAGTGGAAAGCAATGAGCATACAAATTAACCAGTGGATGAGTAATACATTTACATCTCGTGGATCCAGTTAGCTTCAGAGCAGGAAAAATTTATGACCTACTGAATTTCAAGTATGAGGCTTAAAGAAATTACTGGGAGGAGAATTATTGGGTTGGATACTAGACATCATTCCAGCCTTCTTTAATATTCTCATCTTCTCAAGTTTCTCCCTAGCAGCACCCATTTCCAAGGCTGGTAAAAAATCAACCATTGTGATCATTTGAAAAACACTTTGTCTCCTCTCTCTCATTTCCTCAAATTGCATTTTTATTTTGTGCATAAACCCGGTGGTCAAGCAACTTACTTTAAAAGTGAAATTGTAGTAATAGGGATCGTGTAGTAAGACAAAAGCAGACACAGCAGTAAGAGAGGGATTCTTTTGTGGGTATACATGCATACATTTGGGAAGAAGATTCCACATTTTGGGAGCACTTAGGACAATTTACAACACTTTCTCTATGGCTATGCAGATACCTACCCAAGCAGGCACCTAGACTGGTTCTCCCTGGGTATTGAGATCATGCTAGTGATTCTGTAAATGGTGGAAAATTGTACGAAGTCATGAGGAGATTTTGCAGACTGCTGACAAAGCCCTAAGGCTCATTTTTAACAACCTGAGAAGAGATATGTGGACACCAGCTCCATGGATCACAGTTTTCTAGACCTCCAGGCTACAGGGATATGGCCAAGCCCAACCAGGGTTGGTCTTTTCCAGACTTTTAGTGCCCTCGAGTTCTTTCCTATGCAGTGGTTGTGTTCCCAGTGCAAGATAAGGACAGTTGTAGTCCATGCATTGTTCAGACTGGGGGACATAGTGCAGCTTCCTGTGTCATCCCAGCATGGGACCAAGTGTGGATAAGGTGTGCAGCTTGAGCAACATCATGGGAGAGATTTTGAGCTCTGCAATATTGCTTCTGATTGCTTTTCATTTGTCTGCAACAGCAAGGGGAAGCATGAAAGGGAGAAGAAAAAGGGTTATAAAAACGAAGCCAAGTAAAAATAGTCCCAAGTTGCAAAATTTGTATCTGAACTTCCTGAAAGCTTTGAGGTTGTGGGTATGGTATTGTTAAGCAGCTCCAGTGAAAATGCCATATGTAAATCTCCTACATGAAAGATCATGTTCCCTTGTGATCCAAATGTGGACATATTACTGGTGATGATCCAAGCAGCTGCACTGGGGTAAGGATGCTTATAAAAGAGGGGATTGCTGGATATACACATCCGTGCCTGACTGGTAACTTCAGCTCTCTTCAGTGAAAGGATGTTGCTGTTGTGGGAGAATGCAGATTTGGAAGAAACACAAGTAAAAGAACCACCAGCTCCAACACAGGCCAAAAAGAGGTAGAGCTGCAGAGGCACTGGCAACAATATGTCATACCACATGAGAACGAACAATTCTTTGGAAGTCTCATTTCCATCAAGTTTTAAAGAAGCTGAAAGACAGATGGTGAAGCCCAAGTGCTTTTTCCTCCTATAGAAGCTGGCAGTGCTGGGATCTTACAGCAGTGGCTGTCAGTCTCTGGAGGTCCCAGACACTGCAAGCGTGGGGTTGGGTGCACGTTGGTGTCTGGACACATGGGGAGTCTTCCTGTGCCTGCCTAGGGAAAATGAAGGCTGCTTCTCACCAGGGCGGAATTTTCTTAGAACCATAGAATCACTGAAGTTGGAAAAGACCACTAAGATTATCTAGTCCAGCTGTCATTTTGCATGGTCCTCTTTTGCCCTCTGCTAGCTCAACACGCTCATATGATTGGGATGCTCACTGAGCAAGTATATCCAATATCTATATGGGAACTTAGAGATGAGCAACGCCCTTCTGTAAGAAACAATAATCTCCCACCCTTGAAGAGCCCACAAAGACGTGACAGAGATCCTCAGGAATAAGCTGCATTGTCCTCCCACTAACACACTTCAGCCATAACATCACTCCTCACCTTGTTGACAGGGAGAGCTGGAGGAACCCATCTGCTCAGGAGCAGCCTACACTGGGGCACCAGGCACAGATTTCCCTGCAAGGAAACCACCTGATCTCTGTTTCTGTTGTGTTGTAAAGAAGAGGATGCAACATCCATCATTTTCATAAGCAAGACTGCTGCATGGAGTGCATTTGTGTGGCCACATCCTATATACAGGGTTACAGCTCAGCCAAGGAATTTCTTCCCTGCTGTGTCTCTGGGCATTTACACTGGGAGGTCGTTGCAGAAAAAAATGATCTTCCCATTTGTTTTCCATCCCTGCTGTGCCTAGCACAGTGGCATCAGGGCTGTAGGCAACAGCTCCACATGGTTCCTGTTGCAGATTTTCAGCCTTGCTGTGAACAGCCAGAAAAGTCACTGCAGCTGCTGCCTGGCTTCTCAAAAGCAGCCCAGCCTGCTCGGGCAAGGTTACACAGTTAGCTCCATTACGATGCCTTATATTTCTTCTAAATGTCTCCAAATAGGGTGATTTTTTCCTGTTTTTCCATTTGTCACCCCCTGCATTTTGCCTTTGCAGCAATCTCCTGCTTCTGTCAGTAAGTGGCAACGTCACACTAACACAGGAGGGACTCTCAAGGGCACATTGAACTCTTGATTTCCAGTCAATAAATCCAGAGCTGCACGTGCTAGTGACAAGTGCCCAGTAAGAGGCGAGAGACAGCTGTCTTCTCCTAAATTGTGTTACAGCATCTGGAAGTTGTCACTGCTCTTTGTGTTTGTTCTTCTATACCAGTTTCAGCAGGCACTCGTGCCAGGCAAAGTCACAAGCACCTTTGCCTGAGATACCAACCCTGAGTTGGATCAGAAGATGCTCAGGTCCCTTGTGTTGTTTGAGCAGTGAAGAATAGGGACCCAAGTCCAAGTGATGACACTTAACTTGGCCTAACTGTGTACAAATGAGTGCCCATCTGCTTGGCATTGTGGTAGCTGCCTGGTAACTGCTGTCGATTCTCAGGAAAAACCTTTTCCTTCCACATATTTTGGCTACCATTTTTCTGTCAGTTTTCTATGTGTATTTGCTGCTCCCAGAATGCTGAGTTGTCCACATTTAAATGGTTTGATTTTTTCTTTCCATAGATCAAGCTAAGGGGGCACTTCTCCTCTAAAAATAATGGGAAATTTAAAGAAAGAATACCCATTTTCCCATATGAATCAAGTGCAAGAATTCTCTTGAGCCAGTGTTAGTGAACAGCCTATATTAAACCTCCAACGTGTGACCCAAAGCACTCCTCAATTGCCCTTGAAGGAAGCTAAAGCTAGAGTAAAGCTCAGCGCCTGCAACAACCTCATTTGTGACGCTCCCACTAAAAGAAAGCAACTCCCCTGGCTGCATCATGGCTGCATATGTCATGGGCTAGACTAGAGGCCAGGCTGTGGGTGGCTCAACCCTGCTCAGCTCTCACTGCTGCTATTCATGGCATCACTCCTCACCTCTGAGAAAGTTAGCTCTCATCTGAGCCTGTGCTTTAACTGTTGAATACTTGCTCCTCTCTCCAGATGAGCTCCTGGAGATTTGAAGGTTTGCAGCATCCTTAGTGATTGTGAAGTACCATCTCATGGTGGATTTAGCTCTCAGAATATGACACAAAGATGAAGATAAGGGAAGCTCAGTGCTTTGCTCCTAATAAAGTACATAAGGCTGGGAGACAGAAGTGATATATTTATTTTTCTCTCACCATCTGATACAGTTGGGAGAAACAGGCAAATCTGTGGGTACACGAGTCTTTTTGTGATGTCTTCTTCCAAACAACTGAACAAGATAACATAACCCACTCATAATTCCTGCTTTGCTTACAGCTCTGGTGAATAATGCATATAAGGGATATCTTCTTCCTGCAAGGATTCATCACTTGGAGATTTTGGGAGCACTTGAGATCTATTAATTTTATGAGCTTACTCTTGAGAAGGTTGCACAGACCCCCAGAAGATAAGGGCAGAGGAAAAGATTCCTCTGCAGCTATGTTTTCAATTAGACCCCCAACTGAAGCCAATCATGGAGAAGCCTGCAAAAAACTTTAAAACTTCTTTGTGCTCTACTGTAAACTCAATAACAAGGCAGTAGCTTGGAAAGAATTAGTCACACTGCTTCTTGCAGAAGAAGCATATGAAGCCTGTGGTGGTGAACTCTCCTGGCTGCAATATGTAAGATGGGTGCAAGGTAGGAAAATAGGAAGGACGAGTAGACAGCTGGAATATTTGGCTTGGTGTGGAAACTGGTAGCTAATTATTAAGAGCTAATTAGTGAGAATTGTAGAAATTGTCAGGGTTAAGTGACAACTTGATTGGCATTGCTAGGAAGTGTGCAGAAGGTGTTGTGGGACTTGCTGCTCTGTTATCCGGAGTGGGAGAGATACTTGATATCCCATGCTGTGAGCAGGGAGGAGGGAACAAGCAGTGCTGGAGCAGCAGTGCTTTATTAGTAGATCTCATCAGTGCAATAAGAGCTGTAGCATAAAACAAAAGTCCTCTCTCACTCCCAACAGACTGGTGCAGTTTGCTTCTATGCTGGTTCTTCAAGAAATGTGGAGGTGTTGCACTTGGGGATGGTGGGGATGGGTTGGGGCTGGACTTGGTGATCATAGAGGTCTGTTCCAACCCTAATGATTCTGTGATTCTGCTATATCCTTCACTTTGGCTGGTCATGCTGTTTTCCAGGAGAGTGTGCTGGGCTTACTGGAGAGCAGGCTCATCTGCAGAGGGTCCAGTAGTGAATGCCAAAGGCTTTGGCAACTGCTGCATTTAGATTGGCTGCAAGAGCATTGAGGCCACCTCTGCTCAGGAGAGCTCACTTAATACAACAAGACATTGCAGGCAGAGAGGCAGACACGAGGGCAGTTTGCCACTGCACCCACAGGGGAAGAGCTGAGGTCTTAAGGCATGAATGTTGGAATCACAGTATACTTTTTCATACTTTAAAAGACCCTACTGTATTCCCTGGTGGGAAATATTCCAATGGATACCAAACCATAAGGAATTGGACAAGGGGGAGCTCCCCTGGGTGCTATATTTGGTACTGGCAGCTCCAGGTGCACTGCATGGATAGTTTTATAGGCACTCGGGTCAGAACATCACAGAACAAGCCAGCATTAGGATAAGTTTTCCATTCACCATCTGGTCTTTGCACCCTTCATGTTGGATATTAGGAAAAATTGCTTCTCTGGAAGAGTGGAGATGCAGTGGCACAGGGAGGTGGTGGAGTCACCGTCCCTGGAGGTGTTCCAGGACTGTGGGGACATAGCTCTGAGGGACATGAAAAGAGGGGTTGGGGCTGGACTTGGTGATTTTAGAGGTCTTTTCCAACCATAATGATTCTATGATTCTACAGTTCTCCCTGCAGTGTGCCCATCCCTTTTGCACAGGCTGTGGGACAAAATGACCTGTAGGAGTTGATCCTGGATGAAGGGTCTGGGGCAGGTAGGGCAACTGTGCCCTGCAGAGCTCTTTGGACAGTTTCTTCTCTTTAGTGTGATGCAGTAGTCTGAAAGAAAGAAGAACCAGCTTTATGGGCATCCTTGAATAAATATTTGCCTCCTCCCCTTTTTCACTTCCACCAAGATAATATTTTGCTCTGAAGATACCTATTTTACGTATCTTGTCGTGAATGCCTGCACTGACATGAAAGAGGAAACCTGTAGATGAGTATCCTTCAGTGCAGTTTGGAAATATATCATGTAACAAAGTTGATCACACAACAGCAAGCCTCACTTTCCTCCCTTAATCATTCCTATAGACTCTGAATGTCACATTCTTCTTTCTACCCTCTGGTCCTACCCTGGGAAACTCACAAGGACTTTACAGCTTATTCTTCACTGGGTCAGTGTCTTGAGTTCCAGGGTTACACTCTGCCTCAAATAAACTATTCCTTGCCAGAAAACACTGCCACTAGTCCCAGTGTCACTATCACCATCAATAGGGTAAACAGCAGATTGCATGCAGTGTTGAGTCTTTTTTTTTCTCTTTGAGGACCTCCAGCTATTTTTTATAAATAGCTGCATTTTATTTTACCTGATAACATGCATAGATTTTATGCAGCTGGTGTGGTGATAGGATATCTGGGCTTGGAGCTAGATAACACTGCTAAATGTCAGTGACACTGATTCCAAAGGGGCACATCCCACGATGAGCACGGCTCATTCATCCTTACACAGATGTCTGAAATGCAGCAGTTGAGTCATATCCTCTCAAGTGGGAGCTTTGTCTCCATTGACTGTGAAGTGAGTAAAGAGTGACGGGCTCAGCAGTGAGAGCTGACATATAGACATCTAACACTGAGAGATGGGCCTCCTGTGCAACCCAGCTTATGTTTCATGGGCCACCATGGGCATGGCATGAAGATAGATGTGTTGTGATGAGCTGTTTTCTCCTCCCAGCTACCTGCTGTCATCACTGAGACACTATAGCCGACTCTCTGGATGCTGTGAATTAGGCAAAGTCTTATCTTGGGTACCACACTGCTGGATTAAATGTCCAAGGGGCATTTAAATGCCCATCCTTCTTTCGTCTCTTCCTCCAGAAGCATTCAAGGGTTCCTCATCTTGGAGTCAGCCCCTTTTGTGCAGGGGTTGACAGCCTGTGGGGAGACTTTGCTGAACGTCCTCTCCTAAGGATGCTCAAAAGGATCTTTCCAGGAAAACAAATGTTTGCTTTGCACCCAGGACTTGCCTGAGTCAATGGCTCAGGGAAACTGAGATCTCTACTCCCAGTTTGTCTTTATTTCACTGTCCATTAGGAACCAACTGGAAGGATGCAGATCAGTGCATCCCCTGTGCCTTTCCCCTTGTCTCAGGAGCCTGCAGAGCCCACATGGTGGCAGTGCGACCCAGTGTCCTGCAGTGCCACCATTGCTCTCCATGGGGTAGGCTATGAGCAGCACCAATCTGGCAGTGGGCCCGGTATGGGACAGCTGAGCTCTGCCCTAGTAAACCTGAAGACATGCTGAAAAGCTTGGCTCCACATTTCAGCATGGCCCCAGCATCTCCATAGCCCAGCTTTGTCTCCACCAATACTGTCAGGAAGAGTTACCTCTTTTTCATGCTGCTGGTGGCATGAGGCACATGCTGGAGTCAGCAGCTGGTCATGATGTTCCCACTGTTCCTTTTGCTGCTGCTGCTGTGAGATGGGGGTGGACTTAAGGACTTATGCACTAGGCTCTCTCTAGAAGTTCCCTATCTGTCTTGAACTGGGGAGCCCAGAACTAGATGCAGTACTCCAGATGTGACCTCAGCATGGCAGAGTAGAAGGGGAGAATCACTTCCCTCGACAAGCTGGCCACACTCTGTGTTGAAACCCAGAATCCCAGTCTTGGCCATAAGGGCACGCTTGTTGGCTCATGGTCAACCTGTTTTCCACCAGGACCCCCAGGTCTTTCTCTACAGAGCTCCTGTCCAGCAGGTCAAACCCAAACCTATATTGACTCATATGGTGACACTGCAGGTGTAGGACACTTTCCCTTGCTGAACCTCATCAGGTTCTTCTCCACCCAGCTATCCAGCCTGTCCAGAACTCACTGAATGGCAGCACAGCCTTCTGTTCTGTCAGCCACTCCCCCCAGCTTCATATCATCATTGTATCATCCTGTTCTCCCCACCTAAATGAATAGCCAAGTGCTTTGTGGACAGACAGCCCATGGGTTGATCCTGGATCCATCATCAGTCTGCCCCATCCTGCATCTGTGACTCTACAGTCATTAGATGCAGGAGCAATGAGACCAAACTCAGTGACCCCATAAGCCACACCATGACAAAGTAGCATCTGGCACTGATGTTCAGCCTCACTCAGATATCCCCACATGCTATATACACATCACTGGCTAAGTTTTCAAATAAATACAGCAGTGTTCCCCCAAATCCTGATAACCTGGACAGAGTCAGCTGCTTCCTGCCCCAAGGCTGACCACCCTCAGCCTGCACCCCTTCAGGAGACACCTGATGGGGCTTCAGATTCCCATCCTTGCCTTGTTCTCTGTTGCTCTGACCCAGATGCAGCAACAAAGTGGCTCTCAGCCCTGGCCTGACTTCGAGAGGGGATAGAGAGACTGATACATCACCTGCAACCCCAGCCAGGGACCTCTTGTAACTTCTGTCACAGGCAAGGCTACAGATCATTCCAGATGAATGCAGCCCTAAATAGTTACCATTCATATGAATTAATCAAGCTGTTCTCTTGCTGTGTGCATCATTCAAATCACTAAAGTGCCCCAACTGGCATCTTTTGGTGGCAGCCCATTTTCCTGGTGGGGAGTCTGCATCTAGAGAGCTCCCCTTCACCTCCTACCACAGCACTGAGTTTGGAGAGGGATGCTGCTGTCTTCCTCTTCCTGCTGCCTCACTGTACTCCCCCTACAGAGCTGGAAATAAGCATTTGTGCAAAGCATGCCATCAGTGCTTTGTTCTGTAAAGACCAGGGCTAAACAGAGGTCAAGCTGCTTCCCAAGGAATAAGACCCCCAAAACACCTTCTGCCGCCCCCCCCCCTCCACTTGTCACAGCTCTGGTTCTAGACACAACAGAACAAACAGGAGCAGCTCAGTCAGCTGTCCTCCCTTTCTGGGCAGGGATGGACTCAGGCAGAGGTCACCCAACACAGGAGATGCTGTTAGAGATGCTTGCACAATGCAGTCCAGCTCTCAGATGTGGGGAGCAGTGCCCTTCAGCTGGGGTTACAGCAAACTGCTGAAGAAGTGACAGCACTTTATTGCCTCCCAGCTACATGAGCACCAAAATATTTAACTCTGCCTCATCTACCTTGCTTCTGAGATTTAAGTCCTTGAGAGGAGCACTGCATTAATATGAGTGAATTGTTTCTTGTCCCCGAGATATTTCTAGTGTCTTTGCTCAGTGTTTCACTGCGCAGAATAAAATGTCTTTGGAAGCCAAAGTGGGGGGGGAGGGAGGGGGGAGAGAGGTGGAAAATTTCATAATCCCACGGGAAAGATCATATCCTGCAACCAAATTGTAGGATCAGAGGTGTTCCCAAGCCTCAGCCCATTGATCCCGCAGTGGAAGCTGCACAAGATGCATCTATATGCAAGACCCAAGATGTCCTTCAGGGTGACATGTGCTTTGCCACAAAAAGGCTTTAAATCTTTAATGGGAAAGTGCACTTTGTTCCTCTCTATATTCACAGTAAAAGGCTTTAAATAATAGCTGTTCATGTGGCCCTGAAAAAGGTTGCCATGTGGCTGAACTCCATAAATCTGGACATTTGCTGAATTGATTTTGCCAAGAAACATACTACAGCTGAAAAATGAGCTGGAGGGATAAGACAGTGGTGGCTTGCAGCTGCAGCTGCTGCTGCTCTGTGGAGAGCTTTGTTCCTCATTTAAAAACCATATCAAAGCTCCATGCAGTATTGGGAAGCTTTTGGGTGGCTTCAAGAATTGCTGGATGCAGCCAATTCTACTCTCACTGTGCAGGAACAGGATGGGCTTTACTCAGTCCCTGCAAGAGGAGATGAGTAGAGATAGATAGCATCACACAGAACTGCAAATCCACTGCTGAGATTCATTCCCTCTTGCTGGTCAGTCTGAGAGCAAAGTGCCCATTGCTTCCAAAGCTGATGAACGCAGCATTTTTTTCTGTGTGTGATTTCTAAAAATTATTTAAAATAGTTTTTTCCTACTATGGTGTGAATAATCTGGTGTAATTAAAATGCTCTTGTTCTGCCAGTGGCAGTCACTTATGCAGCACTGGCTATACCAGTATAAATTTTATCAGGAATAAGCAAACCACCAGATGCTTTTTTGTCTGTTTCTTTTTATTTTAAATGAGAATACTTACGTACAGAAGGAATTAAGTTGGTATTTGGAAGATTCTTAAATCATGTGCAGAAATATCTTCTCAAAAAGGTGAGCACTAAATCCTTCCAGTGCATTGGCTCTGTTTGTAGTCTGCACTGACCTTCCCTGTGCACCTCTGGAGCCACCAGGGTGGCTGTGCCCCTATGTGTCTACTTGTGGGCAATTGCACTGAGCCAAAAGGGTCC
The DNA here is from genome assembly GCF_038088225.1 of Cyrtonyx montezumae. Taxonomy (NCBI): domain Eukaryota; kingdom Metazoa; phylum Chordata; class Aves; order Galliformes; family Odontophoridae; genus Cyrtonyx; species Cyrtonyx montezumae. The sequence continues at coordinate 4,598,521 of NW_027072037.1, forward strand.
AGATTTGGTGGGATTAATGGCTTTTATTTACACTGTTGTCTAGAATCATATAATCATTTGAATTGGAAGTAACCTTTAAATGCCATCTTGTCAAACTCCCCTGTAGTGAACAGGGACACCCACTGCTCCTTCAGGTGCTCACAGCCTGACCTTGAGTGTCTCCAAGGATGTGGCATCCACCTCCACTCTGGGCAGTCTGCTCTAGTGTCTCACCACCCTTACAGTAGATCCACATTTACCTCATTGCCAGTCTTGCTCACAGCTGGATAGATATGTGTAGGAATGTGAATCTAACTGTCTTAACCTGGAAGCTGAATCACTCTCCAGCATACCCTTCCAATACTTGGGGAATAGGTCCTCCCTCCTGCTTTATTCCTTCCTTATTCTTAGATAATGCTGGGGGCATAATGCAGGCATACTTTCCAGAGATGGGTCCCTTTGTGTTTAAGACTCCAGAAACACCAGGATGAGTTTCTCTTGCTGCATAAGGCACAAGAGGACGGATTTAGGCAAGAAACCAAAAGATCCCAACAGCTATATTACTACAACAAATGTTATCTAGTGAAATAAACTACTATGAAACAGCCCATGTTCAGTTTCTAAAACATCTATCACCATTAAAAGCAAGGGAGTTGCAAAATATATATTGTAAATGAGTCTTTTCTAGGAATTGTTTGGGTTAGTGCTTGTTGGCATGAACCTAAACTGGGCAGAGACCTTGTTAATGATCTGAAAGCATGGCTCATCAAGCTCCACTAGCAGGGAACATCTCCTGACACTGCTTAATTCACTAGCACAGATGTAGCCAGAAATAGCAAGAGCCCTATGTTTCCTTCCCTTCCTAGTTGGTTTGTAAGAGAGGCATGTCCTCCATTTCAGATCTGCAGAGGAGCTAATCATGTTCTGGTTCACTTCTTTAATGTCTCTCACATGATGTGGTAAAATATTCATTTTCTTCTATCCTTGTTTCTGGGTATAGTTCCTGAATACAAATTGTCTGTGTAGATAGACAAGATGGAATCTTCCCAATAGAAGACTTTGAGAAATCACCATAGAAGAACTTGTCAACAAAAGTGTGTAAGCAACACGGAGAAAATGCAAGGTCACAGCCAGGTGCCTTGATTTCTTTTTGGTGCTGCTTGAATCGCTTAAGATGAGTGAAACGTAAAGGAATATGTTCAAGTTTTTAGCCAGCTTTCAGGCTACGATACATTAGCCTTTTCTGACACCTTCATCCCTGTCCTGTGGAAGGATATCATAAAATCATAGAATGGCTTAAATCAGAAGGAACCTTAGAGATCATTGAGCGCTGGAGCTGCCACAGTCAGGATTGTCTCCAACCAACTCAGGCTGCCCATCCATCCTGGCCTTGAGATCCTCCAGTGATGGGGCACCCACAGCTCCTCTGGGCAATTTGTGCCAGTGCCTTTGGCAAACAAGCAGTGATGGGACAGGAAACTGAATGAAGACTTGTTTCTCTTGAGTGAACTGTGAGAAAGAGACTCACTAATGTGGAAAAACCCCTTGAGTCCATCTACCACTGTTTCAGGCTCCTGAGGACTTGTTTCTACCTCTCCCTATCTAATGATAGATTAACAACATGTGATCTTTTTTTAAATGCTTTGCAGATGATTTTAGCAGCCAAAATGTGCCTAGTGTTCCAGTAAAATAACTTTCTTCATTTCCAGCCAGAGCCTTTTATTTCTCTATAAATATTGACAGGAAGGGTGACTCAAAAGATAACTGTATTCAGGACTATGCACCGCAGTATTACTGCTTTGGATCTCACTGTGGTCACTTCTTTCCATCATGTTGTTATGTTTGCAACAACAACTGTGGTGAGTCAAGTGTGTTTCTTACATCTTATTGTGTTATCCATAAACTAGGAGTTGTAAAGGGTCTTCTGAGTTCACTTTATCTGAACATGTTGGGTTTTTTTGACCTCAGAAAAACACAAATATACTTGAGAGGAAAGGACGGGTTTTGTTATCAAAACTGGGCTGAGAATAAGCAACTCTCTTCCTCTTCCCTCACAGCGTGTGGCAGATCCCAGTTTTGTCTCTAGTGGGCACTGAGCCACCAGATGCAATAATTCTGAAGGGCTGCCTGTAGGAAAAGCCATGCTGGGACAGAGGACGTATTTGTTTTGTCTTCCTTGAAAGACTGAGCTGCAATTTATTTTCAAATATAAAGAGTTACCAGCTAATTCACAACGCTGCCTGGCGTGATGGAGATGTTTTCAGTTGACATGGCCACCACATTCCCTTGTGGTTTTGGAGGACAGTTTAAATAGACTATTTTTCAAGAGAAGGCTGTTTGCTACAAGACTATACTTTCCTTTTGCCTCCCCCCTTTCCCACTGACATACTTAGCTCTAATTTGTCAGACTGTGATAGGTGACAGATGTGTTTTGTGGCCAAACTGCTTTCCTCTTTCAGATGTGATGACTTTGAAAACAAAGCACAACAGGAAAAAGTTGGCAAAAACAAATGTTATTTTCATGGAGATTTTTCCAAGAGCACTGCTTCTTTCTTTGCTGTACCTCTGATAAGGAGACACAGAAGTCTGCACCTACAGCAAAGACCCAAGCATAGCTGACAGAATAATCTCTCTTGCTTGCCTTCAGTTATCTTCACTTCTGGTTTAGAAAAGGAAAAGGAGTGTGTGAGAGGCTGAAAGTACATGTTTCTGAGTTGTCCTGTGCAAGAGATATTGGAATACTAAACATGATGTAATAGAGATCTTAAACTGACAAAACATCTAATGGTCCTTTGGGATATTAATCCAAAATCTTGTTAAAGCTGGAAAAGATAGTTATTACCTGATCCCTATATGACACAGAGCAGAGGTCTCTGGCCCAGGAACCTTTGTGTCAGCTCTTTAATGTCTGTTTGAACTACAGCCTCTTGTGTCAGAACATGCTCAGTCTTCATTTAAAGTCCCTGGGTGATGGAGATTCCACTGTACATATAGATATGTTGTTGCAATGGTTCATTACCTTTGCCATCAGAAGATGTGTACATCATTTCTAGGCTGAATTGATTGGATTCATCTTACCTAAATGTAGGAGCTTAATTGCCTGAGATTCCCTTCAGATTCAGAGAGAAAAAGGCACTTTATGGTGGAGTCCATCTACCTTGTTTCAGCTGTCTGCTTTAGGATGAGAGGAATTGGACCCTACTGTCCATTTGGAGCTGGCTGAATATCTGTTGGCAATCGAAGAGTCTGGAGTATCTAAACTGAAATGAATGATGCTTGACACATTTAACTCCAGTCTATTTGCTGCCTGCTTTTAGTTTTTTCTCTACTGACTGCCATCAGAAGTTTCTTCCCATGTAGAAGCAGCAGCCCAGAATCAGGTTTTACTGCCTTGGATAAATTTAAGGGACTGAGCTTGCTAAGTCTTTCCCAAACCTGTCGGCACTGTGCCTTTTCTCTGAGCTCTTGCCAATTAAAAAAAAAACTCTGTAAAGTAGAGACCCCTGGACCTGTCCTGGTGGTGTGCAGGTAGAGCAGTGCTTGCTGTCTTCCTACCTACTGCTTCTTTCCACCTTTTTCACACTCAGAGTTACTGCTTGCCTTCTAAACATTGCATCACACTGGAAATTCTTACTATCTGCACATCATTTGGGGAAGCTGAGATCACCTACATCCCTTTCAGAAAAAAATCCCCAATATATAGGTGCAGTATATACTGATCCTGCGCTGAGCTGGATATTACATGCAAACCACTGTCTGCTACTCAGTCTTCATTGCTCTGTGCAACTATTTGTTACCCTTTGCTTTTTCACATATTTATTTAATGTTGTCAACACATGACACCGGAAATGATTTGATTTTAAATGTTTTTTCTTGCATTCTTGCTAAAGGTCACCAAGAGCATACACCCAAGGACAAGCCCTGTTTTCTGGAAGTACACCCAAGGGATGACAGTTCCCCAGTTCAAATAGGTTGTTGTGACATATCATACCAGTTAGCTCCCTAGTTTACTATGCTGACTGTCTGAAATTGCTTGCTATCAAAAGCAACTAAACCATTCAGCTCCTGGAATCTGAGCATTTTAGGTTGACAGTTACTTACACCTTCCAGCTTTATGATTTCAGGATTCAGTCTGTTCATTGCAGGATTGTTGGACTAGATGACCTTTAAGGGTCCCTTCTAACTCAAACAATTCTATGATTCTATAAATCCATGATTTTCTTAATCCCAAACCTTGATGCCTTTTGTGCTCCCATCTTTTGCCTCTTCCTTAGGTTCTCTGAACAGTTGCTTCCACAATGTTGCTTGGGACCAGTGTCAGGTTGATGACATACAGATGTATCAGAAGGTTAAGGTTTGCTAGACTCTCTCATACCATTCATTTTGTGCAACCCTTGGAGTTGAAGAAGTAGTTCAGTACGAAGCCTATACAGCAAAGTGCATAAGTCGAGGGAGTCTTATGTCATGGGACACTGCAGGATAGTTCATTGAGTGTGGGACTGAGTGCAGCCAGGAAAAGCAAAGATTCATTTCACAACAGTGGATGTCTATGGTTCCATTGCACTCTTCACTGAGCAGGAAAAAAAAAAGTTCTATATATAAATTCACAACTCATTTTTAAAGCCTGTAAGTCAACATGAATGATGGTTAGCATTTTCAGGTCCATGTCATCCCAGATATCTGGTGGTGGCCAGAGGTATATTTCTAAGAAAGAAAGTAAAAATAGAGAGATTATAATAGAATCATAACATGGCTTGAGTTGGAAGGAACCCCTGAGGGTATGTGACCAGCTAAACCTTTCCCTCCTCCTCCCAACTTGTTCCCCCTGTGAAGACGTGCCCCATAAAGTGCCTAATGTCTAATCTCAATTCCACCTGGCCATGTTGTTTTCACAGAAAGAATCGTGTGAAGCAAGTGGCAAGAGACATGCACTGAGAAGAGAAAAATGCTTCTGATGGTCCCAGTACTGAGAATCTGCTGTGCAACACACGTACACTCAACCGCAGATCTTATCGGGCTGGTCTGTTTCCACTGAGAGGTGTCTTCTGTTCCCCTCTATCAACGATGCACAGGCAACAGTTGTGGAGATTATAAACTTCTTTATTTTGGTAAGTAATCTCCAGATCTCTTCACAGTGAAAGGTCACATCTTCTTGCTTTCTTAATAAGAAACAAGGTCACAAATGTTGCTGTGCAACTGGAGCTGAGAAACACACTGCTCAAATGGGTGGCTGCAATGAGGATTATGGATCTCGTGGTGGCAACCAAGGCTGTCTTCTTTCCAAGGAGGTCATGGAAATATCCATCTGCTCCAACCTGGATATGTGTAAAGGCTTGCAACTTTCTGTGCACAAGAGTCACCTCAAGTGCTCAGTGTGATCAGTGCAGAGGAATATATACTGTGATTTGATTTAGGCTTAATGGAGTCTCCTCTTTCTGTAGTCATACCTGTCCAGTCACTGTGGGCACTTGTAAACAGAGTTGACATGAGAGCACCCTAAAATGAAAGCACAAATGCAGCACTGGCAGCTGCAAAACTCTTTTCCTTAACTCCATTCTCAGAAATGGACTAAATATTTTCTGCCTTCATTTTGTATGGCTGGTTTGTTATATGAGGGCCTAGCAGAAAGTAGAGTGGGGTCTATTTCTAAAACATTGTCCCCTCTACTTTCTGAGACCCCCTGTCTGTATCTTCCCTAATAGCCAGGTCCAGATGAAAAGTGGGCATGGGATGAGCATTTCAGCAGCATTTTTTCAAGGACTGTTCAGGAAGGAGGTGGTGGACATGTAGGCCTAGTCAACAGCAACCCAACCTGTAGAGATGCATTAGCGTTTATATGTTAGTGAGAAAGGGAATAATCCAGGCATGATGTAGGAAAGACCTACAAATATCTAGGGCTAGAAAAATCATTAGGGATTTTCATGCTGACCGCTTTGCCTTTTGGAGTAGGCCCAGATATCTTCTTAGAGCACTCTGGGATATTTTGGTAGTCAGGAATTTGCAGGACACCCATGGACCACTCAACTTCCTTTTCTTCTCAGCACTCCTGGAGAGAAGGAAAGCAAGGAGGATGCTACATGTTATATGTGATCTGGCAGAGCTGTGCCCATCCCATCCAATGGCTGTTGCTGAAAAGCTGCTTATATGCTGAGAAGCCAACTCCCAGGCAATAAGACAAGAGATAATGGCCTTAAGTTGTGCCAGGGGAGGTTCAGATGAGATTTTAGGAAAAATTTCTTCTCAGAAAGAAAGGTGAGGCATTGACACAGGCTGTCCAGGAAGGTGGTGGAGTCACTGTCCCTGGCAGTGTTCTATAACTGCAGAGATGTGGCACTGAGGAACGGGGTGAGTGGACATAGTGAGGATGGGTTGAGATTGGACTTGGGGATCTTAGAAGTCTCTTCCAACCTTAATAATTCTGTGATTCTGTGGTTCTAAGAAAAATGCTCTTCCTACATCCTTCCCAAATATTTCCTCCCTTTACAGGCAGTTAGTAACAAGATCAGAATTGGGCCCTGGGATCTCTTGTAAAGCACTCCCTTTAATGCCTGGTATTTTTGAAGAGAATTTACTGTTGAAGGCTCTTTAACTTTCTTCTGTAATGATAAAGGCTTTACAGGGTTCATCCCCTTGTATTCAAGTGGCAGTAACATCTGAGCTGGAGATCAGTACCCAGCCAAGATGCAGGCTCAGATTTTTTAGTAATTTGATGTTACAAAACATTTTCTCTTCCTAAATTGGAAAGAAAACAAGTATTTTATCATTATGTGATTAGATAAGCAAAAAATTATTCAGGATATTTTTATTTTGTAGACAATCTTAATTCAATTCTGGAAATTTGTTTCGAAATATATTCTGCTCTTTGTGTATGTATATGGATAATATATGTCATTTTGTTGCATCTTAGGATGCAAGAGGCTTAATGGTATTGAGCTTTGTAATTATTTATTTTTTAATTGCAAAAAAAAGTGCAGTGTTTCAATTGATGAAATGTTATCCATTCTTTGCTGGGAAATTCTGTTCCATCCACGAACATCAATTGGGTGGATCACCCAGTCTCCTGTGCTTTGACTGATGACATTGCTTCACCATTGCTCCCTGTGACCCTGGAGGAAGAGGAGTGAGGGTTTAAGCAGGTTGCTCCATGTGTCCTGGCTGACAACACTGACCTAATGCATGTTCTCCTAGGGTGTAGGTTTTATTAGTCACAAATAATCAGGTAAAAAAAAATGAAAAAGGAACCATCTGAACAGCCTTATTTTTAAAGCAAGAAAAAATGATCATCTCCTGTCCTGAATGATGCTGACTTCCCAGTGACTGTTCCCTGCCCCCCTCCTCTGCACATCCCCCTGCGGGCTGTCACATCAGAGTAGATGATGCTCAGAAGCAGGAAGGGATGAAAAGGAAAACAAAGAATTTCACCAGCCAGCTTTTGTTGTCCTAGTGCAAGGGATGGGGGTCGGTGTTGGACAGTGTGATTCCTGCAGGACCAAACCGTGGGCCCAGATAGCAAAAATTCTTCAGCAGCAGCACAAGCTCACCGCCTGTGAGTTTGTATTTGAATTAGAGCACGAGTGGGGAGCTGGCAGATAATTTATGGGTAAGATCTTCAAAAGAGCTCTGTTTCCATTCAGGACAATGGGAGTTACTGGGAGTTTCACATACTCTTACCAATCTGGTCACGTAAGCACAAACTCCCTGATTTGGTTTATGAAGAATACCCTTCAGTCTGACACTGACCTCTAAAACAAATAGAGTATTACAGCGCGCTGATGCCCCATTCATCACTGGGTGACAATAGGAGCCAGAGCCTGGCAATGAACAGCATTTCATTTAGAGAAGGACTGAATTGCTCCAAAATACTCATTGCAGCCCTACTGGTACCAGCTCCCTGTGGGTAAACCCCTGCACCCATCTGCACAGTGTTAGAGGCCTAAAGTTTCTGGGAGGAACTCAGAGGAATTCTGTATCTCAACATGCAGTCATGTGGTCAGACAGCCAGAAGGACAGGAGAGAGCTGGTGAGGGGCCCTGGCCAACTGCTTCACCAGAAGGAATGTCCCACTTTCCAAGAGATGCTCTCACTGTGGGTTGAGCCATGAGGCAGTGCCCTCCTAGAGGTAAAATAATCCATGGCAGCAGTCTTTTTCCTGAATATGCACTGGAAGAGGAGACTGAGGACCAGAAGCAGGGAAACAACCACACAACATGAGTGTAATGCAGCAGTGGTAAAGGGTGTTGGAGACAGGGTGGGCAGTGGTGGGGAGCTGAGCATGAAGCTTCATAGCTATGCTGTGCCATCACCAGGGGGGTAGACATCTGCAAAGAGACCACAATAGGGGTGCAAGTACATTTGCAGTCAATTTTGGTGACTTCTGATGCACTCATCATCTCCAAGATGAGTTTCCTGAAGATACTTCTGACGCCCACAGCCTTTTCTGTTGCTCTTCCTGCACCCAGGATGGTGGAGAGAGCTGGTGGTTGGAGAAGAAGGATATCAGAGGCTTCAGAAGAAGGGACAGAAGGCAAATGAGGTCCCTCTACAGATAACCAGAAGAAGGCTTTCATCTGCCCCTGTTAGCCAGGCTGAGCTGCATGCACTAGAGCATGACAATGCATATAGTCACGGTTTTCTCATTCACATTCTCCATCAGTGGTTAATTCCTTTTGAATAGATCTTGGACTATCTGGTGATTGCATTTGCTGGTCACGCACCTAGATCACAAAAGCAATCACTGTTCTACATCCTCTGCAAATGACCAAAGTGAATATGCACCAAGTCGTTCCCATGTGCAGATAACGGCGTGAAGTGTGCAGTTACAGAGAGTCCTTGAGCAAATTGCCTGTGGATGCACAGATGGGTGTGCTCCCACTTTTAACAAGGCTGGTCTTTTCGAGACAGGATTTAAGCCTGGGAGAAATGCTCCCACACATTTTTGTAGGGTGTGTTTTCAGGGACTAATTCTGCCAAAGACATGCATCTCTGAGAAAGTGCTGGTGCCTGAGAGATCCTAATGTGCAACATTATCTTTCAACAAACATCTGTGTTAACAACTGAAATGAAATGATGGCACATTAAAAACTTCGCAGCGCTGTTGCAAAACACTTGCCAAAAAAACCACCCTGAGCTGCTGCTGTAGGTTACTCTGAATTATGCCTGAAAATAGCACATCTAGAGTTACTTGGAAGCAGGCACACGGTCTCTAGCAGATCTAATTATCTCCTGGAAAATCTCCTGTGTGAAAGGCTCAGGGGTGAGTGTAGGCATTGTCCCAGCATCGAGGGGAATAATACATGGATTTGTGATTTCTGTAGGTCATGAAATCACAGTGCCCTTGCCAAGTGTTCAGTTGTCTGATCATGTGAAGATCACCCACTTAATGCTGGCTTGGCCTGCAAGGGATCTCAAATAAAACAAGCAAGGGCAACACAGTGAGAATTCATGTCTTGATTTCCCAGCTCACTGCTTGGAGAGGAATGGTGCTATGAGTGTGAAAAGACTCCAGGCTAGGCTTGTCTTCACCTAATACCAGTCACCTGGCTGATCCTGGTTGTTTCAGCACCTTTGCTATTACTGGCAGGTGAAACCTGCATTTTCCTTCTCCTCTGAGTAGCCTCTGGAGCTGTCTATCTGTCTTAGAGATGGCAGAGGGAGTCTGGGCACCAGCTCAGCTAGTTGCAGGGTGGGATTTTGAGCTCTGTTGAGATGGCACAGCAAAGTCCAGGAGGGGAATATTGCATAGAGGACCAAAGACTTGGCCTCTATTCTTGAAAGTTCTCTGGATCACTTGCAGAGGGAAGGACTGGGTGAATGCTGCAATCCAGCCATTCTGCTGGACAACAACCAAGGGAAAGAAGGCTTGAGTCAGCAAAAAAAAAAAAGACTTTTTACTCTCTGGGTTTGCCCAGAGAACAATTTCTGCTTTAAAATCTGCTGTAAGAGCAAGAAACAGTCAGGGAGAGCCCAGCAGCTTACTAACAGGGATGAAGAGATATTACACCATACATCTGGGCTGCCTTATCGGTATCACTGCTTGTGAGAGCTTTCGCCCAGGGCTCAACAGCAGGGGATTCTCACTGGCACACAAAAATAACATGATGAAAATATAGCTTTTTGATAATAAGAACATAAGAACGGCCATGCTGAGTCAGATAATGCCCCATATCCTCTCCCCCACTGTGGCCATGAGCAGTTTGCCTAGAGAAGGGTATAAAACAAGATAAACACATGTATTTCTCTGAGAGATCTTCAAAGCCCATCCATTTCTCTGAGAAGACTGTTGCTTCTTCATATTTATTTACCTTCATGAGATTTCTCTTCCATAAATTTGTCTAATGTCTGTTGGATAGAACCTCATGTATGTTTATAGCATCCTTCCTATGGCATATAGTATAACCCCTTCCCATGGCAAAGTATACCACAGTTGGACTGCCCACTGCAGGAAGACCCAAGTTTGGTCTGTTCTGAACGTGGATGCTCCTACAATTCCTCAGGGAGGTGGTGGATGCCCCATTCATGGAGGCATTCAGGGTCAGGCTGGATGGGGCTCTGAGCACCTGATGGAGCTGTAGGTGTTCCTGTTCACTGCAGGGGAGTTGGACAAGATGGCCTTTAGGGGTCTGTTCCAAGCCAAACAATTTTATTATTCTATGATATGCTGATCTTACTAAAGCTGCATGGCTGCCCCAAGGACGTGTCTGGAGATGGAAGTATAGCTGGTGAACCTGAGCAAACATGACTGTGCTTGAGAAGTTCGGTGGTTAATTACACACCAGGCAGAGCATCCAGAATGAGAGTCAGACCAGCTAAGATTTGCATTACCTTCTGGGGATGGCTGTTGGCTCGAACAGGAATATCAGGTGATCGTTACATCCTCAGGCCAGGCAGCAGGAGCACACATTTAGGTGGGTGAACCCAGTCCTTCATGTTCAGATGTACCTGTCAGTTTAGAGAACATGACCTGTGAATGATTACTCAGACCTATGGATATTTGTACTCTGATGTGTCATTGTACAATAAATGTATGCAAAAAAGCAAACATTTGAGTTCCCATTTCAGGAGAGTTTATGTGTGGATCAGCTCTAAGGAAGCTGAAAGAAGACTGTCTGGACATAGGCCACTGTTAAAATGAATGTGAGGTGAATGTGAGCTACCTAGCACATATTCCAGCACAATGTGGGCTCTCTGAACTGATGAGACTGCAAGGCAGAGTTTAAGTTTTGCAACTTTACAGCAAATGGTGGAAAGAAGTTGCCTAAAAATATTTTGTACCATTTAAAAAGTTCTGGAATAGGGGATCACCACAGGAAAAATCCCAGGGTGTGGGAAGAAAGCACTGGGGATTTACAACAGACCTGTGATGTTTTGGAGACCAGAGAGGATGTGCAGAGATACTGCCTGTTCATACATGGGCCACTGAATCTGGCCACAGCTATTACACATGACACAAGTGGAAATCAGCTCAGAAATTATAACATCTGCATGAAGGGAAGGGGGTTGGAAATTGATGATGGTTGAGATTCCTTCTAACTATACAGTTCTAAGCTGACTGCATGCAGGGAGAACACAATACCTGAGGGAACAGATTTTAACACTGGGGCTAGTGGACTATATGAGCTGAAGAACAGTTTGCTCCCCTTGTAGACGTAACCCCAAAAACATTACAAAGTACCACAGACAAGGTCCTTAATCTGCTTTCTCCTTTCAAAAGGGGTTTAATCAGGGGAGGTTGAGGTTGGATATTAGGACAAATTGTGCTCCCTGGTGGGAAATTTTCCAATGAATACCAGACAATAAGGAACTGGGCAGTGGGAGCTCCCCTGGGTGCTATATTTGGTGCTGACAGCTCCAGGGGAACTGCATGGATAGTTTTATAGGGATTCTGGTCAGGATATCACAGACCCAGCAAGCATTAGGATAAGTTTTCCATCCACCATCTGGTCTTTGCACCCTTCATGTTGGATATTAGGAAAAATTGCTTCTCTGGAAGAGTGGTGATGCAGTGGCACAGGCTGCCCAGGGAGGTGGTAGAGTCACTGTCCCTGGAGGTGTTTTAGTACTGCAGGGATGTGGCACTGAGTGACATGTGTTAGTTGGCAACACTGGTGGTTGGACTAGATGAGGAGGTCTTTTTCAACTTTATTGATTCTATGATTCTGTCAAATCTCATGGAAAAAAAAAACAACCAAAAAACAAAAAGCAAAAAACACACAGCGTCCAACACTGCCCAAAATTTAATTTCACAGTTTTATTTATTCTCAGGTTGTTTGCTTCAGGATTATTTCTTGAGGACTTCGTGGTAAACTGTGCTAAGAAGAACCTAGAGGGGAAGATGAGGTTTGGCTGAGAGAAAAGATTGCCTTTCAAAGCTTTGCTATTAACATTTGGAGCAACAAGATTTCTTCCTCCAAGCACCTAATGTGTAACAAACACTTAGCTGGTGAGCATGGCTCCATAATGTTGTGGAGGGCTGTATAGCATGTTGTGCTTTTCTTGCAAAATTCAAAGTATCTTCAGAGGCTCTTAAGCCTAGAAGGTGTTGCAATATGAGCTATCAGCTGTGAGATTGCAAGCACTGACACTGTTTGCTCTGTGCCATGTGTAAATCTTAAGCTCATTCTTAAGTGGACAAGGCACTCAGACCATCTCCTGTCCTCTAGTCTATTTCACATTGGCAGAACTGTGAATTCACACTGAATCCTTTGACCAAATTGTTTGAGTCCTACTATTTTTTTTTTACTTGTGCACCAGAGGCCCAGTTTAACCTTTTGCAATAACTAAACACTCCCTGGGATATTGCCCTGAGTCTCTGCCTGGTTAGCAATTATTTAAATACTCTGTTATGAAAAGGATCAAAGCCTTCTCTTATTGAAACACTTCATTCCCTATGCCAGAAGTTGCCATCGCATGACAAATGGATTGCCTGTTCTCTTCTCACAAGTGTGCTCTAACCAGCCAGGCTGGGCAGCCCGTGGGATGAGGAGTCCAATTAATAAAAAAGTTTAATTTCTACAATGAAACACTTAGAGCTGGATGAATATCTGCCTCTGGTTGTGAGCCGAAAGCCACTCGATGCTTGGGAAGAACAGCTCCATCAGCAAAAGGCACGGCTCCATGCACTGCATCATGCCCAGCTGTGAGCTCGACAGCACGCGTCTCCCAGAGTTGCCTGAAATATTTCAGTTGGGTCAATTTTTCTCAGTTACTTAGCAGCGTAAGTGTCATAGTTCCTCCAGCTGATAGTAGCTATGGAAACCATGACATCACTGCCGACATAGCGATACATAAAAATTCAAATGGCTGGGGACTGGTTGCTAGGAGAGCTCTGCTCAGGAAAGTCATTGGGCAGGCAGCCAAGGGACTGGAGTCTACTGAACATGTTGTACTTCACCCTGGTGATTTTACCCTCCTCCTCCAATTTTCTCTTTCATATGCAAAGGTACTGATTTTTTTTTTTTCTCTTTCACTATATTCACTCTTAACATTATCTCAGAAATCTTGGCAGTGGGCTATTGAACTAGTGCAGTAGCTGCACGTTACCACAATTTGTGCAAGGTCATGAAAGGAATCATACACTGTACTTACAATCAAATAAGTCACTGTCAGCCACCTTTTTATCATCTGAGTTCTAGTAAGTTTTCATTTTGGACCAGTTTATGGTAAGGATTTTCTACTAATTTCTACAATTTGTGGAAAATATTTGGCCAAAAGTAATCAGAAATGACAGTAATCTGAACCAATCTCTAGTAGGTAAAACGTTGCATTGCATCTAGTCTAAATTTGGCAAATGGAGTGTTTCCCAGCACTGAGCTACACCTGCTTTCTGGAGAGCTGGCACTTCTCAGCTGCTGGTTTTGGACCACCAGTAATCGAGGGAAAGGAGTGAGGCAAGTTTTGTAGGGCAAGTTGTTGCTTTTGATGAGATCAAAATTATTTTGTTAGACCACAATAGAAAAATCCACCAACTGAGCTTTCAGGCATGCAAATCTTTCTTCAGATTCTGAGAAGAGTTGGGGAAACAGATGCTTTGTTCCTTCCAGCATTGTTGACTGGGCTAATAAGGGATCTTGCATGTGGATTTGGTCACTTGCCACTGCATGCATCTTCCCTGCAGGCATCTGCAATAAATGCACAGCTCATTTGTCCATACGTTCATACAACACATTCAGAGGTCCAGGTTTAAATATGTGTGTGTATGCACATATGAATAACCACATATATGTACATCATTTTATTATTTTTTCTCCCAGATAAATATGTAACTCATGAAGGAATTTATCCAAGCAGGTTTCCCTATGACTATCCAAGTACTAGAATTTAACAAGAACTTAAAAAAGGCAATATTCATACTGAATGGTCTTGGTAAATTACCAAATAGTGAAATGGTGTTGGGGAGATTTTCCTTGGAATTACTCACTAATATTGTTTGGTAGAGGATTTCTATTTGTTTGTTTGTTTTCCTAGAAACTAAATATGAATAATCCTTAGAATGAAAAAAAAAAACAGTGGAAGAAACAGAAAAAAAGTCATTGATTAACTTATTCTGTAAGTATGTGATTCTTGAGAAACATATATACACTAAACACTTCCCAGCATCCCAGTGACAGCCCACACAACTCAAAGGTGCAAATGAACATTAAATGAAAATGAAGTTATTTTCATTTATATGAAGTACTTTGTGACCTATTAAATGACCACTATGTTCTGGCCCAGAGGCAGCTGCGATTTAAGTTATTCATGTTTGTTTTTTTTTTTTCCACATGTACAGGATGTGTGTTAGGGGCTGATGTCTTCTGGTCAAGACATTTGGTAAGGACTGGTTATTCTGTCATGCAAGGACTGCTCTTTTTTTAAAATTTTTTAATTTTTAATTTTTTTCTTTGCACTGATATCCCTTCCAAGGTGTCTTCCTTGTCCCACGTGTAGAGAACCTGCTTTCTTTGCCTTGAAAATCTATAGTTCACTGAGGTGAGCTTTAGATCTTCACTGACATAGATACCTCACTCACATATTGACACCTAAATTCAGCCACCTTGATTTGCAAAACTCTCCAGGATTTACACAGGATGATCATGTTACTGTTTTATAACACATTTCTGTCTCAATATATCAACTGTGATTAAGAAAAAATAAACAGGACCAGGCCCCTTAGGTGCAGAAAATGTCTCATCAACAACCCCATAAGGGCTCAACTTTATGAGTTAGCCTGTAGTACCCAAGCTGGCATTGCCACCTGAAAGACTCCCAGAAGTCAAGGCCCTTGAGTGTGGTCCTGGGTCCTGGGCTCAGCTGAGGAACTGCAATACACTGATTGATCTAGATGGATCAGTTCTGGAACCACCTCAATCCCTACATTTAGGATATCTCTACTAAGTTCCCTTGCATAGAGCACAGTGGACATTTGAATATCGTTTCCACTCCAGGTTGAGTAGCACTGATGAGCAAGTCAAGAACTTGATTTGCATGCTGTTGATGATTCCCTGGTCAATTAGTGCCTCTAGTAAAACTATTTGAGTTACAGATACTCTGGTTGTCTTTCATCTGCATACTATGTTACTTGAACTCACTTAATAAAAGCATATTATTACAAATGCTCCATGAAATTTTCCATTCATTTAAGGCACCATTTTCATTGGCAAATTCAACTGTTTCATCTGATTTCTTCTTTACTTTTAATTGCGCCCTCCCAAAATTAGTAGAATAATTAATGATGGATGTAGAAAGAAGCAGAAAACCCTGAGTTTCCCCTGGACTTCTATGAACTTGTTCTTGTGCAAACATTTGCAGCAGAGGCACTTGATAATTTTCTTCTCAAGGTTCTCCTTCAGGACAAGATAGAATATTGTGCAGTTGTAAATGTATGCTTTGAGCTACTTAATCAGGCTAAGGACAGATGTCACAGTACATCCAAGGCAAATGTAGCAGGCTTATGTATCTGGAAAGGATGAGTCTTGAGGTTCTTGTGGATCATGCAGGCTACACCATCACTGCAATGGTGTGTAAAGATGGTTTAAATAGCTTTAATTAGGGGAAAAGCAATTACAATGAAGGACAGAACTAAATAGTTAATAGTGTGCTAACATCTCTTCAGATATGCTTGTAACCACAGTACAAGAAACCCATAATGTGCCATAGATGTTGTGTCTCTCACCCTATCTTTGCAGGGTGTGCAGTCCTCTTGAGATCAGAGCCAGTCAGACGTGGAAGAAGAGAATGTTTCTAGGTTGGCCATGGATATAGAGTGATGTATGTGCTGGATGTCTCCTTGTCACCTAATAGATATTGGTTTTGTATCACTTTCTGAGAGAAAGGTAAGATCGGTTTGGAAATCTGTATTGTCTGCTTCCAGTGCAGCCAGCAATAGATTTACCATTGTCTTCCAGTTGACTTCACAAACTTCTCTCTTCTCAGCATGATACGTAAGCTTGCTTGGTCTTCTGATCTTTTTTCCTCTTGAGTAATTTGATGATTGCATGGGTAACTCCTACAAGTTATGTCGGAAGATGCTGTATTGTTATGCTTGTATCTTTCCTTGTTTATCTTTAGAGGATGTGAAATACTTTGGACAAGTTGATACCTATTTGACTGTTATTTTATCATAATGAATAAGGATTATTCTTTAATCATCTTGTTGGAAAACTAAACAAAGTTAACCAACATCTTATTTTCATAAATATAAGTTTGAGTAGAATTTGAACTTTGCTCCCCTTAAATAAAGTAGGCATTTCACTATCCATTAGAATACCGAATTTTTGGCTAACTTCCATGGGAACATAAAGGTGTTAAATTAGCCTCAGGAGGGTTCCATTATTGTTCTCTAAGTGTAATGGGAGCAGATCTAAATTTACAAGGAGAAAAAGGTAATAATTAAAAATTGAACATAAGGACAATAAAGTAAAAAACGGGTTCCCTCAGACTGACGTACAAAACTTCATGAAAATCGGAGTTCCTGCTGCATTATACTTCTCTAGAATGAGTGAAAAAACATTGTTTAAAGGTGACTTTTTGTGGCAAATAAATATGCTCATGCTGTCCATGGATCTCACAGCCCATAAAGATGGGTCCCAGTGTTTTCTTTGTTTATTATTTCGTGGAGGGTTATTTTTCTCCCCTTCTTGTTACCAAAATTGTATACAAAAAAAACAGAGTGAAGATATTGTGAGACTTACTAATGTCCTGTGTCTGTCAGAGCTTAAGAACTTAAGCTAAAAATCATGTCTGGTTCCAGTTCCTGCCCAGATTTCACTTGTTTATGTGTAAAATGTCCCTTCCTGCACAAAGTCTGTAGACCCTATATAAGGGTTTCTCTTGAAACACTTTCTGAATTTCGGTGTGTTGTTCCATCTAGTTTTCTTCCCTGAAGAACCTACTGCTCGTACCTTTTTCATATGGGCAGTCTCATTCAATCCCTCTCTCTCTCTTCTTGGAAGTCACTGGTTTGTTGTTGTTTAACTTCTACATTTGCTCCAGCTCTTGCCCTTTTTTGTCAAATAAGCTGTTGAATTATGCTGCCTTAAGGACTATTTCTTTTCTGATTTCTCTTTATTCAGCCCTTCTCGTTGAATTTTTTCATTTCTCTGAACTTCCCTACCCTCAGATTGAATTAACTACTACTTTTTTTTCCATTTCAAGACTGTCTTCAGTCAGGTAATATAAGCCCTAAATCTCCAAAGACAGCTAAGCCAATATGAGGAACACCAGACTAGTCAATTGGTGAGGGTGTAGTGAATTGTCTATGATAATAAGAACATTATCCAGGCAGCCACTGGAGAATTTTTGAAGGGAAGAATAATTTCAAGCCTGTAGGAACACACCAAATGGGGTACAAACCAAGATGGACTTATTAAAGCTAAACCCAGAGCTTACTTACATAAGATAAGGGTGCTTATAGAAAGGTGGTACATTGGAGCTAGTCTCTTTGGGTCATTCAAAGCCAGTTTTGGGCTAGGTCTTCAAGTGATTCACCAACTGATCCAACTGTTCCTTCAACAAGAGAGTGCTGAGTGATGTACTGGAAGTTTTTTTCACAGCATATGTGATATTTTTGCCCACTCTTCTGGTAAGGATAGTTCAGCATCTTGTTTAGCACCCTTCTGCAAATATGCTGTTTAAAAACACGGTTTTTTCTCCTTTTGGAGAAGGACAATGAGAAGTTGAAAGATTTTCAGTTTCAGCTTAAATTACAAGGAAAGAAAGAAGGAATGGAGATCTGCTCTTTACTATTTTTTTTCTTTTGTTTTTCAACATACATGACTAAATGGCACAATCTGGACTCAAATATTGATTATCAAGGATAGATCATTTCTGAACACAGAAGAACACAACTTGATTTTGGGCAGTTTCAAGCAGACTTCTTGGTCTCTGACACAAGGACTTGGTGTTTGCAGAGAGTAAAGACCGTGAAGCTGGTGCAATTCCCAAACAAAACCAATGGCAGTCTGCAGGGCTGGAGATGTGTTTTGCAACAGACATTTTGCTCATTAAGAACAGCTTCTACTGTTTGCTCCACCAGCATGTTAATCATTAGCTGTAGACAGCAGGAGGGGAAGCGGTATGTGTTCAGGTTTTAGCAGAACTTTTATGTGTTGAAATTGTTGGTCAGATACGATACGACAGAAGATCAGATAAAAGGCTGTATTTGAAATATTGTCAATGGCACTGCAGTTCAAAAGAGCAATTCGGACTGCTTGCTAGTGCACACACCCTTACATCTACTGGAGGAGGGAGGTGTGCACCTTTTAGGGGTCTTCTAATTCACCATTCAACAGTAACTGCTTTTCTCCATTGGATGGGTAGGGAACACAAGGATCTATCCACAGGGTTATGGAAGTCTCAGCTTTTCTTTGACTACTTCGATTCTGGTTGCATGCTCTGTGCCTTTGTATTTGAAGGTGATAATCACTCAGGGTTTGGTAGGATAATCAGTTTTATCCATAGAATATCTTAGGTTGAAGGGACCCAAAGATCACCAAGTTCCAACCCCCCTCCTGTAGCCAGGGTTTCCAACCACGAAATTAGGCTGCCCAGGGCCCCATCCAGCTTGGATCTAGGACAAGACGACTTCAACCTAGGAAGTCTGTGGACCCAGATGTTCTGCTGTCTCCCATAGGCTCTTTCAGCTGTTCCTATCTTCAGTTTCCCCACATGCAATAAGAAGGCAATGGTCCAAGCCACTTTCACATCTGATCGGGACATGTCACCCAGTGGCCCTATTGACATCACAAGTGTGCCATGTATTCCACCATCAGCAAATGGCTGGATGCAGTGAATCCATCAGCTTGCATTCAAACCACCCATCTCCCCACAATGGACTTTTCCAAACCCATGCTACTGGTATGAGACTCAGCAAAGGTGACTGTTCTTGGGTAGAAAGCCTAGAATTATTTCACTTTGCAAAGTGATTTAGTCAGCAGCCAACCAGACTCATACTGAGCATTCAGCATTTTATTTTTTATGCAGAAATAAATGGCAAAATTCCCATGATCTTCAAAGGGAGAATACTGCCCTGAGTCCGTATGTAATGCATTACTATTAGATGGCAATACTTGCTGGGCTCTGTTACTGGTGAGATTTAGAGTTTATTTTTAACTGCTGTATTTTATTTTATTTCATTTGGGTTCTGAAGGAAAACTTTTCAGTTTGTTCAGGGAAAGAAATAAAATCTGGTCCAGGACAGTTTAAACTACAGTCTCTGCCCACAGTATGAACATCCAGAGATTTGAATCAAATTGTATTACCAAACACAGACTTGGGAAAGGAAGATAGGTGATGAGCTCAGTTCTACTTTGCAGCACTGATCTTGATTTCAGAAATAATCTCCTCCAAACATTGCAGATTGGATCTCTGCTAAAAAAAAAAAAAAAAGAGAGAAGTGAGTCTGTTGGGAAAGAAGAAGGCCAGAGAAAATAGTTGAGGTGATCAAGTGAAGCCATCGTTGGGAGGAAGGAGAGCACAAGCAATGCAGTGCTTCCTGGTGTGGCTGCTGCTGTGGGTGGTATGGGAACGTGTTGTCAGTGCAGCAATGTGCCCAGGACCTGCCTGAATCCGACCACCATGAAGCCACTTCTCTGTGACTGCCAGTCTGCCTTAAACCCTGCATGTGAGCGTGGGACCTGTCATTACTCCCAGAGCCCACAGCTGCATCCATAGCAGGCTGCTTCCCCCAGGGCCCTCCTCACCTGCGCTCATATTTTATCCCAAACAAAAGCTGCAGACCAATATCCTCAAAGGGGATGCCAGCAACTGTGGGCTGATTTATATGTTGCTGTCAGATACAGTGTGATAGAAGGAGGTTTGCAGGCTTCGCAGGGAGACCAGATGGCTCTGAAGAAACCTCTCCAGGTCATGGCTGTTGGTGATAAGTTGGCTAGCATCAGCTTGGGAAACTGTATTTTCTGCAGCTGAGCATCTGCAGGAACCGAAGACTGGGAGGAGATAGATGGGCAATGATTCTTCATGGCTCTGTCTCCTACACAAGACATAGATTGCTGGTGGCCTAGGTGAGCATTACCAGCATTAATCCTGTAGCTGACCCAGTAGCCCCAGATAGGAGCCATGGCTATGTTCAAACAACCGCATGAAACAAAACCAGGGTGATCACATGCATTTTGAGAGACAGAAATAAACATAGTGAGCAGACATGAGATTGTGAAAAGAAAGGTTGTGATAGATCCTCCCACTTTCTTCTGAAGCACCTGCTTGTGGCCACAGCTGTGAGCGTGCTGCTTGATCCAAGGAAAAAATTCATGTTTGCCTTTCTGCTTTTCCTATTTTAGAGCATTTTGGAGTGAGATGGATAAATCCTACCCTTTGACCATGAACACTTCTCGAAGTGTCAACGTCTGAATTGTGGTTTTTCAGTACCTCTGCAGAAAAGCTCCGGACCAGATTTGCAAGTGGGGTGGGCAGACTGCATCCAGCTGAAGGACTGTGCAGCACCATTTGCTGTGGTGAAGAGCCACCAGGCTAGAAACAAACTTCTCGGCTCATTGCAGCCCTGATCTTGCAGGTGGCAAGGCCATATGCTAGATCTACACTGAGACAGCTGTGAGAACTCTATTTACATGACAGGGCTTATAAGCTTCTTCATTTGTCACTCCACATGTGTGTGTCTCACGCCAAATCTCAAGTCTTCAGCATGTGTCCCTGGTTATCCAAGAAGATCAAGATCAGTCTTGGTTCAAAATCTCTCCCTTGGGTTTGATTTTCCTTTTGGGTTTTGGTGGGATTGCAAGTTTCCCTGGAATTTACAAAATTGCTTTTTTGTTGGTTGGACTCCTTCTGAACCCCATTCTTCACCTTGCAATTCAAATCCAAGCCTTCTGCACACTGATCAAGGTATGAACCTGGATCCAAATGGGCACACCAGGACCTGACCAGCAGCAGGTACACACCTCACCTGGGACACACAAATGTTTTCAGAGCTAAAACCCTGGGATAAGAGACTGCATGCTTCACCTGAAGTGGGAGGACAGGGGTGCTCTGGCCACACTATCCTCAGGCAGATAAACACTTCCCCCCTACTTGGTGTCACCTGCAAACTTACTGAGGGTGTACTCAATACCTTCATCCAGATCATCAGTGAAGATATTAAACAGGATGGACTCCAATAGCGATCCCTGAGGAGCAGCACTTGTAACCAGTCACCAACTGGATCTAACTCCATTCCCCACTGCTCTCTGGGCCTGGCTTATACGTTTCCCTGAACATGATTGTGAAAAGCAGCACTTGGCTGCTGAGTGTGGGACCAGCTGGAGGCCCTGAGTGAAGCTAGCAATTAAGGCATTGCCATTACCCAAGTGGCAGCTAGGTAATGGGGTAAGGGCTAGCTAACCGTGTGCAGGACACTCTTTCCAGAGATAAGCATATCTAGGCCTCCTTTGTGCAAGTAGAACAGAGCACATCAGTGGAAAGAGAAGACTAAGAGTTGAGATCCACTAACAACAAATGCAAAGCTGCTCCCAGGTGGAGCAGGGAGCTGCTTCTGCAGCAGCTTTAGAAGCAAGAGACCTGCACAGTAACCTGTGCAGGCAGAAATCAGTTCCCAGCAGAGCTTGGCAGCAAGCAATGAATCAAAACCATCCCTCTGGGGCATGGACCTGCTCCAAAATGCACCAACTTCACTTAGTTTAAAAATCTCCAGCCTGGGAGCCCCACAGTCCCTATCCCTTTCATGATGCCCCCCTTTCTGCATCCCTCTCCTGAAATTACATACAGCCACAGAAACCAGGGGTGCTGGCATCTGCTCAGATAATTTGGTTGACTGAGCATGACTTTGATTCATTTATTTTTTTGAGAGGGAAATATTTGGCTCAACTGGAGAATAATTCCCTCCCTCTCTTGAGATCATCTTTAATAGCTAAATCTCAGTGTGTTCACTCACTCTCATACCTCTGGAAACAATTGAGTCAATTCCTTGTTTATAAAATGACTGTGTACAGTTGACAAAATAAAACTTGCCTTTTATTTTCCTGCTGGATCTCAATAGCATTTGTCTTCAAAGAAAACTTTCACTAGATTTTGTGTGTTTCTTATTCTCCAGCTGCAGTTTGCACTTTTAGGGAAATGGGAAATTAAGTCCAGGGCAAGACACACCACTCACATAAAGGAATTCAGGTCCTGACCTAAATCCATGTTTTCATTCAGTCCTCAGCCCAAGTATGTCTGATTTTCAGAAGTTGATAGCTGGAACTGGGCTTGAAATACACAACACAGACTTTTCTATCACAGATCTCTATCACAGATAATCTGCCAAAGCTCTGCCTTGATTGCTATTTTTCAGGAATCTGCAGACCTCTCAAACCCCTCTTGCTGAGGTTCATTTTCTCTGCTCTTAGCCATCTGATGTGTGGAGGACCTGCACTCTTTTTGACCTAGAAGCAGGATGGCATGAATCAATCCATTCTTGCAGGAAGGATTCCTCCTTCCTATCATAGATGTCTAATTTGGGTGAGAAAAATCACCCCAGGATCTCACATTTAAGAGGAGCCAAATGTTACTTGCTTTCAGGAAGACATCCATGTTTGGTCCAAAAATCACTTGCCTTGGTGCTGGAAAAAGACTGCAGAGCTAGCAACATCTGATAAGACCACACAATACTGGGGCAGCAGGGACTCACCCTTAACAGGGTGGCTGATGAAGACCTGAGATGCTCCCTGGGAAGGGCCTGGAAGCTGTGCCTCCATGCAGCATCTCAGATGTTGCTCTTTTCTCCAGGGAATCGTTACATTATTAAGATTTGAAAAGACCACTAAGATGATCTAGTCCATTTACCTATCATCACTTGCTCACTAAACCACGTTCCCAAGTACCACATCTGAACATTTCTGGAATATCAGCAGTTATGGTGATTCCACCACTTCCTTGGGCAGCCTGTGCCAGTGCCTGGCCACTCTTTCTGAGAAGAAATGCTTCCTAATATTCAATCTGAACCTCTTCTGGTACAACTTTAGGCCATCACCTCTCCCCATTGCTGCTACCTGGGAGCAGAGGCTGACCCTATCTCATCACCACCACCTGTAGAGAGCAATGAGGTCTCCTCTGAGCCTTCTCCAGGCTGAACAACCCCAGCTTCCTCAGCTGCTCCCCATCACACTGTTCTCCAGACCCCTCACTGCTCTGTTGCCCTTATCTGGACATGCTCCAGGACCTCAGTGTCTTCATGTAGTGAGAGGCCCAGCACTGAACACAGCACTCGAGGTGTGGTCTCACCAGTGCCAGTACAGAGGGACTGTCACCTCTTGCTCCTGCTGGCTGCCCTATCTCTGATACAAGCCAGGATGCAGCTAGCCTTCTTGGCCACCTGAGCACACTGGTGACACATATCCAGCTGGCTGCCAGCTAACAGCCCCAGGTCCTTTGCCTCTGCACAGCCTCCCAACCACTCTGCCCCAAGTCTGCAGTGGGGCTGTTGTGACTAAAGTGCAGGACCTGGCACTTGGTCTTGTTGAACTTCATCCCAGTTTACGCTTAAGTAGAGGCAGAAAAAAAAAAAAGAGAAAAGTACTGATGTTTTCCCAGTGTAAAAATAACACTACTGCATATACCCAATGTGGCTTAATCAGTTAATTTCCATGTTCTAACTTTCACGTCAAGCTGGCAAAAAATCCCAGCTCCTCCTGGAGCCAGGACAGTCACCGTGGGCAACCACAGCCCAGTGTTAGCATGGGTTTTGGCTCTCCTCCTCAACCTTTGGCCTGCAACTTTGTCATGCCTTGCTGCTGCCAGCAGTGTTCCCAGGGTTCAGGGTCAGCCACTGCCTGTGCTTTACATGTGGGTCCCAGAGGCTTTGCTGACACCAGCGATCCGCCTGGCACAGCTGTCCTGTACCAATTGCTCCTGGAAGGAAGCAGGGATTTTGAAAAAAGAAAAATAGTGCTCATACAGAACTATTCTGGAACAACCATGATGCTTTTAATTCCCATCATCCGCTTGTTTGAAATAACAACCCTGTGTAGACAAGCTGTAAACTCAGTTCTGCCAGAAGCATAAGTTTATCATCACATTTCTTGGTGCTCATCAGTCAGAGCATGCTCCTGGCTTTGTGACTCTCAGAAGGAGCCTCCTCTGGGTTTTCTGTGCTTTGACTGCTGGCCACTAATGTCAGAGTGCTTGTCCTGTGAAAGCAAACTTGGACACCTCCCTTGTAAGGACAGGAAGAGAAGGAGTGGCCACAAGTTGCACCAGGGGAGGTTCAGGTTGGATATTAGAAACAATTTCTTCTCCAAAACAGTGGTAAAGCGTTGACACAAGCTGCCAAGGGAGGTGGTGATCCCTGGAGGCACTCAAGAACCATGGAGATGTGACACTGGAGGACATGAGTTAGCAGGCAATATTGGTGGTAGCTGTATAGTTGGACTAGATGATCTTAGAGATCTTTTCCAGCCCTGATGATTCTACAGTTCTGTGATAGGTTGCAAAGTGTAACCTAGGGCAGTTTTTTGCTAACCTGTGGGTTTTAACCATGTGGAGACCTTGCTGAACTCATCCAGTAGGTAGTCATGGAGAAGAGACAGCATTAGCCAGCAGGAACATCATTCCTCCTGAATAGGAAATGACAAGAACCACAACTGCTGGTTGCTGGAGCTTACCTCAGCTGGGGAGCTGCTGACTGCCCTGAATTGCCAGCCATGGGTGTGTGCTTTACCCCTGCAATCAGTGAACACCAGCACATCTTGCTCCCTGCCTGGAGGGACCAAGCTGCTGCTGGATGGACTGGCTGGAAACTGGTCCCGGCACAAGGAAGTTTTAAAAGCACTAATGTATTTGGAAAAAAGAAATGCAGTGAAGAAAAGCCTTATCTTTATCTGATATAAAGCGTCGCTATTTTTACCTAGGTGTATCTAATTTTTATGTGTAATCTAAGATAAACACACCACCGAGGGAAGGTTGTGCCATTGTTAAGTCCACAGCAAACTTCTCGAAGCAAGCTCCAAGGAGGAGGCAATCTTTCCCTTGTCTAGTTTGTTTGGAAAGTAAATTAAACTCACTGGCTCCATTGTATGTTTACCCATTGTATGCATATCAGTTCTCAGTGGTACAAAGTACAACTTTTTCTGCTGTGCAAATCAGTTCACTTGTTGCTGCTTTCTTGACTCAAGTGATTTTTAAAAAATGTATAATACAGTATTCTGTCAAAAGTGCGTGTTCAGCTGAATTTTGCTGTAAATGAAATGAGAAATCGGAGTCTGTATTGCAGCGAAAAAAAAGAAGGGTCTTCATTTCTATTTCTTGTGAACATTCACAGTATAACCTATTTTGCACAGGAGCAGGGATATTTTCTGCTCCAATTCAAGCCAAGGACTATACAGTTTGTGTAACACTGAACACAGTCACAGAATTGCACAGGCCCCACTTCCTCCTCTGCAGGGGGAAAAGATGGGCAGGTGGGAAAATCAATAATATTTAGAAGTGAGGCAGCCTTGCTGCCCTGCAAAGCCCATTGCATAAAGATTTCTTCAATGTGTCAGCTAATGCAGGTGAGAAAAACCTAGTAGAGCAAACATGCTCCCTGTAAGATTTACAGGGGTTCCAGACTTCATTGACACTGCCACAAAACTATTCATAGCATGTTTCATCTTTTCCCAACTGGAAGATAACATGGAAAGGATGGGAAAAAAAAGCCATTAAAAATATTTCCTTTTTAAGCACAGTGTCCTCATAGGTAGAGCACTTTGGGCTGTGGAGGTGGAATATGTTTTCCCCTCCTGGCTTTTCCTCATCCCTGATCTCTTGGTCCTCTTCAACGTTTCCTTTCTCTCCATGGTTACTCTACACAAACAATTTCCCTGCTGACTTGGTCAATGCAAAACTGCCATAAATATGCACTGCAGATGCAACGTATTACTCACCCATGGAGTGACTCATCTGGAGCACAGCAAAGTATGGCAAAGAGCCATAGTGGGGCCTGTGAGTCAGCAAGGCTGATTTGCTTTTGTACTCACACCTACAGTGAGTGGAAGCACATCTCAGTGCCTTCTGCAAAAACCCAGGGAGCACTGCATGGGTGGCCCTGATGGCTCATTCAGGAGATTACTGGAAATTAAAGGAGGAAAGGCTTTGACTGATATTCTTGTTGTCCCTGACAGAGTGTAACGAGAAGGTGGCCGCTGTGATCAGATATAGAATTCAAGCCTAAGCTTTCCCATGGCAAGAGCCCAAACCTCAGTCACTAGAAGCCAAGAAGCATCTGGCAGTGGGTGGGCACAGCAGGCTGCATGAAACAGAAAGAAAGCCATACAGGTGATGCACCTTCTTATAACAGAAAATAAGTTTCATCTTGTGAGTCTATATACCATTCATTTTCTTGTGTTACTAACTCAGCTACATTCCAACTACAACCTGAGTCTGTATGGTCTCAGCATCCTCTGAGTGCTCAAAAGTGTCCTCTATTCGTGGTGGGCTGTTGATTACCAGACACAAAACCATGGTTCACAAGAGTTCAGGGAACCTTCCCAGAAGTGATTTGGTTTTCATAGCGACAGATAAAAGAAAATTTTGCTTGAAAACATAATCAGTCAATACAGTGGGCAAACAAAGAATATAGCAAGGTAGATAGGGAAGTTTTATGTGTAACACAGATAGCAATGGTATGCAAATGTCATGTAGAATAGAAAAAACCCTACACATAAGATAAGGAAACAGATACTGGCAGTCAAATAGAAGGCTGTTTTGTTGTTGATGTTTTTCCTTTAAGGATAATATTAAAATTACCTACTAAGCGAGAAATTTGGCATAAGCGTGGCAACTAAATCTCATGCAAAACTGAGGTATCTACAAGTGGGCATCCTATGAATACCAACTTGGGGACAGGAATGTAACTGGGGTTGTAAAGGCAAAGGGACCAGCACAAACAAGGAAACATTACAAAAAGAAGGAAAAATGAATCTCTGAGGATCTAGACTCATGGGGATAAATCTCCAAAGGAGGGATCTCCAACAAGAAATCCTTCTTCAGTGGCAATCAGCCCTTAAATGAGGTCTAAGAGGTCATACAGGTGAATTGTCTTCCCCTGTGCTCCCAGGGCTGACAGTCTTTCCTTCAGGTGCTCAGTCAGTGGTTCTGGTCGTGACTCAGCAGTCCCCGTACAGAGATGCAGGTCCCTTTTCTATTCTATAAAGAAATAAGATAAAATATTTTAATCTAGCTGAAACAGACAGCTATATTCACACAATTTAATCTCAGTCCAGATTAAGAAAAAGTTATGCCTAGTGACTCCATGACACTCAAGCTGTTTCTCATAGCCTTTTGCCCAGAAAAAAAGCAAGCACTTCAAGGTGAGGTTGTTTAGCCACTGCCCAGCCTAATTCATTCTCAATTTCCTAAAGCTGTCCACAACAGTTCAGATATGCTAGTCTAGCAGCTCACATCCTGCGTTATCTCCAATGGTTATCATGCACTGTTTGATAGAAAATATTGTGCTAAGTGCTATAGCAAGGCCTGCTAAAAGATTTAGGTTTAAATGGTGGAACCTAAAGCCCTGATAGGTAACCATCAGTAGATTGGCCTGATCGCACCCAGTCCAACTTGTTCTTGGTCCATTCTGTTTGCTGTACAAAGTGTGGCCAGTTCTACAAAACCCAGCATTCTTGAGCTTGCTCATGTTCAGACTGCCCTGGAAATCCAGTCTACCTTCACCTTGATTTCTCCTGATGAATTAGTCAGTGTGTAGATCTGATCTAAAGATCCAGGATTAACTGGGATGTGTAGCCCCATTCTAGACTGTATTGTTCAGAGAGTGTTCACCCCAGCACCCGTGGTCAAGATGTATCTCTAGGTTATGGGGTCTCAGTGCCCCCTTCTCTCTGCCACAGTGCTGTTGCCTTGCTTCCATAGGAGAGCAATTTCCAAATCTCTATTGACAAGCTTGACAAAGGACTGGATCACAACCTGTTGTGTAGAAGAGACAGCGTTAGGTGATTCCTTAATGTTCCATGAAATGTTCCATGAAACTTAGCAGAAGACAGAATATGAACCTCTTTTAAATAGACTCCCTGTGGCTGCCTGGGGCCTGCATTTCTCATTAAGATTGTAGAGGTTTTTGTGATTTTTGTTTGTTTGATTGTTTTTGTTTTGTTTTGTTTCATAAGCAAAGGATTCTTGGAGAGTGTCTCACCTCTTTTCTACTTAAATAATCCCTCATTTACTTCTTCACATCATTTCTTGGCTGCCCCTTGGTGGGGCTCTTGTCCAGAGCAGCTGGACATTGGTGGTCAGACTGAATGCAACTTACTGGGTTCCCTTCAAGTTCCTGTGCTCCTCTCCACATTGGCAGGTGGCAGTGACTTCACACCTACCAGAGACATGAAGTTCCTTGTCAGGCTTCTTGCAGTGGAGAGAAGAATAACCATCAGCTGCTGCCAAAAGCAATATAGTGCAGTAGAGCATGGTTTTAGTTTTTGGTGCTTTCCTGGGGTCATTATGGAGTCTGAGGAAATGTGAAATGGACTTGATTGGAAAGAGAAGACCTGATGCATGGGAAGATAAAACACCATCCAAGTGGAAGTGGGAAGTGTGTATGCATCCTTCAGATCCTTATTGGTCTAGGGGTCATGGATGGTTTCCAAGAGGTCCACAAGTGGTAGCTAAGAAATGTACATTTGTAGGCTTAAATTGAGTCTGCTGCACAGCTGGAAAATGTAATCAGGTCCTTGTGCTGTAAAATGGGCTGCACACATGTTACTCCACGATGAGATTACAAGGAAATCTGGGAACAGAATGGGCACAGGCTATCCTGGAGTGGAAATGCTGTAAATCTGGAAGGATAAGATTTGTCCCAGAAACTACCTTCTCTTGATCTCAGCCTTTTTCCTGATATATCTATGGCAATCAGAAATGTTTGTTGTAAACCTGGTATATCTCACCTATAGCCTTCCTTTTCAGTGTGTGCTCAACCTTTTCAACAGCCTGAACATCAACTTTATAGGATAAATTAGAGGTTTTAGTGTGAGAGGACACATGGAAAAATAGCAGAAGACAGAGAGAATCCCAAGTAATAGGGTCATCTTCTCTCCTGCTATGGGGGTAAGAAACAGAGATGGAAGATGACAGTGTGTGAGCAAGGTATGTCTCTTCCTGGTAGGTGATCTGGTGAGGAGAGACACCAGGTTTGAATTTCCTGGGTATGGTTAGTTGCCTTTGCTCCTTCCCAGAGCCAGGTGAAGGATTCAGAAAATTTCATACTAGCATGTAAACAGAGCACACAGTGTATTGTCCTCAGGCGATGCCTCCAATGGGGAGTAATCCCCTGCTCCCATCATTGGTTATTCCTTCACATTGTAAAGATCTGCATTTTTAGCTACAGATGCATTTTTCTTTAGACCCGAATGAGCCTAGTCAGTATGTTTCCACATAAAAGTGCTTTTGTTCTTACATTACATTGCTTTTTTTTTTTTTTAACCTGGAGAAAGTCGAATGAAGAACAATAGTAGGACGCCAAAGGTTGTGAAGTTAAGCACCCTGGTGCTAGAAGCTGCCAGAAATCAGACTGTTCACATGAGTTCAGTTTGATCTCCTATTTTATTTCTTTTTACAAGGTTCTGCATATTTCAGCAGAGGGCCTTAACCTCATTCAGTATGCTGGTTAAACAGGGAACAATGCAATGGGCCATAAAGAAAATACTTTCTCTTGTGATTAAGGCACAGCATGGAGAAGTAAATTGTATTCTTGGCTTTGCTAGCTCTTTTTGTTTGATGTTGTGTTGGGAGAGATACTATCATAATGGAAGTGTTGGAGGTGGCTGAATTATGATGGTGGCTTGGCAGTATGAGTTATGGCTTTCTCCACTGTGTCTTCCTTTGGGATGTACTTTGCAGTCTTTGTGTTCTTACAATTGAGCTTTTTCATGGCACACATAATTCTGGAGGACTGAGTAGATATTTTTTTTTAGTATTCCCAAAATATATCAGCATTCCAGGGCTGATCCCTGCCTTGCACAGCTCATTGTGATAGCGCCTTTCTCCACTTGAGGGCGATGTGACCTGATTCAGTGCACACGAGAGGTTGTTCAGTGTGGAGGAAAGGCGATGAAGTTTTGGCATTGAGCACTGAGTGTTCAAATGAGATCTAGGCTTCCCATCGTAGTTAGCAGAAATTCAGTCAATACAGCTTGTGGAGGCTGAAAAGAAATCAGTATAATCTTTCTCTAATGTAGACCAGCATCAGGTGATGGTGTGAAGTGTTCCCTGCAGTCTCCAGGCTGTACTGGATAGGGTCCAGACTCCCTTCCCACCGTAGTGCCCTGTGTCTTTGAGAAGTCCCAAAGTTCCCCTGTATGAGCTCCAGCTGCAGCCTCAGAAGAGTCTTCCAGAGGTCCTTGAATCCATCTGCCATCTGCCATGCTAGAGATGTGCAGATATTTTGGCTATCTGGAGGGCATGTCAATTGGTATCAGACACCTCACAAAGACCCACACTGCAGCCTGCATCTCTGCTGACATTGTGGCAGCCTGGACACTTAGCTTACATATAGACACAGACACTCAGTCACCTACGTTTAAAGGTCTTGTTTTTAAGCTATATTCTAGACTGAGTTATTGGTGGCATTAAGGAAGGAGAGATCCCCAAGTGAATTGGAAAAATCATCTCTTTTAAAGGTGACTACATGCTTGACTCTCAGTCAGATTGTAAAGAAAGTGTTCTGTGGGTCAAGATTACAGACCAACACAAAGCTGGCAAAGTTGACTTAAATAAAATACAGGTTAGTCTACACTGCAGGGTTGTATAGTCAGTTTTTGTTACAAAATCGTGTGGCATCAGGGATTTTTAAAGGCATAAACTTCTGCTTTGCAGAGACCCATGGCACTCCTTATGGCAGGAAATATACTCCAGGTGTCTCCTGGCAAACAATGCACTTTCATATTATGATCCAGGAAAGCTACTTTGTACTCTAGGAGTAGGGAATATGTAATGAATGCATGATAAATTTTAGTTAATGAAAATAATCCATCTTAGTTGGGTTTGATTTATCTGTCAGGCTGATCAGTATTTATTTTTGTTGCTTGCAGAAGTACCAGGAGAAAAATAATAAAGATGGAAACATTTCAGTCTGCTATAAACTACATGAAGCCAGATTAATATTATAGTCCCAACTGAGACAGACACTGGCAATACCAACAACTAGAATAGGCAGAGAGCAATGGTTAGTAATGAAATAAATAGAACTTAATTATCCCTAACAGTAGCAGAAGTGTTGCAGGGCACCAGATATCCACAGCTGAAGCCTAGGGCTCCTGCTTCTTTCTGAAGCTTGGCTTTCATGGCCATATTCAGAGTATTCACGTGTTCAGTTTCTTTCCTAAAATCAATGTGTCATTTGAACATTTTGAAGCAGAAAGGTGTATATTGTCTTCACTTATAGTGTTGTGCTGATGCGGTAAGAGATGTACAGAAAGACCTTCATTTTTGGGTCAGTAGAGACATGAAACAATCAAATCCCAGGGCTTGGAGCAGAGCACAGACCTACCTATGCTGTCTCCTTGAAACCAGATCAAGTTTAAACCTTTAAAGAGCAATTGTGTCCCAAAGCACCATCTGTGGATATCTCAAAATACCATTTTATCCAGTTCCTTGAGTATGACCATGGCTACCCTGTGATAATCTAATCACGCTTTGACTGTGTTATTGCCCACGTGGGGTGAGGATTTGTTTTGCTTAGGAGAAAAAGGAAACTACAGTGTTTTCTTAGCAATTTCTTTATGTCTTAGTGGGCTAATAGAATGGAAAATGGTTCTTGGATCATATGCTTCATGTGTGCCTCTGTCTTTTTTTCTCAGATAGACAAGGTCCTTTTGGGCTTTGATACAAGACAAAAATAGTAGCAGGAGAGAACTGATGAAGGAAAAACAGATTCCAAGAGGAAATTTCACGTTTGCCTGTGGACCTTACTCCCACAGGATCATACACGGATGAGGAATCATGACAGTTAATATCTGTTCATGACTAGTTACCGAGCTTGATAGAGGCAAACCCACTCAAAAATGCATCATGGGGCACTCGGACCTCGGTTGTGGTCTTGCATTTTCTGTAGCAGGATTTCTTCTTACCTATTTCCTAGTGAAATCATCCAGAAGCTCTGGCACCATGAGGCTGACCCTCCAACCATCTGCACTAACTGCAGGAGCCTGCTGGCTCCTTGTTGTGTGAAGCACATTGATGACATTCTTGTAAGAAGGACTTCTGCCTAGCAGTCTCCCTGCAGAAGACTTGGCTTGCTGGCTGTCTTAACACTTCCACTGTAGCACTGAGAGTACTGGGAATATACTTTCCTGCTGGCCTGCTTGCTGTTTCTTTGACATCGTGCCACGTGGGGGAGGTGTTGGAAATAGGCAAATACTATGGAATTAAAAAATACATATTTAAAAAAACAACAACCACTCTGAGTTGAAAGGGAAGAGAGCCAGGAAGGGAAATACCTTGGGCAGAGAATTAGGCTACTTCTGTATCAAAGCCAACAGCTGCTTGTTTTAATATTTAACACCCAGGAGAGCGGAGGGGAAGGATGCTGAGAACGGGTGAGATTTTTCAAAGACACCCAATTTCCAGTGCTTTTCCCTGTGTGCATTTTTCTAGTGAATATTCAGTTTGATGTGAGGTTTGGTCACCCAGGAGAACGTTTACACATCCAACCTCAAATTACTGAAAAGCTTGAGCTGGAAAACGTAGCGTGGAGAGAGGTTGGAATGGGAGGTGACACCAACCCTTAGAGCTAAAATCCAGCATTCATCACTTGTGCTTTTCTTACTGGAAGCCAAAGTAAAGCATTTCACTCTGGGTCAAAGGGGTTGTTCAAGGTGTCTGGACAAGAAAATAAAAAGGAGAAGGTGTTTTATGATATATTTACCTAAATAATTGTTATAGGGAAAAGTTGTGCAACAGAAGCGGAGGCAGTTGACAAAAGCAGGGGAAATCCCCTTTGGACATAAGGAAAAATTTCTTTCTCATGAGACTGCTGAAGAATGAGAAGAGGACCCCAGAGAATGAAGTTTCAGCCCCTGGAGACAACAAATATTCAATGGAGTAAGGACCTGAACAACTAGATCTAACCCTGATCCTTGACTTACTTTGATCAGAGCTGCAGACCTCCAGAGGTCCCTGCCAACCCAAATTACTCTTTAGTTCTGTGAAGCTGTGACAGAGATTGAATAAAACAAATGGGAAAAGTTCCCCGTTTTTTTTACTCTCTCCAGCACAGCTGGAAACTGATGCTCTTGTGCTTTGCCATGTCTTTTGCTTTTAACATGTTTGACTGATGCAGGTATTAGTATCCATTTCAGCTGCTTTACTTAATCATTAAGCTAATCTGAAGCTGTTTCAGACAGTGATGCTCTCTGCACCAGTGACAATGAAATGAACTGCACTGCATGGGAAAGCACTCTTACTGCATTTTATTGCATTGCACTTATAGGAGTGTCTCTTGAAGCTAGTGGGAAAAGGAGACAAGTAAGACAAAGGCCAAAGGAGGTACAGTGTACTAGGTCTACAAGCTCACTGGAAGAAGTTACCTGAGGTTCACTGGGAAGCTTGCAGCTAGCTGTTGATTTGAGATGCTGCATGCTTCACACATCTTGTTGATGGGAATGAAGTTTTCTGAGGCTCTAAGGCTGGATTTGGGAGGTTATACAACATAAAAGCATGATAGTCCACCTGTCTCTGATGAGGAGCAGTGTCCAGCATCTTCTCAGTAAGGAACAATATATTTTTTGCCTGTTTTGGTTTCTCTTGGGGGAAGGGAAGTACTTCCTTCAAAACCTTTGGATATTTTGTCATTCTTCACTTGTATGAAGATTTGGCTTGTGCCACTGGCAGGAAAATGAAGAAGTCTGTGGCACTGGGTATTTACAGGGTGTTAATAATGCTTGCACATTAGGATACTGTGGGACTCTGCACCTGATCCAACTCACTGAGCATTCCCAGATGGACTCTGATGCAAGGTCCCATCCCTCTATGTAATGGAGCTCCAGGATGGGGCCAGGATGCAGAGTTAAGTGAAGCTCTTGCTGAAGCAGGTCACTCTGCACTCTCAAAGGCCCTGTTTGAGTGGATCCAGAAAACTTTTGTCCCTAATATTTACCATTTGCTGCTGAAGGAACTGCTGAGTGTGACTCAGGACACCTTTTTGCCCATAGGTCATGCAGAACAACACAAGGGATCTACTCTTCCCACCAGGCTGATCTCTGCCTGCAGAGGGGATGAAAGGAAACCAACCACAGACAGCAGATGCTCATTATTTTACTTAGGGCAGCCCACTGCAGGGGGAGGGGGCAGGGGAAGAACCTGTAGCAGACAGACCAGCTGAAAGCTCTGCTGAGTAGCAGCCTTCCTATAGTCATGGGAAAGGATGTGATGTGGAGTAGCCAGGCCTTGGCCACATGCTGTATTGCTGCAGAGAGGTCCAGTCCTTGCTCACTGGGAGTCTTGGCATCTGCTTTGACTTTGCTTCAACCAGTGATAACAGTGGGGAGATGGTCCTTTGTCACTTATTAGAGGACAATACGTCTCCTCTGGCACTGTGGGACCACTCAGTGAATCACTGTGCTCCTGCCCAGTGCTGCTCTTCAGTGCTTTCAAAAGAAACTGTGCAAAAATTTTTATTCTTTTATTTCTAGTCTGTCGCTATAGTATTTTACTGCTGTCTCTCCTCTTAAATTCAGAGACTTTTTCCTGGCTTAAAAGTAGCTGGTAATTGACTTACAGCTTCCTGTCCACAGGAAATTACTGTATCATGTTCCCTTTTATGCTGCTACATTGTGGAAACTTTCCTGTGGATTTCAGGGGAAAAGAATAGTAAAAAGGTGAGAGCAGGACAGAAATCTACCTCTGGTTCTGAATCTGCTGTGGTTCAGAAGGGATCAGTTTTGTTCTGATAAGGAATGTCACTAAGAGCTGCAGTGTGTTCATGGCCATCACAGTTCACGTAGGGACCTTCACTTGAATCTGTAGAACTGCTCTTCCTGAAGCTTTCTTGAAAGGTCACTATTGCTTTGTCAAATGGTGGTTGTTTCTCCTGGTCTGTTCCTAGAATAATTAAGGTTGGAAAAGACCACTAAGTCTAACTGTCCACTCATCTTCGCCGTGCCCTGAGGATGGTGAGAGAAAGTCCTTACATTCAGTCTTGCCATCCTTGGAGACACTGAAAGTCAGGCTGGATGGGGCTCTGAACATCCTGATTGTGCTGTAGATGTCCCTGTTCAT
The DNA here is from genome assembly GCF_038088225.1 of Cyrtonyx montezumae. NCBI lineage: Eukaryota > Metazoa > Chordata > Aves > Galliformes > Odontophoridae > Cyrtonyx > Cyrtonyx montezumae. The sequence continues at coordinate 4,634,188 of NW_027072037.1, forward strand.
TGCAGGGCTTCCAGTATTCAAAAATCATGCTTTCCGTGCAGGAATCATACTAACAAACCTACAGGAGCAGGCAGCCAATGCTAACCGTATTATCTAAAATTACAAGGACTTGCAAGCTTCATTTGTCAGGGCAAAACTGATCTCTGGGGATGGTCAGGAAGGCTGTTTCCCCTGTGGAACAAGATTATACAAGCAGGTGCACGAAGCAGGTTTTATGACTGTAGAGTGGTAACAGCTGGAGGCCCCAGCACGGGATCAGGTTTCTTGGCTTGGCCCAAGATTATACATTACCAGAGGGACTGCCAGAGATGTGCGATCTGGTTCAGATCAGATAAGAACATCTGCCTCCTCCTGCTGCCCTCAGTGGATGCTATGTCAAAATTGGCTCCCAGCATGATTCTGCTGGAGCCAAGCACCATTCACCCCTCAGGTAATTTGCTCCAGTGTGTTGCAAAGCATCAGAACTGCTGGGACTTGGTTCCCATGGCCAAAGCTGCATGTGGTGGAGCTGGTGAAGGAGGCACCTCCATCATTCATTGCATGATCCAGCTTCCCCCTTCATTGCCTCAGTGAAAATGGACAGCTTCCACATGACTATAAAAGGCTTTTTTCTTCTGTTTGGTTGTGTGCAGATGGAGACTTGTTTTGGTACGGGAATGTATAGACCATGTGGCCGCGTGGTTGTGTCACATAATTTGAGTGACTTCAGAGTGGCAGGGATGCTTGCTTAGAGGCTATTCCCCCATTATCCAACTCTACTGTACCTCTTTCTAATAATATATTGATAACGAGAAGTCTGATCCAATAAATGCTTTTGATAGGAATCAGATTTAGCAGAAATAAGGCTGTAAAGCAGGAAGACTGGTGACTTGCTTTGCATGATGCCCAGATGAGAATGGCTCATAGTCCACAAGCCTCTGTGGGATATCATTAACCAGCATTTTCATTTTGGTAGGATGAGAAGGAATGGCCTCAAGTTGTGCCAGGTTAGGCTTAGGTTGGATATAATTTCTTCTCCAAAACAGTGGTAATGCACTGGCATAGGCTGTGCAGGGACGTGGTGAAGTCACCATCCCTGGAGGAGTTCCAAAACAATGGAGATGTGGTACTGAGGGACATGGTTAATAGGCAATAGTGTTGGTAGGTAGACGATTGAACTTGATGACCTTAGAGGCCTCATCCAACCTAAATAATTCTATAGTTCTGTGAAAGCAAAAGGTCAACTCTAACCCAAATCTCCAAGAACGATTTATGAATGAGCACTAAGAGTCCTCCAGCATTTTGCTAAATAAATGACCTGACATGGGAGATAGGTGCGAGTATTGACAGATTGTGATTTGAGAAGCTCTGCAGGTGACATGGCCAACATTATGATGTTCACATCTGAAAGGTAGCAGGGAAATTCTTCACCCAGAGGGTTGTGAGACATGGGCACAGGCTGCCTAGAGAAGCTGTGGGTGCCCCATCCCTGGAGCTGCTCAGGGATGGGGTCCTGGGCAGCCTGAGCTGGTGGGGGGCAGGCAGCCCATGGAAGAGGATTGGAAATGGACAGGCTTAAAGCTACCTTCCATGACAACCTATTCTGAGTTTCTGTAATTCTGTGATTCTATGAACATACCAGTCCAGCTTCATGAGATGCTGTGGGAAGAATAAACAGCACAGCCACATGGAAGTTTCACACCAGCAAACTCCTGAAAAGAAGGGTGACAACTCCTAAGTACTGGGGTTCTTTGAGTTTTCTTGTCAAACTGTCACAACCATTCAGCAAAGAAGCTGGAGAATAAAATTCTATGCCCATAATAGAGCAGTGTAATTTAGGGCTGTAACTCCTGGGACTGTTACTATAGGCTTAGGCAGGGACTGCTGGAGAGACGTGGCACGCGGTGTGCTGACCGGAGGGCAGCTCAGGGGAGGCATGTGGCCATGGCCTGGCAGGGTGGGGAAGTGCTTGGGAAGCCGCTGGGGTTTGCTGGAGTTTTATCTCCTCTAAGATGCCTTGGCTGCACACATGGGACGTGGCGTGCTGCCACACTTGGAGATGTCGCTGCCAGCAAGCAGCAGAGCTGCAGGGCTGAGCAGAGGCTGTGGCACGTGTGTTGGGGCAGGGCTGGGCTGGAGCTGCTGGAAGTGGGTGTGCCATCAGGCTGGGAGGAGACCTTTAGGTCTGAGAGCAGCCAGAGGGGATATGGATCAGCGTATTTCACTCAGCTGGTGCAATGCAGAAGTCCCTGTGGCAACACAAGGCTCTGCATGGTGTTGTACAATCCCCAGAGTGGACCTGCTGCTTTTCTCGGGGGATGATCAGGCACAGGTTGAGGGTTGTCACAGGGACAAGATCATAAAATCATATATAATTATAGGATTGTTTGAGTTAGAAGGGACCATTAAAGCCCATCTGGCCCAATGCCTCTGCAATGAGCAGGGACACCCATGGCTCCATCAGGTGCTCAGTGCCCGATCCAGCCTGACCTTGGGTGCCTCCACATACGGGACATCCACCACCTCTCTGGGCAACATGTGCCTCACCACCCTTATTGTAAACAACTTCTTCCTCATATCCAATCAAATTTACTAAGTCCTCAGCCTTACTGAGCCTCAGTAAAGTAATTCAGGCTAGGTGGGCTCTGGACTGAGAAACAGCAGCTGAGCGCTCTGCATTGGTGCATATATCTCCTCCAGTGTGCAGCTTTATTCTGGTGCTTGTGTGTTGTCCTGATTTAAATATCCTGGCAGCGGTGCAGCCCCGTGGCTCTCGAGAACTGCTGTCATTTGAACAGCACTTTGCAAAAAATCCAAGCTGTGAAATTTCCTGGAGCCGCCTGGGGTTGCTTGGGAAAAAAAGCAGCGAGGAAGTGCTGCTGGCTGCTGTCTTAAAGTGCAACAGAGCTGTGCACAGGTTGGCTTTTCTCTGTTACAGCTGAGTTAAAATTGATGAATAATAGGGCTAGCAAAATAACAGAAGGTTCTTCCTTGCACTGCCCAGGAACAGGAATTTCTGCACGGGCGAGCGCGCAGAGGTGAACAAAGTGTTAAACCCTGGCAGAGCAGCTGCAGCTGACCTTCTGGTCCCAACACCGCTAAACAAAGCTCCTGTTACAGCTGAACTTTAGTACCAACTTCTGCTGCCCAGGGATCCTCGCAAAAGTGCACACCGAGACGCAGCCAGCGCTGTAGGGCTCATGGGGTGGAGGTGAAACCCTGGGGGCTGCTGTGTGCTCCCTTCAGGCTGTCCCAGAAGCTGTCCTTTGCTGTTGGAGCAGCTTAGGACTCATGGAGCTTTCGGGTGCAAGGTGTACAGAAGCTGCTGATTGAGATAATCCCATTAATTTTGTTGAATTTCTGCTTAGATTTCTGTTCACAGCATCGTGCAGCAATGGGTACAGTGGGTTAATTATGTGTGTATGGGAAAATATGTTTCTTTTTGCATCTGATTGCAATCTTTCTGATTGGTCCTGGCTATAACCACTGAATATTCACCTTTCCCTCCCTTTCATAGTTTCATAATCTCTAATCACAGAATCACAGAATGATAGGGATTGTAAAGGACCTCTGGAGATCATCTAGTCCAACCCCCATCCTAACAGGCTCCTGACAGCAGGTTGTACAAGAAAGTATCCAAGTGGATCCTGAACATCTCCAGAGGAGGAGACTCAAAACCCCTCTGGGCAGTCCATTCCAGGGCTCTGTCAGCCTCACACGAAAGAAGATTTTTTGCACTTTTGTATGTTTTTTGCACTTCTTGTGTTCCAATTTGTGCCCACTGCCCCCTGTTCTGTCACTGTACACCACCAAACAGAGTCTGGCCCCACCCACTCGACATCCACCCTTTAGATGCTTATAAGCACTGATCAGATCTCCCCCTCAGTCTTCTGTTCTCCAGGTTGAACAGCCCCAGATCTATCAGCCTTTCCTCATAAGGAAAATGCTTCCAGCCCCCAACATCTCTGTCGTTCTCCAATGGTCTCTCTCTAAATGATCCCAATCTAATGTCCTACTCTCACAGAATTATTTCATTTAAGAGGAAGAATCCAAATCTGTTCAGTCTATTCTTACATAGGAGCATTTCATATCCTACATTTAACACAGGACACGCTGCTCTCCAGCCTCTTTTCTACAGAAAAAAAGATTTGTGGCAATTCCAAGCAGAGGGCTCACAACTACAGTACAGGTTCTTAATATGACATAATGATATGTGAGAAACATTTTTGAGTGGTGGCATTTGTTATCCTTCAATGGAACTCATGTTGGAATGAAGAAAAGGAAAAAGAAAAGGAAAAAGAAAAGGAAAAAGAAAAGGAAGAATAAAGAGGAAAAGGAAAAGGAAAAGGAAAAGGAAAAGGAAAAGGAAAAAAAGGAAAAGGAAAAGGAAAAAAAGAGAAAAGCATGAATTCCCACATGTATCCGATCAGAAGGAAGAAGCAGACATGACATGAGGGGTATGGAGTTGCCCTGATTTTATTCGAGCCCCCAGACCATGAGTAAGAAGAGACTGTAAGAAATACCCTACTGGCTTTCCTCCTTATCTCTTAAAGAGATATCAAGATAGCTTTGGAAAAATCAGCCCAAGGAGTGGTTTCAAAGGGATCTCCAAAATAGCAAAGTCTGTCTGTAACCTTGTCCATCTTTCCATGTGATCATTTGGTCCAAAAGACTCTGAATTTATCCTGTGAAATAATTAATAAGAATCACCAGAGTTTGATGAGGGTGAGGCACAGAACAGAGAAATGGGGCAAAAGATAACAACTTTGGGTTGGTATCTTAAAAAACCATTATCTTTATGCATTCTACAAGGAGTTGAGTTCAGTTTTGGTGCCTAGTTCTGACAGTCTGAGCTTGAAATTGGCCCTCAGGCTGCTCTCTGCTTTTTATGCATGCAGCTTACGATGTGATCAGCTTTGTAGCTGTCCAAGATTTACTTTTTGCAAACTCCTGCATGCCTTGGCCTCACTGCTCCTAACTTGTTGACATTGTACTGACAGAAAGGTGACAGAGATGGGATCTGTGTTGTTGCTGAAGGTGGATATTGCTCCTCAATGAGCAAGCATCTCAAGGTTGTATCTTGGGAGGCAGGTGAGATGACCATCAGAGGCTTATGTGATTGCACATGTCAACAGTGATGTGATTGAGGTCAACCTGGGCCCCAGGTCAGCTGGGCACCTGGAAGGACAAGAACCTGATTGCTTAGGAGCTGGGTGACTCTTTGGGCTTTCTTGTTCCCAGTCCTGTGGTAAGAAGTACCCTATAGTGGTTGAGCTCCCATGTGCATGGCTTGCAGGCTTTTGTGAACAAAAGGACACTCAAATTACCATATTAGATCATTCTGGGCGTGGTTTGTAATTTCAAGAAAGAAGAAAGCTATGAGAATCAGGGAAATTCGCTGAGCTTTTAGTGAGCACTATGTGGAGATTTACCCTCCAAAGTCTGGAAAACACCTTACATACTATAGATTCTTGACATCTGGATACCCATCTCATCATCCAGCCAGGGGAGACAGGAAGCAGTCACTTTGTCATGTATTTGTTAAAACTTGCATGTTGTGGCTTGGACCAAACTGCTTTCTGTGGAAACTTATTTTGTCACAGCTTCTTCCCTCCCTCAAGCAACATTTATATCTTGAGCTGGATTTTCACCTTTCACAGGAAGTCCAAACTGATCTATGCCTCAGGATGTCCCTGGGATGGACCAGGCTTGAAAATTGCTTTGGTTACACCACAGGTGAGCAGTACAATTTCCACTTTGCAGGAGGTATTTGCAGTCGAGGCTGTAATATCTGGTGCAAGGAGGTGAGTGCCTCGCAAACATCATTCTGGGCACTTAGAAGCAGTTGGGCTGCTCCTCTCCCACCAGCTGCATCATGTTGCCAGGACTTCTGCATGAGACTGAGGGCTTTGCCCCTGTTTGTGGGTTTTCTTGTTTTTAATTTGATTTAAGCACAAGAGCTTTGTCTCTCTCTAGCTTTCCCTTCTTCACAGCCATCTACACCTTTCCCTGAGATTGCAGCTCTTCACACTCTGCCTTTGACCGGCTGGGACATCGAAGTCAGCCAGCATGTAGGTTGCTTAAGTGGCTCTGATGGGGTGAGTTCAGCACGTCCCAGACACTTTGGGAGCTGTGTGGTGGTGGAGATACCTGCTCCTATTCCTTCATGAATCACTGTCTTTTGAAAAAGGATCATAGAATCATTAAGATTGGAAAAGATCTCTAAGATCATCTAGTCCAACTGTCCACCTACCACCAATTCTGCCCACTAAGCCATGTTTATTGAACAACTCCAGGGATGGTGTTGGGAGTGGAGGTGGAAAAGCTATTTAGGGAGGTGCCTGCAGCATGCTGAGCCTTTTCTCTGTGTGTGCCTGTCAGGAGCAATTGCTGCAGCTGTCTGGAAGATTTCTTGCCTCCCCCTGCCAGATCTGTGTGTAATTGGTGACAGACTGGTACGCTGGGTTCACAGCTACCCAGGATACTGTGGGAGTCATTTTGGCATGTTTGGAGCTCCCATCCATCAACCAGGGTCATGAGGATTCACAGGCTTGGTTGTGCCCCTGCCAGCATTTGTCAGGAGCTGAGATCTGGGTGTTGCTGGCAACAGAGGCTAAGTTTCCAATCTGGATGGTGCTGTGCAAAGCTGCCAAGAGTGAGCCCTCACCCAGGACCTCTGGGAAGGTGCCTGGGGCATGGCTCATCTGTTTCACACCACCCACGGGCCTCCCCTCCAGCCCTGCATCTCCAACAGCATGCCACTTGCTTTGCAAGTACCAGTGACTTGAGTGTCCCTGCTTATGGGCATCCATCTGTAGAGCTGGCATGAGGAACACTTGTCAGCTTCTCGGTGCCATCACCACAAATGGAAGAATGTGTTTGGAGGCTGCTCGGTGACCCAAAGAGCCCTTCAGGGGTGTTGTAGAACAAGGATTTTTATCTCTTCCCAAAACCCTCCTAAATCTATACTCTGGAGCCCTGTGCAATGTGTTCTTGACAAAAAGAACAGGGGAAAAAAAAACATACACAAAGAGTCCAACCTCTGCTGTTGTTTTGAATGCCATGAATTGCAGGAAGATGTAAGACTAGCGGGAGAGAGGATGGGATGAGTAGAGGTCCATTAGCAATTCCCTACCCCCAGCATATGGCCAATTAAAATTTCTAATTAAGGCACGGTGGGGGTGAAGAAAGGAAGCTCTTGGCCGAAAGTCTCCCTCCTTTTTCTGTATTTCCTTCGATAGCTTTATAAATTTCCCCCCTAAATTAACTAATTAATATCACCTAATCAGTTAATAGAATTAGCTAATTAGATTGCTTAATGGAATTTCTGAAGAGCAGATTTAGAAGCTCTTAAGGAGACTTTAATCACTTTTTGTCTGTGTTCATTCAGCAACTAAGTGCAATCAGTGTTATCAGCAGAACATTTCGGAAAATTACTAATTGGGCTTCATCCTGCTCCAGAGCCACAGCTACAGTTTCCCAGGTTTTCTGGCTAGTCCCTTCCAATTGCTCTTATTGGCACCCGATTCCACTGAAAACCCACTGCTCTCAGGCACCCAGTGCAATATTTCAATGGAATCACCTCTATGTTACAGCACTGCATAAGAGCACCTGGACCTGCAAAGACAACAAGGTTAATTCATCCTGCTTTTGGGGTTCCTTTCCTCCATCCTCTGCATGGGAAAAAAGTGAGACTGACGCTGAACCAGGGTTTTCAAACTAATTTTTTTCCTTTGTGGGAATGAAAATGAGGCTTTTGAAATATATTCCAGTGATGTGTGGCATTTTCTTGAGCTGAACACGCTCAAGTCCCTGCCCTGCCTGAAGGTTTGCAGGGCAGTTTTATCTCAAACTAAACCAGAAGAGAACTTAAGCCATAATGCTTAAGTCTGAAGGTCTCAGGGTGGTGAGGGAGGGGATCAACTAGGTGGAAACTAACCCTTCTGAGTGAGCACATTGTGTTGGGACTTGATTAAGTCAGCTATGCAACACCATGTTCTCTTAATAAAAATGTCTAGGCAATTATCCAGGGAATTTGCCTGCCCTGTTTTCCCCTCTTGCTTGTGGATTTCCTGTGAACAAGCTGAGACCTCTAGATTTCCTCAGCATCTGGAATTTCTCTGCCATTAAACTTCACAAATCATTCTAGTCTGGAATTGCCTGCAAGCCCAACCCACATAGATATTTTGCTGGAGAGGTGATCACTACGAATTATTGGGGTTTTGGGACTAGGACATCAGTTGATATTATCAGGCATGAATCAGTTACCATAAAAGTTTTGTAACGTCAATAGAACAGTTTCCATCCAATCCAAAGCTCCACAACACGTGGATATCACGTGTCAATTGCTAATGGCACAGTGAAGAGAAGCTGCAGGTTTTCTTGGCACTAATGTTAGCCTGAAGAGTGATGATAGCCTTCTGGTGATGACATCGGTTTCCCTAGTGTGGAAGTAGTGTGATGACTGAACAGCAGCTGATGGGCAGTTCACCCAGTTCACTTCTCCAGGGCTCCAGTTGCTAGCAAATGGTGGATGAGTGCCTTCTTGATCCATATGCTTGTGTCCACAGGTTTTTGTTTCTGTTCCCTTGTTGGACTTTAAGGAATGTGTCCGTTTATAAAACCTCTCCACTCATATACAGCTGCCTGTACTCAGTCATGTGAATTCATGAAAGCAGTAGGAATATTGTTCCATTTAGCTACTCATGGAGAATTCTTAGTAATTCTAGTAAGTAGTTGGCAGTGGCAAAACTTGTTTCACTAGGAATACCAAAATATTGCTGGAAAATTAAACTGCAAACTGTAAAATGGACCAAAAATGTTTAAGAGCTACAGGATTAGCCCATGAGAAAAACGGGAAAAGAATTTATAATATTTCCACTGGACACTTCAGTGTTTTAGCAATATATCTTAGGGAATCTTTCTGAGACAGTGTCATTAGTTCTAATAACCTCTGATGAATTTCTTTTTCAGGAATTTACCTAATTCCTTTATGAGCCCTTGTGCATTTCATCCACAACATCCTGCAGCAAGGAGCTGCAAAGCTCAACTGTACACTGAGTAACGAACCACATCCTGCTGTTTGTGTAAGCCATCTGCCTTTGAGTTTTACTTTGTTGGTCTCTAATTCCTTTACTGGTGAAGACCATGGGCACCTGCCTTTGTTTATCTTCTTGGAGCCATTAATGAATTTTCAGACATCACAATTCTACCCTTTCCCCAATGACATTCAAAGACAGACAACCTTTAGCCTGTTTGATCCTTGTACAGTGTTATACAAAGTCTGTTCCATAGCTATGCTGTATTTCTCCGTTTCAGATGTTTCATATTCAGCCAGATACTTGTGATAGCAAATTTCATGTAAACTTCTGAAAGAACTTGGTTTTTTTTTATATCTTTTTAGAAAGAGGCAGAGGAGAAAGGTATGAACATGCAGGTTCAGTCGGAATAGTAGGGGTATAGAACTATTTTAACTAAAAATCTAACCTCTAAACAATGTCTCCCATTTGTACAGGCTTTCTAATAAAGAAAAGTTTTCTGACTCAAAACATCTCTGAAACTGAATACCCAAAGCAAAGTCTAATTTGTTGCTGAAGTCTTGCTCAGGGATTGTGTTCTCATAGAATCATTGAGTGGATTGGGCTGGAAGGGACCTTAATGCCTACCCAGTTCCAACCCCATTGCTATGGGTTGGTTGCCCCCCACCAGCTCAGGCTGCCCAAGGCTCCATTTAGCCTGGCCTTGAACACCTCCAGGAATAGGGCACCAACAATGCTCTGGGCACTGTACTAAAAAAATTTGCTAAATCTCCCTTCTTTTAACTCAAAACAGTTCCCCTTTTTCTATCACTATCTGCCCATGTAAGAAATCATCGTCTTTCCTGTTTTCATAAGTTCTCCATAAGCCCTGGAGCCTTCTTTTCTCCAAACTGACCAAGCCCTGCTCCCTCAGCCAGTATAAAATGGTTAACATTGGAAAGAGAAAATATCGCTCTAATGGACAACCCTTCAGTGTGTTCATTTTCACAGGCACCGACTCCTACACTCATTAAACAGATGAATATTTTCTAGTTTACAAAACGGCAAGCTTATGTTAACTTTCCCTGAGTCAGGTCACTAACAAAGCTGTGTAAACAAATGACCTGTAGCCATAATCTTCTTCAGTTCCCCCTATTGATTTCATTCTACTGTTTTTCTGCCAAATATTAGCAAACGTTCCTTCAGAAATGTAGGAATTTTGAATGCTTCTTGGATGGAGTGAGTCAGGGGAGACTGAGAACAGCTTGATAGTATCTTTCTCATGATCATACACTGGGGCTGAGGAATACGACCACGCTGATATTCTTTATAAAATATATGCAAGGAATGTCACCCATGAGGACATGATAATTTCATTTTGAAAGCATATCTTTTGCAGTGTCACCAGAACAAGAGCTAGGTGGGGAAGTTCACTGCTGTATCTTGGAAGCCATTCATGCCACGTCTCCAATGAATAGTGCTATTCTGATATGACTTCCCCAGATACTAGTCTTTTTCCAATGCTATTTAATGTTTTGCATAAGTCATTTGGCACTGTGGCAGTACATATAGGGGTTAGGAAACTTTTAAGTCATTACGGATGACACAGAAATGCACAGGCTAGCAAATAAGATGATATGGGTTTTCATACTGAGAGATATGGATTGTGTACTTAACTGGTCATGGTTCAGCAGGATGCTTTTAGTCCAGCCAAATTGAAGGGAATCCCTCTGGGAGTGAAGAATGCAAGGCTGTGTGCACAGAAAAGCAAACTGCGTGTTCAAAAGCAGCATCTTGAGCAGTGTCTTCAGGGTCGTCTACGATAACCTTTAAAAACAAACTCTCATTGAAGTTCCATGGAGGGCAAAAAAGAAAACAGTATTCAAGTCTACTAAAAAGGTAGGTAATGTCAGCTGGCACAGGGGGAACACAGCCTTGGGAGGACTGCTGTGCTGAGTCCAGATGTGTTGGAAGAGCAAACATGAAGAATTTGCTTTGGCAGGGGGTTTGGACTCAATGATCTCCAGAGGTCCCTTCCAACCCCTACGATTCTGTGATTCTGTGAGTGCTGAGAAATACCTAGACCTGAGGTGAAAATAAAAAAAAAATAACCTCAGATGAAACCTCAGCTCCATTAGGTAGCTGAATGTTGACCTGTCTGGAAAGAGGTTCATAGGTTCATAGGTGATGGAGTAGGCTCCCTACAGAGAAACCGTTGAGCATCTGAGCTTACACTTTAGCTCAGCTTTGAAGGAACTTTGGTTATGGGTAGAGTTGAAGGAGTAGTGATGGCCTCCTGGCCCAGTGAGGCTCTGGATGTAATCCTCCTTCTTCCCCACTTCTGACAGCTCTGTCTCATTCATGCTAAGAGAAAGCTGATGAACATCAGGTTGTCATGAAGCGTGCTGGAAAAGACTCCTGAAATGGGGTCTGGGTTTTATACGAAGAAACTTTTCCATTGCTGGAGGACATGGTTTAGTGAGCATGGTGGTGATGGGCTGGCAGTTAGACTTGATGACCTCAGTAGTTCTTTCCTACCTTAATGATTCTATGACTCCTCTTCCCACTCAGCCAAACAGAATTTCTTCCCCTCTGTTCATTTGCCCTTCAAATTCTTCGAAGCATAAGATTTACAAAAGCGGGAGCTGGTTGCCTTTTGCTTCCCCCACAAAACAAAAGGAGGGAGAGAAAGGATTGTATACATCATGAAGAATTTCCAGTAGAACAATCATACAGCTGACAGCTCAGACAGGGTCTCCCCCAGGGAAAGGAACACATTATATTAACCGTGATACACCAAGGAGCCTTGCACATACATCACTTCCTAAAATGTTTTTAAAAGTTCATTAACTTCCAGTGGAAAGTTGTGGCTGCATCAGTTGCCTTGGAGCCATTTTCACTGACTCTTGGCCCTGGCTGGGGAATACTTTGTTGATTTAGATGGGTCTATTAGAAAGTGTAAGTCTGCTGGGATATATAAAAGGCAAAGCTTCACTCTACTGAATGTTTCCTTAGTGCAGCACTTTAAGAAATTGCATGGGAAGCAAGGTTTGAGTGCCTTGCTGCTTTTAAACTGCTGGACTTTCAGCTTGAATGTTTCAACTTGGTTAGTAACCTGTAAATGACACCAATAAAAAGAAATCTGAATGGGGTGGGAGGAGAAAAAGAAAAGGATGCAATCCATCCTGTACTTCTATTGCTTCTGAGAATTTACTTCTAATCACTAATAAAAACACCTGGCACCCATCAAGGACCACGTGCTGGCAAGCTGGATGTGACCCAGTGATCCAAGGGAAAAGTCTTTTTGTAGTGGGGGAAGGGGTGTAGGAATAAGGAATGTATCAGGACAAGGAAAATTGTGGAGTGATGCATCACCTCCTCCTATTATTATTTCTGGAGAAGAAGGAGGAGAAATGGAGAGAAATCATAGAATCACTAATGTTGGAAAAGTTCTCTAAGATCATCCAGTTCAACCATCCACCTATGACCAATATTTTCCAAAATGAGCAATGTCCTAAACACATTGTCTTATGAAACTGTAAGCGTTGTAAATTTTGAGGAATTAAAAACTGAGCCCTTCCTGACCCTCCCCCAACAAATAATTCTAGTTCTCAGGGTTGCTTCTCTTTCGTGGTCCCAATCAACAAAATATCTTCAGTCACTGTATTTTCCCTTCCTTTTTATTTTCTCTTCCTTCAGTTTGACAGGTGAAATATTAGAATGAGAAGGGGATTTAAAAAAGGAAAAATCTGTCATCTTCATCTAAAAGAACAGCACAAAGGGTCTGCTACATGTGTTTGTATATTTCTTTTCCTTCTTTTCAGTCAGATCTAATATCACTCGGTGACCAAAGAGAAGCTGCTGTGTTTTACTGGCTCTGACATATGTTGTATGCCTAATATATATTTATTTAAAATATTAATGCATATCACTGAGCTCTGCCTGGCTGATAAACGCATGCTCATCAGAGATGTTTATGCACATTGTCTTCTGTTGCTTTCTGGGCCTTGTTGGGAGAAGATATACACTGGAGAGTAAAGGTTTGCTTCCGACCCTATAGGAATTTTTTAATTACTATTTTGACAAAGAACAAGTTTAACTGGCTCTTCAGCCACAGACTATAAGGTCATTGCTATCACAGACCATAAAGAAGATACAAAAATGAGGTAATAAAGTATATGGGCTGTGTATGTCTGGTAATTTAACATCATTCTTGTAACCCTCTGAGTCACCTGTGACTAATTTAAAAATGCTGATGCACTGAGATGAAAGCCACAGCAAACCACCTAAATCAGACTCTGAGTGCTGTAAACACTGGGGGTGGGGAGAACAGAGACAGGGAGGGAATCAGAGCTTTTATGTGAAACGATGCACTCTAAATGGGCCTTCAGACGATGGTGTGTGGATCCCCAGAAGTGGACTGCTTTGCACAAACATCTCAATGCGCTCTTCATTTATTGCCTGCTTTGGATCTGGAGTATTGCTCATTTTTCCCTTTCTTCTTTGCTGGCAGTTGCTTGTTTTTCAAGGTTGGAGGTGTAGGATGATCCAGGTGGGATCTCCAAATAGGGCTGCACATCCATTTGGGTGCCGTGCAAAAGACATGTGGATCCTCCACGCTCTTTTGCCACAGGGACACTGTCCTCAACCAGATTACAGACTCATTTCATCCTAATGAAGCCATCTCAGCCTCAAACCCCTGTTTGTCCCTGTCAACCTGGAGCTGTGTGTTCCCCCTCCTTGCCTGGCAGAGAGTGAAGCATAGCTCATCCTGGGGTGAGCTGGTTCAGGGAACTCAACCAGCAGGAAATTATTGGCTTGTTTCGAAGAGTTTCTGCTGGCTTAGCTCTCTGGGCCAGCTGCCTGCAGGGGGAGGGCAGGTGCCTGCAGGGAGTGTGAGATCCCAGACTCGTTTGATTAAATATTCAAGGGATGTCCCATATCACTGACAACTGGAGAGACCCCTTGCTTCACTATCCACCTTTCCCTGTGCAAGGATACAGCAAAACCTTTTGTATAATGGTGGTAAGAATTTTGTTACATTACAGGCATCAGGAGGATATTTTTGGCTACGATACCTGCTATTTTCTATCCACAAAGCCAAAATTTCCAGATCAGTTCAAAAACAGAGACAAGCAGATATGCCGTAATATCATCATTTTGTCTTGTGAACTATTGCTGGCTCAGAGAAACCCCATTCTGGAGCTGTCTTTGGAGGAGAATGAAGTGAGTTCGTGCTGTGGGAAGCAGGCCAGAAAAGGAGAGCAGATATATAACCACGGGGGCTGGGGACACTTGAAGGAAATAGTGATGGTCGATAGATATTGATCACCTCTTCTGTGTGCTCAGCTGCTGCAGATGGAGAAGAGAAGCTTGTTGTTCCTCCTGGGGAAGTGCAGGAAGTGTGTGCAGCTCAGCAGCCCCAGAGAAGATGAGCCAAAGCGGCTCTGTTTTGCTCTCTGACACAGCAGGTGCTGACCCACAGCAGGGAGAAGGGATGCTCCCATACTGCAGAGCCCCCATATAATACCTTCTGCTGAAGTTCAGTAGGACAACCCTATGTATCACTACCTAGTCATCCCTGGGATTGCACAACCCCATGTGGTGCATGTCATTTGGTTTTGGAGGCCATGTCATACTAGTTGGTGCTAATGGGGAAGTCTGTCACACTTAGCTTTTCCCTGCTGGTAAATCTGCTCCAGGATTTGTAGTTGTTCTGTCCTACCTCATGCAGTATCCCCAGCCTTGTGGATTTCATGCAAGACCCTCAATCTTGGGGATTTCCTGCAGAACATGGGGATGTTCAGTCTGGAGAAGAGGACACTCAGGAGAGACTCATCACTCTGCAACTCCATCAAAGGAGATTGTTGTGAGCATGTGGGTCAGCCTCTTTTCCCAGATAACAGTAATAGGACAAGAGGTGATGGCTTCAAGTTTTGCCCGGGGAGGTCCAGGTTGCATGTTAGGAAAAATTGCTTCTCCAAAAGAGTGGTAAAGCACTGGCACAGTCTGCCCAGGGGGATGGTGGAATCACCACCCCTGGAGGTACTCCAGAACAATGGAGATGTGGCTCTGAGGGACATGGTCAGTGGGCACGGTAGGGGTAAGCTGACAGTTGGACTTGGTGGTCTTAGTGGTCTTTTCCAACCTTAATGATTCCGTGATTCTATGGGTGGAAGGAGAGAGTCACTCCTTGGAGTACAAGGCATTGGGACTTCTCCAAGAGACACACAGCAGTAGGCAGGAGAGGACTGGACCTCTCTTAGAGAACAGGTTGATCCTCCTGATGTCAGCAGACAACGTGACTGCCTGAGAAAAACACTGTCTGTTATTCACTCCTTCCTTGACATGACTGTCATGCCATCTCTGGACTGGGAATCTGGAAATGCCGGTCCTTGCTGGCTCTGACCTGTCCTGTGGTGCGATTTGGGGTGAGTCACTTCACCTCTCCCTGTCTCTTTTCCCCTTGCTGCTTTGTCTTTTGAGCAAGCCTCTGGGTTCTTCGATAGCAGCACTGCCTCTCTGTGTTTGTTCAGCAAGCAGCACAATAGACCAGCAAAACTCACTGCAACCTCCAGCTCTCACTGCAATACAGGTAGTAAGGATTTATCTCAGACAGTCTTTATGAAAAGGACCTTCCCATCAAACACACAAACTTCTCAGCTCCCGAGAAATGGAATTTCTGTCCCCCCCAAAGCTTCAACCCCTCAACATTCAGCTTCATCCAGTAACAATGTGAAATAAGGTGACTCGGAAATAAGCACACTTGAGTGTCTTCACTGAATAACAGAGACTGACAAAAGGTGACAGGTCGCAGGGAAAGACTTCAAAATTTTTGACATGAGCGATAACATTTGGAGCTAAAGCCTAAACATTTACAAATGGTGATTGGAAAGTGGAGGAGGGGGAAAGAACAAGCTGCTTGAGTAGAGTTGGAGAAAAATGGGAGGATGTCATTGAAAGTCATGTTTTGGAGCAGAAGTCGTGTTTTGACAGATTCTCTCGTTTCGTTTGGAAATATCTCTTTGTTGCAATACATCAGTTGACCAGCTCTGTTCCTCTCTGAATCCCAACAAGATACTTAGTTCTGTGCAAAAGTAGAAAGAAAGAGACCAAGCCTGTTGCAAGCAAGTTCCACACATCCAATCTTTTCTTTAACATTTGATTTCTTTGCTCTGTAACATATATTTTGAGAAATGGAGGCAAAGCCTCAGAGCAAAATTGCCCAGTGTGTGACTTTCTGACATATAATCAATCGTCTGCTCACTGACTATGGACGAGCTGTGTTAATATGCCCGTGAAGTCCTTCAATTTATCAGGTAGGGTAGCAGCAGCTCTGAACCTAAAGAACCTGGCAATAACAGAGGGGAACGAAGTAACCGAATATAGCTGCTGTTCCCCAAAGTAACTTATCATTCAGTCTATACTTGTGGATTAGCCTCTGCTGTGCTTTTCAGCCTCTGGCTAGCTTGCAAACTGTGTACTAGTTTTTAATGAAGATGTGTCAGGATTAGAGTTCAGGTAGGGGAAAGGGTAAGCAGATGTATAGCAATGAGATGTGACCAGATAATATATTGAGGTGGAAATTCTGTAAGAATGACCCAGTGGAACTTTATGGGTCAAATCTTTTTCATTTTGGTGGGCAGCTAGGAGATTGCCTGAGTTGTACAGAAGTGTTTAGATTTCTTATCTTTCAGGAAGCTGTGACACTTAGCATCACCCAGCTCAAAAGGAGGAGCATGCAGGAGTCCTTTATTAGATGATTAAAGCACATCTGGGACGCTACTGTAGATCTGTCAGGAAAATCCTTCCCAGGGCAGCCATGTACCTTGGAATTTTGACAGCATTTGTTTTAGGGCCTTTGACACAATGTGGGAGGCAGCTGAGAAGGTGATTCCCTGGGCTGAGATGCCATGTGTCCATTGCAAGAGGTCAGCAGTGGTTGAGGTGGCCCAACACACAATCTCTGATTTTTCTTCGTCTTCCTCTCACCCTGCAGCAGCCGCAGAAACAATGAGTTTGCCCTTTGCAAGCAGCCAGACTTTCCCTAGGTCTGCCCTTTAGCGATGGCAATCAGAAAGCATTTATCTGCCAAGTTTTTCTTCTGTTATTTTCCCCTGCTCCCTCTTCCTTTGTCTGCTTCAAGAGTGTAGCAGGAGAGGGAATCTTGCTGAAGGAGGTGGGCCGAGCAGCTTGTGCAAACTTTCCCATGCGACAGCCCCCGGTGCAGCTGGTGCACAGACTAGATTAAAGAAAAATACGGGGATTTTTAATTTCCTTGTGTGGAGCTGGGAGATGGAGAGTCACCGTGAGAGGAGTTTGCCAGGGGCAGCAAGGAGATGAGAATGTCAAGCCCAGTGAGAAACTACTGAGAAGTACTGGAGCGGCATTTTTATTTGAAAGGAGTTCTCATCTCCAGCATTGGCTGCTGCAGGAAACAAGTTGGAGTACAAAATGAGGTCCCCAGGGTCCTACTGACAGGACAACATATAAGGAGCCCCACTCAATTACCATCGTATGGCTGTTGTCACTCTCAATTCTCTCTATGTGCACCACATGATGGGAATTAAACTTCAAATGCAGTACCTCCCAGCACCGTGCAAGAATCAAAGCCATGTGTTGGGCTCTACCCATCGCCTATGGAATGGGATTCTACTGTCACTGGGAAACTCATCACTAAGAGCACTGGGACTGGGAGCACAAAACCTTGGAGAAGCATGGAGGAGCAGTCCCATGCTGGCTGATCTGGTGGTTCATTTCCACTGAGATTACTCCAGTGTTGGATATCCTTGGAAGCTGCTGCAAATGCAACCCTTGTCCTTTTCAGCTTGCAGTGTTATCCATCATCTTTTGGCAGCTACAGCAAGTACAATGGGTTTTATCTCTTAGTCTCTGAGTTTGTATCACTTGGCTTTTCACATCCCTCATCTTGATGGAAAACATTTTTCCTGAGCACTGACATAACTCAGATCCTAAATGCCATCTCCCAGCAGGACTTAGGAGCCTGCATGCAATTTCAGGTGGAACTCAGAGGGAATTAGTTAAAGCAGGACCCTGCTCAGAAGGGCTGGACATCCCTTCAGACTCTGTGAGCTGGGATTCCTCTGGCTGCTCTATACCTTCACAGAGATTGAGGCAATGGGAGGCAGACAGTGCAGACAGTACCACAGCCTGTGGTTTAGGATCTATGAGAGAAAGAAGGGCCATGCTAATTATGTCCATCATCTTTTCCACTCTTACAGCTTCTTCTTGCCCAAGCTGCTGGAGTTTCACTTCCTAGTATATATATCCCAGAGGTATCACTGTTTAAAAAAGCCCAAAGTCAAAAAGTAATAAAATGCCAGACAGTTTTGATAAAAGATTTCCATTCATAGTGTCTTCTAATAGTACAGTGAAAAAAAACCTTTTGAAGTATGTATGAACATACGTGCCTGCTGATTTCAGCCAAACTTGGCAGGAAAATGGGTGTCCCAGAGTTTCCTTCCACATGTTCAGAGACAAAGAAATTCTGAACAGTGATCTCCTGCCTTATTGACACTAAGGAATCCACACAGATGAGAATCCCAATATATACCCCAAAGTGGGGTCGATATTTACTCCTTCAAACACACATCTTTCAAACTTCCCTCCATCTCCTACACCAAAACCCTTGGGTACAGATGCATATCAATTCAGGATCTTTCCGTTTATGTTTACTGCCAAAACTTAGGGATAATCTGGTCAACATTTGGGGTTTCAGAAGCTAAAAATGAGCTGAAGACTCAAACCTGTATTGCACATCAAAATGCCAGAGCACTTTGGTCCTTCTCATTGCACTGGTTAACTTGAATTAGCTTGTTCGAGAATGATGCCTTTTATCTGGTTGTCACATGCATGCTTAATGTGAACAACAGCAAGAAGAATAGCAGAAGAATAAAGGCCTTTGATGGGGATTTATGAAGGTCACATGTCTTAATTTTGCAGGGGTGAAAGTGTGCGTTCAGAGAACCCATTGGAAAATGTGCTTGGCAGGCATTTGTCAGCTCAGAGACTTGGAGGAAACACAGCAAATAAAGAAGTAACAGTTCTTGGGGGAAGAAAAGAAAGGGCTGAATGCACTGAGTGGTCTCTTCTTTTCAGTGGATCCAAAGGTTGGATATTAGGGAAGATTTCTTCTCTGAGAGAGTGGTAATGTACTGGCACAGGCTGCCCAGGGAAGTGGTGGAGTCACCGTCCCTGGAGATGTCCAAGAAACATTTAGATGTGGCGCTGAGGGATGTGGTCAGTGGGTGTGGTGAGGACGGGTTGGGGTTAGACTTGATGATCTCAGTGGTCTTTTCCAACCTTAATGATTCTTTTATTCTAAGAAAAGTCTCATCTTTAAGCAGTAAACAGGCTGAGAGGACACTGACAAGCCCACAGTCTACTTGTCAGTGCCAAGTGGTGTCACCTAGTGCTCTGATGAGACATTGTAGGTGCTCCATCATTGGCTGGTTACTGAGTGTTGGGTTAGCAGACAGTTTTGGATGGTTGACAAGTACTTCAGGAGGAGATGAGAACAACTCCACCAGCACCGTGCAGTTTCCAGCAGGCAGAGTGACCCCTGCTGCTTGCCAGCACAGACATTGCATCCATTGCACCTAACATGACAGTCTTCAAAAATAAACCAGGTAAGAATTTCAGTGCAAACCCCAGACCTGTGTGGTCTGATAGAGATGGTGCAACTGTGAGAACCATGGCAGAAGATCCTGTAGTGTAGTAATCCTTAGATCCCTCCACTAAATACATCTATTATCTCTTCCTAGGTGGTGGCACAGGAGGCCCCAACCTCTTCCTCACCATGTCATTCTCTTTGATCCTGCTCCTCACTTTCTTCCTAGCACAGGTCACAGCAGAAATGTTTCCTCCAGAACAGTCTCCCATCAGACCCTTGCAAAGTCTAAACAAGCTGTATAAATACCAGTGCAGAAGGAAAGGGCATAATTTAGACGCAGCAGAAGGAAAGGGACAGCAGTGAGTGATGGCAAATGCACTTGAAAGACACTGGCACAGATATCAAATAGCAGAGGGATTTTGGGGCTGTCTTCACAAATTCTCCTTCCCATTCCTGAGTCTTGTTCCTCATATTCACAGCAAACTGAGCTTCTTCCTTTCAACTCAGGATCCTCAAAGCAAAGCTATGATTTTCCTATTCTCTACCAGGACTGTGGTGCACACATATCCTTACAGCAAAGAATGCCCTATTGAAGGCTGCTTGGCACCAACCTTAAAGCAATTTAGTAATCTGTCATCTTAAACCATCTAATGACAACTCTTCAAGCAATTGGAAAATTGTGGCCTTCAGCAGACTCTCCAGCTGAGCAGGAGCCGGTGTGTGTCTCCTCTGCTTTCAGCACGACTTGGCACTACCAATGAAAGTCAGGCTCCTCTCCATGTGCTTGGCAAGGCACTAATGCAGAGGTAGGATGCAAAGGGTGGGTTGAAGAGACTCCGAGGCTACATCTATACTGTTAAATAGCACGGGCCAAGGTTTGCTCCTTGGCACAGGCAGCAGCTGGCAGAGCTTACATGCTGATATTTAATCCTCCTCTTCAGGACAGGGTGGCTATGTCCAAATCTCCCTCTAGGGACAAATTTTTGACTCAAACATCAGCCTGCACTTGGGCTTAAAGCAATTTCAATGGCCAGAGACCATGCTCCCAGTGGCCTGGCCTGGCTGACTGCAAGACACACTGGGCATGAATCCCAGTTTGCTGAATTTGCTGACTTTTGTATGTGCCTATGTTAACTATCATTTCTGTAGCTTGGGTACCCACTGCCTGATCCAAGTGATGTACTGTGGATTAGCACCTACTGACATCTGCTGTACAAGAATCCAGCTGGGATGTAGAGGACATATGAATACATAGGAGGGATCCATTGAACTCCATCATTGCTTTGCTATCAAATGAAGTAAAAATGGAATAAAAAGTTCTGACATACTCCATGATACTACCAGGGAAATGAGACCTCGAGAGACATAGAAACTCCTGGAAGAGTTCTGAAGAGGCTGACCATGAGGAACTGCAGTTACACTTTGATAAGAACTCTGTCTGAGGAAAGATGGGGCAAAGCTGAGCTTGTTTCACCTCTAATGAAGTTGTCAATGAAGCAGCAGAGTACTCACTGCAAAAGCAGACTAAATCGGGCTGAAGAAATTATGTTTTTTGACACACTGAAACCTGTCGGGGAAGCTGACAGCATTTTTGCCTGAGGAAAGAAAAAAACATATAAGAGACGCAGTGTATTTTGTGTAAGAACAGGGTGGTGTGGAGGTCATGGGAAGGGATAGACCGTGTAGGGGTGAGGTTGCACCTCACAGTCTTAAGGAGGGTTCCTTCTCCTGCTCAGCTCGCCCACCATGCTTTGCCTCACTGCACTCTTGAACAGACCTCAGTGAACCCCTTCCTGCAGCACCTTGGTCATCCACGAATCCATCCTCATGGATTGTGGATCCTCATGGACACCAGAGTCCCATGGGTGATCTTTCTGCAGCCATCCTGGACCAGCATGGGAAAAGGGTGTCAATCTCACGTTCTGACCAGGAAATACAGGGATATAGAGCCAAAACCTGGGTGGAACTCATCCTTGAATGGCATGAAAGGTGTGTACTCTGTGCTGTCATCTGGCTTGGCAAGATGCAGCAGGGATGAACTCAGTAGAGCTCCATGCAAGAAAGAAGGAAAGAGTGGCATGGATGTTAACTGCTGATGACATGGTGTATGCTTGACAAATGCAGCAAAACTACCTTGGCCAAAACACCTCCACTTGTGCATGTCAAGGTGGTATTCTTGTGCATAAGATGCCCAAGTGCAGTCTGGAAACACACCAAAACAGCACTGCAGCTGCCCTAAGGGCAAACAAAACTCACAGACCTGTTTTCAACTCCAGTTCTTCCATCACAGTTCTCTGGTACATCTCTGGTACAAAATTTGAGAGTTTTGTTTGACCACAGCATGCAGGAGTGACCTCCTCTGTACCTTGGAGTCATGATGAGGAGGAGTACAGGAGATGAAGTCAGTGCATGGGGTCAGTGCAGTACCCGCAACTAGGCTGCCAAAGGGATGCTGTGCTGGAGGATAGGATGGATCCAGTTGTGTGGGACACATTCTCAGAGAGCCATGGGACCCAGCTGCTACCACACCACTCATCTGCATGGGGTATGGAAGCCAGCATTGAGGCCTGAACCCAGGGAAGCTTTTGGCTCCAGCTCTGACCATCGTGGCTTGGACTCTGCAAGGCAAACCAGTGAATTCCCAGCCTGGTACTGGAGCCAAACGATCCTGCAATTTGTGAAGCAATTCAATTGCTTGGCCCCACTTGAGTGTTATCACCCCAGCCGGCTCCAAGGGTGAGCAGAAACTGGAGCTGAGCCCAGGCCAGCGAGCCTAGAGTCAGGCTGAATGTGCCTCTCTGCAACACTCACAGCTCGAGCTTTTATCTCTATTTTTTTACAGCTTATCGTGTTTGCACTACGGCTCCGCAGATAACAATCTATTAACAGTAAAGTGAATTAGATCACTGCCTGGTTATTTCGCTCAGCTGAGGCCAAACTGCTCTTGTCCAATCAGGAAATTTGTGCTGCTTCATTCTCTCTGTGCACGAAGGCATGTCACTCTAATTACCTCCCGTCTCATTCAGCCCGAGCAACTCTGAAACGTTTGCAAGGCAGGAGGGGAGCTCTAACCTCATTAGAGCATGTTATCGTAAGAGATCAGACACGGGCAAGGGTTTGTTGTGACGAGCTGCTCACACATGTTTTCTTTTGAAACTACAAAAGGCGAATAGTGCTCCAAAGCCAGCGGTGCAGAGCCTGGAAATAACCCTCCCCAGTAGCAGGGATGGGAAGCAGATGCACGGGGTCACATCTAAGGGACATGGGTTAGTGGATATGGTGGGGACGGGTTGATGGTTGGACTAGATGATCGTAGTGATCTTTTCCAACCTTAATGATTCTATGACTCTGGGGATGGGAGAAGGACAGTAGGGATGAGCTTAGGGACGCATCATCATTAAAATGATCGGTTTCCTGCTAAACTTCAGCACTGGGGGAAGAAAATGTGGAGGTGGATGTGTGCCAAAGCAAAGAGCCCTTTCTTTGTAGAAAGGCCACTGGTGCAGAGTGAGCAGGGTGGGCTGGTGGGCAGCAGGCACGCTGGGTTTGTGGTGATGGAATCCCTCACAATCCCTCTCCTGACCCTTCTAAATGTCTCTAATCCAGAGATACTGAACAACGTTTTTATTTTTTTCCACCATCTTGATTATTTCTGATGGACATTCCCCTCTGACCAAGCAAATTAAAAAGTCAAGCAAACCTACTCATTCCTGCAAGCCATTAACTAAATTAATGAAAATGATCTATTTTTGGTTGCACAAGTGAATATTTTCTTCGAAATCTCTTCTGTTCAGACTGGGTAGCACTCATCAGAGGGATGGATCATGCTTTAAACTAAAAGAGGAGAGATTTAGATTAGATGTCAAGGGGAAACTTTTCACTGGGAGGATGACGAGGTACTGGCACTGGCTGCCCAGAGAAGCTGTGGCTGCCCCGTCCATGGAGGTGCTCAAGGCCAACCAAATTGGATGGGGCCACATGCAGCCTGATCTAGTGGTTGACAGCATTGCCATGGCAGAGAGGTTGGAATTGAATGATTTTTGAGGTCCCTTCCAACCCAAGTCATTCTCAGATTCTATGATTCTGTGATTCTATCATTCTATGATTCTACCTTTGGGAGCTGGATCAGCTGGCCTTGATGGAGAAGGCCCCTCAGATTCTGTTCCCAGTCCTCAGAGAAAGTGCCAGGCAATGCTGGGGGAGGGAGCTGGAACCAACCCACACCCATACATCTTCTTGAATTTAAGAAACACCACGGAGTAGAATCCCATTAAATCTAAATCTCTTCATTTGTGTCAGAATAAACTTCAACGACCCCTTTTATTATTAGTTCTTGGAGAGAAGCTGAAGCCTTTAATGTTTAATAAAGCCAGGGCCTGTAAGCAGTCACTGCTGCTGAGTGTGCCAGGCCACCTGGCAAAGGCACAAAGCCCACTGCCAAGAGCACCCAGGCAGATTCTGGCAATTTGTTGATGAAAGCAATTTAATGGGAGGTTAATTTAAGCCACCAGGATGGAAATGTGCTTACAGGGACAAAGAGGTTAAAGAATAACCCCCAGCATATCTTCTCCATTCTAGCCCAGCAATTCCATTCCCCCTGCTGGAAAGACAAACCTCCTGGTGTTGCTCCCACAGGTCCCGTGGGTACAAGCAGTCCTATGCTCCACTGTAGCTGGTGAGATGGCAGTGTGGGGACATGGGACTCTGTTTGGAGACCACTCCAGCCAGAAGTCCTTCAAAATGAAATGCCTGGACAGCCCAACACAGCACAGCCCTTCCCTGTGGCCGATCAGAGATGTATTCACCCTCAATAAATGCTAAAATGAAACAATGAAGGACCTGATCCAGAGCCCCCTGAAATCAAAGTGTTTCCTCTCCCTCTCCTCTCCTCTCCTCTCCTCTCCTCTCCTCTCCTCTCCTCTCCTCTCCTCTCCTCTCCTCTCCTCTCCTCTCCTCTCCTCTCCTCTCCTCTCCTCTCCTCTCCTCTCCTCTCCTCTCCTCTCCTCTCCTCTCCTCTCCTCTCCTCTCCTCTCCTCTCCTCTCCTCTCCTCTCCTCTCCTCTCCTCTCCTCTCCTCTCCTCTCCTCTCCTCTCCTCTCCTCTCCTCTCCTCTCCTCTCCTCTCCTCTCCTCTCCTCTCCTCTCCTCTCCTCTCCTCTCCTTTCTCCTCCCTTTCCTTTCCCTTCCCAGATTTATTTCTACTGCTCTAGATTACAACAATATGCAGCAGTTTTCTGCAGGTGAGAGCTGACCAGCACTGAGCAGTAACCAGATATCCTAGCTGAGCATCAACACACAAAGTCTTGCTTTAGCAATGCCTTCCAATAGTTTTAACTTCAAACTGAAGTTCCCATTTCTCTCCTTAACATGGTCCAAGCTGAATCCAACGCCAAAATCATAGGCAACCTTCTACTTGAACTCCAGTTCACACTAGTGAAGCCACAGTCCTCTTCCAGTTTTCTCCCTTAGAAATCCTTAGGCCAACTCTTGACTTTCACTTGCTGAAATTGTAATTTGGAGCCAGTAATGGGGACTCATTTAATATTCAGACAATGTTCTCTAATACGGCTTGTGGAGGTTTCCTAACATTTTGGATGCAGGGAGGCATAGCTTTCAGCTCTTCCACAATGCCACGAGGGCCAGGAAATTTCAGGTCTTCTTTTTTTTTTCCTCTGTTACCCTAGTTTTAATGAAAGCTGACTTTTCCACTGGATGTATTTTTCTTCTAAACTTACTGAAATCTGAGATGATGGGAAGACAGCTTCTGGTACCATAGGCCCAGGTACTCCAGAGACAGCTCTGGGATGAAGGCTGGTTGGGTTTGAATGGGACAAACACACAAGTATTGTCTCCCGAATCTCAAGTAGGAATCTGCTGTGTGTAGAGAGCTGAGTTGTCCTCCAGGACAGCTATGACTGCTCACACCTCAACAACTACAGCTAACACGAGCACAGGCATCCCTGACCTCTGCAGCAGAGCGGTGTTTGGAGCACAAGAGAAAGGGTTATGCAAACAGAAATGCACACTATTATTGACTGTGAGAAGAGAGTGGCCTTATGATGGAAAAAGTGAATGATGTGCTCTTATGGACACATCAAAGCCCAGAAATGGGTAGATGAGGAAGCATCCCCAGCAGCAGGACAAAAGGTGACTTGTGCAGCAGTGGAGTCTCCGAGTCTGCCCTGTTGCCCTCAGTCTCCACTCTGACTGGCGATGATGATGAAAAATCATTTTCCCATCTGAGGTTTTGCCTCAGCCCCGTACATGGAAGAAAGGCTTCCAGAAAGGCAGAGCCAAGCCGTGCCTGTGGACACAATGCCTGAATGGACCCAGTCTGCTCCCAAACCCTCCATGAATGTGTAGGGAGCAAGGGACACAAGTTGATGGCATAGAAGGCAGGAGGCTGCTTAGCACAGAGGAGCCCAGTGGAACCCAGGGGGCATTGGAGGCATGTACCTCTTACAGCTGTGGAGAGACTTATTGAAAGCTTAACGAAGGAATTGCCAGGCTTGTTTTGTTTCCATGGTACCATAAAAAATGGATGGGAAGTGACTGGGCTGTCTTGTAGCTTGAATGTTTCATTGGCATGTCGCGGAAACCTCCAGAGGATGCCTGGAGGGCATGAGAACTGGCTGATGGAATGTGCTAGTTTGTTAATTTAATAGGATACAGCGTTTTCCCTTAACACTGCACATGCAAATCAGAGTGGTGAATCAGGTCAGCACATCTCCCCCGTGCTGACAGCAGTGGGACCCCTAGCTCACACAGCGTCCCATAGGATGCTCAGGTGCCCCATCCTCCATCACACACCTGACAGGATCAGGCTGTGGGGTGGATTCTGCGCTCCAAAGAATTGAACGAGAAATGAGGAGGAGTGTTTCCATGGTGTGAAAGCCAGTCTGAATGATGCAACAGTACATAAGGCAACAGTGGCTGGAAGAGAACAGATCAATACACACACTGATAGGAGTATAAAAACTTGCAGGTTGTAGCTGGCTGGGGGCTTCATCAATGAATCCTGCCACGCCACTAAAGAAAAGGACTACTGGATTTATCTCCAATTAGTAACCTTACTGTAGTATTTTTAAAGCTATAGGATGTGACACTCCTAAAGCTCACAAAGTGTTTTTACAAATCCCACAGGAAGGATCTCAGCCTCTGATAACTGTGTTTATGATTCTAGTGTTCTGTTCATAATTCTCCATTCTTTTGATTCCCAATTTGAATTCCCTCAATGTCTCCAAAAGAAGAGTGATAAATCTCACATAAATATCGTGAGTGCATGCTCATGTTCTTATGTGTACATGCATGCCTGCATCCTAAAATTCAGTGCATGGATCTTTGCTTGACCCATCACTAAAAGTGAGTCCAACCCTTCCGCTGAGCTCAATGACTGAAGTCCTCTGTTGGGAAGAGTTTAACCCTGTGACAGACACAGGCTCTTCAGAGGATAGAAATAATCCAAAATTAATTGAGCTCAGTGGAGCCCTGCTCATTTAAGTCAGCCAAAGACATTTGAACTCACTGACTTTTCCTTGTCCCTGACTGTAGCCAGGAAAGGATCCTGGTTGAAGCTTTGCTCTGAAATATTCAGATCATCTGGAACCGGTGTACTCCAGTAGGTACCATTTCATACATTACATACATTTCTGCAAATCTGTAGTGTGACATGTACATGAGCTTCACACCAGCAGTAATCTCACATGGTAGAGGGTTTCTCAACACTGTCAGTAATAAGTTTTGGTTGCTCTTTGGGGAAACAGTGTCAAGGATCCAACCTCAGTGCATCCCTAAAATCATAGAATCCAAGAATCATAGAGGTGGGAAAAGACCACTAAGATCCTCACGTCCAACCACCAACCCATGCCCACCATGCCCACTGACCACGTCCCTCAGTGCCACCTCTCTATGTTCCCTAACACCTCCAACTTTTGGCTCCACACAGGATCACCCCAAATCCCAACTCTATGTCTGAGAGCATTTTCCAAACACTTCTTGAACTCCATCAGCTCAGGGCCATGCCCACTATCCTGGAGAGCCTGTTCCATGCCCACCACTCTCTGAGGGAGAACCTTTTTCCAACCTGATATCCAACCTGAAACATAAGCTTTGAGGATCCTGGAAGAGAGGTTTTGTGCTTCGAGAGGAACTCCAGCAGCCTTCCCCATGTCATCCCAGCTGCTCGTAGGGTGGGCCAGGAAGATAAATATGAATTGAGAACCTTTTCTAGGAAAAAAAAAATAAAAGGGAACAACTGCCACAAAAATTTGACTGAATCTCATTCCCAAACAACTCACTGCCAGCTGCACAGCAGGAAAGCAGATCTAAATGGACAGTTGAAGCAATCGTGTTTGATCTTTGCACAGAGGAGGCCACAGGCTGCATCAGTGCCAAGTCCTGCATTGCAAACCACTGCTTGCAGCTAAATGGGACTCTGCCCCTCGAAGGCAGACTGGTCATAATTTAATGGCTAGGTGATGAAGGGAGTACCACACCTCTTTCTAATCAGTGATTAAGTTCTTTTGGTGCTGATTTACTTCATCTGACTTCCATCGCATGCTTTCCTGTGGCTACATCTATATGGATATACAGTGGATAGCTGTGGGCTTGAGTGGTAAAGCTGAGTGTCTTTGCCATTTCTGGGGGCATTCTGAAGCCAGCCAAAATCAGGGCATGTACATCATGTTCAAAACCAGCCCCGTGTACATCTGCAACTGTAGATCCAGACCACAAAACACCCACTCAGATGTGAACCAAGTGCCTCAAACTTTTGGAGCACCTCCAGCACTTGCCCTGTCAGAGATGGTGCTTTAAATAAAGGTCTATATGACAGACTGCTTTGGGAAGAGAATTTTAGATGCACATGTACTGCTTAACCTGGAGCAGAGTGCGGATATAGCCACAGACTTCAAATCATCCTGGTAGCCACTGATGGACATGATCAGTGGACATGGTGGTCTGGCAATTGGACTTGATGATCCCTGTGGTCTTTTCCAACCTTTATGATTCTATGATCAGGATGTGTCGTGTAGGTCACAAAACCTGCCTAGGAAACACGAGTAGTCAGCCCAGTACTTTGTACAGTTACTGCTCCCTAGGATATCTGTGATTTTTTTTTCTAGATTGTTTTTTTTTCATGTTCTCATTAACGAAGTGGAGGGAGGAATGCAAACCTAATGAAGGCACAGGTAGGAGAGCCCTTTCAGCAGCATGACTGCAGCACTGACGTCCTGCAGCTCCGTAGCACTCTGTCTGTGGGATTTTCAGCACAGCCATGGAGACAGATGGCTTGTGCACAGTAAAAAATCTAGTTGCCTCAAACACTATCCAGCAAGTACTCATCAGGATCCCACGTAAAGCAAGGCTCATCTACACCTGCAGGTTCATATGAGCATCTTCCATCAAGCATTCTCACCCTTTTCCCTGAAGTGACAGCAAATCCAGACTTACTTTTCCATGTTCACTTCTACTGCAGAGGTTTGGAGAGGATATACAGCATCCTGTAGCTACCAACTCTGTCATGTGTCCAGTTGGCCATCCTCCCCAGCGCACAGCACTGACCTCTGCTGTATGATGGATCCCAGATGAAGGGAATTAACGATTCCTCTGTTCCTCCTTAGCTAGGAAGCAGTAACCTTTCAGTGCTCCCTGATGTACCAGATATGTCAGAGCATCCCACTCCGACTTCAAAGGAATGTCACAGGAATAGGAAGCACAGAACTAGCAGTGAAGCAATTAGTGAAATGATGGGGTAGGGCTGCTCCCCTGCTTCACTTCCTAATGCCATTTAGTGTGTTTCCATTAGCGTTAACTCATGTGTTAAAGGAGATCAGACACTGAGAAATGAAGGGTCTCCTGTAAAGAAATGGGCTCCACTTTACGATGGATTCACAACAAGTCAGGAGGAGGAACAGGAAGCAGCAGCAGGAAGGGATTTAAAGCGTGCACAAGGGAATAGTTTTCTTTGGCATGGAAAATATCCATACAAGTTGGTTTATATGAGCTTAGACACAAAAGGATCAAACTCTCTGCCTGAAATTCTGCAGTGAAACATAGGCAATTGGCAGTATAAATGTAAATAGTTCCATGAGCAGTGAGAAAAATAAACTCCATTTGCCTGTAGTTGTATTTGACTACAATAACCAGTGTTCTTGTGTGGCAAGGGATCCGTGCACTGACTCATCCTTCATGCTGATGGACCAACTAGTCCTGAATGGTTGTTAGGCAGCTGGCCCCTGCCCTGCACTTGTTAATGAGCTGCTCAGGGAGGTGATGGAGTCACCATCCCTGGAGGTGTCCAAGAACATTGGAGATGTGTCACTGAGGGACGAGATTGGTGGGCATGGTGGGAATGGCTTGGGGTTGGGCCAGATTTCTTAGAGGTCTGCTCAGGAACTGGTTTGGTATTGGTGCCTCCATGGAAACTTTGCTACCTGTGTTGAGGGAGGAAGAAGGAATGATGGATGGTGGGTTTGTCCTGGACAGAAGCCCACCCCTGTGTGTCTGCACTACCCATTACAGAGTGAGCCCAACTTACTGCAGCCACATTCAGGAAGCTTCAGCCCATTTTACACCGCATCAGAATCTGAACTCACATCTGCATTAGCAGTGTGGGAAAAGTGGAAGTCTGCTTGCACTGCCCACTGCTCTCTGCTTCTGCATTTAAAAGCCTTACAGCAGTCTTAAAGCAGGCAAGTAAAAATCATCCAGCAAAATGCAGCAGAGGGTGAACTTAAGAAACCTAATAACCCACCACCCTGGTGCTGCCCCTGGGCAGAGGGCTGCATGCTGATCCTCACTATGGGAGCTCTCCTATTCCAGTGCAACAAAACTGCCTGTAGTCTCTGTTTGCAAAAACAAGGGGAAAAGGGTGATCAACCTCCCTCCTTCAGCTTTTCAAGACTGTGAGTGCTCCAGGGCAGGACCTACCAGGTTGTTTGTGCTGTGGCATAAAGGACTTGGAGCTTTGATGCTCTTCACAAGGGCAGTGCAGAGGTTGCTGCATTAGCATGGGCTGGTTTGGGATTTTCTCCATTTTTTCCAAGCAGTTCAACATAGAATAAGCAGGGATCAATACCACAGCAAACAGAGGGATGGTTTCCAAATAACACCTGATGGACAGATGCTTGCAGGCATCATGGTTTTCCCTGGCCTTATGGGCACAGAGGGGCCCCATTGTGAAGACATCCTGACCCTATTCACCTCCCTACTCCACGAGGAAGGGGATGCTGAGGTCAGGGGGAAGCAGAGGCAGCAGGGGGAGGGGGAGATGAGGGGAAACATGAAAATATGAGAGCATGTATCCCCCACATCTTTGAAAAGTAGGGGAGCTGAGGACCAGCTCTGCTTGCAGGCAGTAAAAAAAAGGAAAGAAAGCTGGAGCAAGGGAAGAAATGGAGATTTATTCCAGTAGCAAAACCTGTAAATGAGAGAAGTGTGTTTTCCCCGAAGCCCCCTTTTTTAATTTTTGTCAGCATGCAGGAGGCACGAGCTGGCTTCCCTCCTCGTGCAGGTGTTTAGTGAGTCTCATGGCAGCTCACACAACAGATTTAGGCTCATGGCTCTTTCTGTCTCCCCTCCTCTCTCTCCCCAAAGTGCCCTCCATGCTCAGTTTTTCATTCCTTGCATTTCCAGCTCTAATTATCTTTTCTCTCCTGCTGCTCCTGATGAATTGCTCTGGTTTTTCGTATCTTTGGGGTCGTGTTGCTTCTTGGGGAGCTAGGCTGGAGGGCTGTATTTCTCAGTCATTACGCAAGACAATTGTCTCAGATGAGGACATTCATTAAACTGATTTGGGAAGCTTGGCCTGTCTTCACTGTGCACGTTTGCATTCGTGTGAAGAAAATAATTAAAATGCACAGGAAGAGTAGGCTGGAATAACAAGAAAGGCTGTCTCTAACCTTAGGAAATCTGAATGCAGGGTAATGGTTTAATTTTTAATAGGTGTCCCCATCAGTGCAATTGTAAAACAGATTTGAGTGCTTCAGTCCAATACTCCAGAGTCTTTGCACATTGGGTTATGCAAAATGCACAGGTGATGAGACCCTGCACATTTGCCTCAGATCCTGAGTTTGCCATAAAGCCCAAATAATTATCAAATCATTAATGGTAGGGAAGGAAGGCTATTTATATGCCTTCTGAGTTTGGACCTCTCTCAGCTTCCCAAGTCTCAACTTCTCTCCACAACCAAATTCAAGAAATATTTTCAGCACAGAAACTGAGATCAACCTCATCCCAGAAGGTGTGGATTTAAGGGAGAAAAATACAGAGAACAGAAACCACTCAGAGACCATAGTGCTAGGAGTGAATTTTCATTCTCCTGGTTGAACAGAGAAATGATAAATGATGCCAGACATGCACCCTGAAGGGAGTGGGCTCGAGAACAGAGTGGTTTCAGTGAAGAAGCTTGCATAGATCTGGGGACCATGGAATCTTAGTCCCAGTCTCAGCTCACTGAGTAAGCCACCTTCTCTCCCTGTGGCTTATCCCCAGCAAAAGTAAAAAAAAATCCCCAGCACTCCTATTTTTTGTCTTCTTCATGTATTGATCTCAAAATGCCAAAGGGCAGGGATTGGTTTTGTGGCAGCCCCAAATGAGGCTCTGAGGTTCTGGAGACATTACAAGGCTATGGGAAAACCAGGATGGTTCAGAAGTGAAGTGTCCACAGCTTGCACATGGCTTGTGGACCCAGGAGAAGCGGGGCACAATTAGTCTGGCCTGATGCCACACTAATGTGCTTAATTGGCTTTAAGCTTGTATCAGCGGGTTTGCGGCCCTGCGGACATATGTCTAGCAGAAGAACCAGGTTTGCTTCCAGGCTCTTCAAATAAACTCTGCCCTGAGATCAGCTTTAGGCTTGCACTGAGATATAAAGTCAGTGTGGATGTGGTTTAAAGGTACACAGCTGGCTGGAGATCATCATAAAAAGGATGGCAATGGCAAGGACCTTCACAGTTCCTACAGATTCCCTTCTGCCACCGTTTCTGGATGAATTTTCCATCAATGCTGCCTCAAATAACTAAACAGACCTCAAGGTTGGGATTCAACTGCTTGTACGCAGCATCCATCCTTGCTCATCCATGGAGACATCAACAGTGATGTCCAGAGTTTAGTTTTTCCTAAAGAAGACAGCTCTAGCAGGGAAAATATCCTTCAAATAGGGCCATGAAGATGATCAAAGGGTTGGAGCATCTCTCCTATGAGGATAGACTGAGGAAATTTGGCTTGTTTAACTTGGAGAAGAGGGCTTTGGGGAGAGCTCATTGTGACCTTGCAGTACTTGAAGGGAATTACTAACAGGAGGGTCCCGACTTTTTACATGGTCTGATAGTGATAGGACAAAGGGGAATGGCTTTAAACTATAAGAGGGGAAATTTGGGTTAGATGTTAGGAAGAAACTCTTCACTCAGAGGGTGGTGAGGCACTGGCACTGCTGCCCAGAGAGCTGTGGATGCCTCATCTTTGGAAGTGCCCAAGGCCAGGATGGTTGGGGCCCTGGGCAGCCTGAGCTAGTGATTGGCAACCCACCCACAACAGGGAGTTAGTTGGAATTAGCAGATCTTTAAGGTCCCTTACAACCTAAGCCATTCAATGAGTCTGTGAAATGCTTCTGGCATCAGTGGAGCTGGGATGACTTGCTCAGACTGAGCCACCTAACCTGCAGACACCTGTATGTAGGCTGTCTGTTGCCATGGGTGAGACCTTGGGATCTGGACTGGCAGTGCTGGACACGCAGATCTGTTGTTTTGGGATATAGCTGTGGTAAGCCAACAGTAGGCAGAGAAAGGTTTTCATTTCAGTACAGTACAACATGCACAGAGGGTTCTCTTCCAGCACCAAGAGAGAAAATGTGAGCATGGGAGTGTGCATGTGCCAGTGCGGGTGTGAGAGGCAGAGAGAGGGGGGAGTGGGAGAAGGAGGGATGATTTAGTGCTGCTCATAAGGTATGTCCTGTACTTGCCTCCTCTCCAAGGTCTTGGCACCAGAACATTTCTCTGCAGAGGAGCCAGGGGTGCTCTCCTCCAAAGTAATACTCTATCAAACAGGAAAGCCATCCTCTTTCTGCTGGCTCTGCAGATTTTCAGCGCCTGCAACTGCAGACCTAAAAGTTTATCTTACCAGAGGAATTTATATGGGGCTGTGAGATGGGCTGGTGTTATATGGCTCTAAGTAGTTACACGAAGCCTCTGTGGGCTAATAAAACAGTATTAATTGTATTGCTAAGGTTGCATTTTAAACATTAAATTATGGATGGCTTGATAGCATTGTGAAAGCCAGCATCTTGACATGACCTAACCATTATCTATGGAAATGGCTAAAATGCCTTTTTACAGTGTACTTGGGTTGATTTAACTCTTTGAGGTGACTCTGCACAGTAAATTATTTCCCCAGGCAGAGGGAGAGAAGCAAGGGTTGCTCCTTCCTCCTTCCCTTTCAGCATCCCTGTGCTGTTCCTGAGCTGTATTTAGCTCAACAGCAACTAGCAGAGGGACAAGCAAGATCACACCCCACTCTTTACCATGCACATCCAATGGGGGCAGTGGGTGCTGCCCACCCTGCCCAGCCCCAAGAGGAACTAGAGGGGGCTGCCCCGGACCCTGTTAATCTAATTAGTGAGGTCAGCCCTAAGGAGTAATGGTGGCTCAGCTGGTGCCAGTAACAATTGTCCTCTTGCAGGCTGTTTTAGGGACAGAGCTGGAGATTCTGGGGGCTGGAAGGATGCAGAGATTGATGATGATAATTAAGTTGTTTTGCTTTGTTTTTGAGACCTCAATGGATTCCTGACGTGCGATCATCGGAGATTTCTCTGCTGTCTAAGTAGCAGACACACACACACACATCCCTGCTGTGCTGGGTGAACCCTCATCCCCATGCCCCCCTTCCCATGCCTTTTCCCACATGTCCTTTAGCAGTGATGCACTGTGGGTTTTACGGTGGGAGCCTGGCTGGTGGTACTCTCCCAGCATGGCAGGGGGTCCACAACCCATGTCCACAGCTGTGTGAGGTTCAGCTGGACCATGGGGCAGCCACCTGGCATGTGACACCCAGCAGCTCTGCTCTGCCAAATCCACAGCTCTACTGTGTCCTCATTCCCAGCCCTCGAGCTGCTAACAGCCCCTGAGGGAGAGCAGTGCCCAGGGGGATTTTAGGGCAAGCCCTTGGCTTAACCCAGGGCTGGTGCTTTCAAACTGAGGGGGACACTAGTCCAGGAGCACCGTGCCTTCTGTCACCATCCCCTTCTGCCACCATCCTCTTGGGTCCATGGGCACAGCAGGGTTTCTGCTGGGATGGAGGGCCCCATGCTTACTCAGTTGCATCCCAAAAGCCATGGGATTCATCTCCTGCCCCAGACGAACAGAAAAAACACATCAAGGACTGATGCCTGCAGTGTGGTGATCCTGAATTTTGAACTGATGAAGCTGTTTAACAGTATTTTGGGTGGGTCCTTTTTGTTTCTTTTTGCTGCTTATTTCTGTTGTTCTTGTTATTTTGTTTAGAAGTTAAAAAAAAATCCTTTTGTAGCTTGCTGTCCCCTGGCAGCATTTTGGCATCAGAGACCCATCGTGCCTCTTGTATTATGGAGTGCTAATTTATCTTAGAAGCCAGCAGCAGCTGCTCAAGTTACAAGAGGGAATTTCTTTCCTTTGTTTTGCTGGGTATTGCTCTCCTGAACTTCAGTTCAAGGGTTGATTTAAGTGGATCTGCGTGACAGACGGAGGAGATATTTCCAGTGAGTGACTAAATGTGGTGTGGTTAATTTTTTTTGGTGCACAAACCTCACAAGTTATTTCTGACCCCTTCAATAAGCCCTACTTTGCAGATTTTAAAATCCAAGGGCTGGATTTGCCTGGTACAAGGCACATCCTGATGCAAAACCCAGATAAGAAACTCAGCATATTTCCATTCCTTGCAGTCCCCAAAGACCCTTGTTATGCATCAGCTGCTCAAGGAAGCTGAACTGCTATATAGGCCTGGGATTGGAAGAACCCCCCAGCTGCATCCTGAGAGCCCCACAAAATCAATGATTACTGGACCACTGCCTCTCAGATATGTCAAGACCTCTGGATTCATCTTGTCTCACCCAGTTCCAGCAGGGCCACCTGGAGCAGGATGCCCAGGCTCAAATCCAGGCATCTTTAAAAGGTCTCCAATGTGGGGACTCCACAATAACATCTAATGCAAAGAGAAAAAATGGCCAGGAAACCTCTATATGAATACCCACAGAATAACATATGGGAAGTGCTCAGTAGTAATATTTAAATTAGATTTAAGTCTGGTGGCTGAGATTTTCTGGGAGAGGTATTTTCTTGGGGCATAAAGGAGTTATCCAGATGGTGATGGGATGAGAGAAGACAACTGCACATACAGGAGGACAAGGTGTGTCCTTAAGGCAGCTTTACTTTTCTGCATGGTTTCCAAAATGCTTTGTTTAGTTCAGAGCTGCTCTCTTTCATTAGTAAAACCACAGGTCCTTCATTCAACCTGAAAGTCTCTGTTGGGTGCCTGAGACCAGCAACCCCATGAGAAACAGACCCAAGGGCTGTGGGCTTGAGGTCTCCAAGCCTGGTTTGTACCACTGAGGATGCTCTCTCCAGGACAGTGCTGCTGAAGAGAGTGAGCTGGTGCCAATGGTGTTGTGTTAGCTGGCCCATGTTCAGTGTTGTCTGCTGGTGCTGGTCTGGAGCAAGCCAGCTGGCCTTCCTCTTAGGGTAGCTGGTGCACGACTAAAGCCTGGCCCGTGCCCAGGGTCTGCTGGTCCACATGGACTAGATGCATGGAGAAAAGCCAGCTGGCTGCAGGAACACTTGTGCAGGCTCATGCACAGCTTGTAAAGGCAAAGAGATACAACCCATCTTGACTAGCATTTTCCTAGAGAGGAAGGATCAGTTCCTCTGATGACAATGGGAATTTCTTGCCCTCATCTTGCTGTTGCATCTTGAAGGCATGCAAGGCAAACCTCTGACAAACGTTGTATAGACTGTTTTCTAAGGAACACTGGAGACTGTTTCATGCTTAATAGGTCTGCATGAAGCACTGAGAAGTGGAAGTAAACCCCCCACCCAGCTTTTTTCCCCAGTTCCCAGGTTGATAGATGGGCTTGGTTCTTGCTTGATGCTGCAGCAAAGCTCTTCTCTTGCACCCAAGGTCTGACTGCTCTCTTGGCTTCCTCTTTGTTCTCTAGAGCAACAGCACATAGACACATGCAAAACCAGCCCCACCCTGGCTCTGCAGTGGTGGTCTCCATCTCACTTTGACAGAAGCATGCAATTTTAAGAGCAAATCCAGGGTTTCCTGTTAACATTTGCTTTTTCTGCACAGGCATTTTTGTGACTTGTTCAGGAACGCCAGCAATTATCCACTAAGCCCATGTCTTTTCCAGCTGGCATTTGGTGGGTGCCTCTGCAGGTGGTCCATTTGTCAATTCCCCAGCAAGTTCACAGAGAGGTGATGTGTAGCATCTTTTTTCTAGGAACAACCACTGCATGTCTTTTTGTGACCTGCTCCCTCAGTGTCGCCTCTTCACATGGTGGTGTGTAATACCTTTATGCAGAATAGGTATGGATGAACATCTGCATGACTGCATGTATTGTGTCTGTGTGTTTTAGCACACAGCTGCCAGTACACAGCTAGTGACAACATGAGGAGACTGCTCCCGTCCATGTGTGACCATCTAAAGATTTAGGAGGTTGGTTTGGAGCGGCATCTGAGAGTTCAGATGCTTCTCTGAAGCTTAGCCAAAGCCTTTTGGCCTGGAAACTGAGCTTGGAAATATAATTAGATTAGGCTGTTGAGTGAGATTTATGGCTCATCCTTCTTCCAGCTGGGTCAAAAATACAAGGGCAACCTCTTTGAGAGCGCATCAGTGCCTCTACTCTCAGGAAAAAAACAGGGTGGGATGCAAGTGGGAAGGACAGGTGGGGTTTCCTTTCAAGTCAATGAATGTTTGAGGAATGTTCAGCTTGTGCTCCAGGCCTATTTGCAGGTGGAGCCATCTGCACATTGATTGCAAATCCTGGAGATGGGGCTCACCCTGACCCTGATGAAGAAGGAAATGCTTTGGACGGCTGCAGACCTGATGGATAAGGCTCTAGTGTTGCTGTTTGTTCACATTATTCACAATCCTGGTTCATAAACTCCTTACACAAACCAGATTTTGCCCTCCTTCTGCAAAAGCTTACCTTACTGCTTTTCTCTCTCTGTGTCCATCTTAGAAAAAAAAATGATGTAAGACAGGAGTGAGAAAATGTTGTGTCTGCCAACATTTGCCCATGTAGGATCACAGAATCATTAAGGTTGGGAAAGACCTCTAAGATCATCAAGTCCTACTGTCAACCCATCCCCACCATGCCCACTGATCATGTCCCTCAGTGCCATGTCTCCATGGTTCTTGAACATGTCCTGGAACAATGATTCCCTGGGCAGCCTGTGCCAGTGCCCAGATACTCTTTTGGAGAAGAAATTTTTCCTAATATCCAACCTGAACCTCTCCTGGCACAACTTTCTGTTCCAGCTTAAGAAGCTGACTTAGCAAAGACCTGTCATTCAAAAACTGTTTAAGTCAACACCCAGCTCCTTCAAACTTTTATGAGTTATGGCTCTATTGTGTGCACAGCTACCAGAGATGAGAAGAAAACAGTTTCTACAGGCAGTCAGTGACAAGGACAGACATCTCAGTCAGTCCAGCTGGTGCTGGGAGAGGGCATGGATCCATGCCCAAAGCCTTCCCAGACACATTTGGAGACATTTGCATCAAGTCACAATCTCAGTCGCTGGGAATCAAATCAAACATTAGGAAACAGAAGAAAGAAAAAAATATAATTACATTGCTATTAATGTTTCTGGTGCATCCATTTAGGCTCACAGGATGATCGTCAGTAATGTGTCCCATTTCAATCCCCACAATGCCAAAAGAAAATAGGGTGACTGGGAAAGTTGCAAAGAAAGGCGACAAGTTTGACTGAAGTTCTGAAATCAGAAATTCTCTACTTTGGAAAATAAATGACCATGGAGAGAGAAAAAAATGTTGTCTAGAAATGTCCCAAGGGAAAGCTGACTGCTCATCTCGAATAACAGAAGAATTAGGGACATCCAACAAAGCTACATCGTACCACTGCCCTGCTCTGGGGTGTGGGTACAGCCATCACCATAGCACTTTGAGGCATAGTGTAAGGCCATGACGTTCCCAGGCTCATGGAAAGAGCTCCATGGGCTCACCATGTCTTTGGCCATTTAATCACCCATACTGAATACTTCAAAGAAAAAGTACTACAAGGTAATTCTAGAAGTTAAACTAGTATTTTCAAATGCTGTAGATAAGCAATATCAACCATTATCACAGCCCATGGATACACTCGGTAAATTCAATCACATTCCTTCCCAGACAGTCCTGGAATCAGGTCCTCATTGCTCTCCACGTTTAAGTTCATATTGCCCTGACCATGAGTGACACTGAAGACTGCTTTCGTGTCAATATTTCATCTTACAGATGGAATTTCTGGTATCCTATGAGATGCAAAGTCTCAAAGCAGCTTCTCCTGGTAGGTGGTGGTAGCCTTATTGGGACCCTGGTGACTGATAAGAGATGAACTCTAGGTTGTCACCTTTGTTCAAGTGCTTATTATTAGGGCTGGTAGGAGTCTACCATTGAAATCTAGCTTAATTCAGAGATATGCAGACATGGAGAATGTACAAAGAAAGATGTATTTCCTGAAGAAAGCAATCTGGAAACTTTCATTTTGCACCAACTCTTATTTTAGGCTTTGCAAGTGTTTTCTCTTGTCCCATTAACTGGAGAGCACAAGCTGCTCATCACCTGCTCTCCTTGAAGTGCCGGCATGAGCATGACTTATAGCACAATGGTTTATAGCCATAACAGCATCTAAATTACTGCTCATTTACTTTTATAGTGTGGTGTGGGAGAAGGAAGCTTTGCTCCTTAAAAACAATCATTTCTCTTAATAAGCACACAGCAGCAGCAGAGGCAGTGGAGCATCCATCCTGGTGCGGGACATGCCTGTGCTGCTGTCATCAATTTTGGTGACTGGGGCAGAAAGATATACAGTTCCCCATTGCATGGATTCGCACAATCTTCTCTTAAGCCTTCAGTAGGAGACAAAGAAAGTGAGACAGAGTGGTCCTTTTCTTGGTTATTCTGCTTTCTGGGAATATTTTGTCCAAAAGTTTTTATTTTTTATTTTAATTTGAAAGCAAAGCAGCCAAGTTTACACACAGTGGCAGTCTTTTTCATTATTACTATTTTTTATTTTGGATGAAAGAAGTATCCTCTGCACTCAAAACATCCTGATTTCTGCCATTACTGACATATATACATTTTCGCACATTGAAAGGGATATTTAACTATTTGTGTTCAATGGAGGAATGGTATTTTCTTATCTGGAGGAGGGATGAACTCTTTGTTCTGTCTTTCTTTCCCTTTCTTCCTCTATTTTTCTTCCTGTCTCTTTTTTCCCTTTTCTTTTTTTTTTCCTTTTTCTCTGCTTCTCTCCTTGTTTCTTCCTCCCTCTTTCTTCTATTTTCCTTATTCTTTCATTTTCTTTTTTCCTTCTATTTTTCCTTCCTCTTTTTTCCTTCTATTTTTCTATTCCTTTCCTTTCCTTTCCTTTCCTTTCCTTTCCTTTCCTTTCCTTTCCTTTCCTTTCCTTTCCTTTCCTTTCCTTTCCTTTCCTTTCCTTTCCTTTCCTTTCCTTTCCTTTCCTTTCCTTTCCTTTCCTTTCCTTTCCTTTCCTTTCCTTTCCTTTCCTTTCCTTTTCCTTT